>NC_092166.1:35402830-36002830 GCF_045791955.1 Oncorhynchus clarkii lewisi | reverse complement strand
GTGGGCTTACTTGAGAAATCTTGCTGTAATAAATATATAAGACAAATTCTTCATTCACAAAACCAACTTACACAGAGAGGAAAGTTTTTCTGGAACTTTGCTTATTCCTGACATTGTCTGGAAAAATGCATGGTTAAGACCTTACAAATACTGTATACCAAACAAAGTTAAGGAAGTGCACTTCAACATTTTGCATAAGATATATCCATGTAATTCTATGATTTCCAAATTTGTGGCTATTGATGATATCTGTGTTTTCTGTGAAAAAGAAGGTGAGAATCTGTCTCACTTGTTCTTTGAATGTAAATTTGTGTCCGAATTTTGGGAAAACCTTGCACGGTACTTATTTACCATTATGAACACTGCCTATAATTTTAACATAAAATATATAATATGTTACTATTGCAATGATGACAAAACCACTGAAATGATTATTTCTTTCATTCTTGTTGCCAAATACTTTCTACACAAACAAAAATTCCAAAATTCTATACCAAAATTACCAATTTTTCTGATTGAATTTAATTCTTATTAAAACACTAACCCTAGTGAATAACAAAAAGAATAACATCTTCATGAATCATTATAATAAGATATTTTCAGAGTGAATATAATTGCACTTAAATTGTTTATTTTATTTATTTATTTTTTTTAAATATTTTTTGTATGTTTGAGCATTGTTAATACCTGTGTTTGGTTTGCTAGACATGTTTGATGTAGCAATGTAAGTTGATTTTTGTATTATGAATAAAATACATTTATTAAAAAATAAATATTTATTTTTATTTTTTATTAACTTGTAAATAAAAAATATATATATTTTTTTTTAAAAGCCTCTGTTTTACTTCTAAGATTACTTTAGCACCGCCCTTAAAACCCGATTCAAATTCGACACAAATCTTCAAATAGGTATGTAATGACACATTATATAAACTCTTTATAGTGTTTTATTTACATTTTAGAGGCGATAAGGTGATAAGTTGGACAGATCGAGTGAAAAAAAAAACAGTTTTCCCACACGACAGCTCTCCTCACTATCACACATTAGTTTCGCATCCTCACCCGCCATTTTTTAAAAGACCCGACGGGGCTCATTGCCTGCTTGAATTATGCAAAAACGGGCAGCGTTTAGGTCATGTCATTTATTTTGTTGGAAAGGGGAGAAATTGTGCTTTACAATGGTATTGGCATTACAGTTGATCTGGAAGTATTACGTTTTTGGGGCGCTAAAATAAGGGCAATTGTACGGACCAAGGCGATGTACGAGTTTACGTTACTAACTAGCATGACTATAGCCAGTAACCAGGTAGGGCTAGCTAGTCTGCCTGCTAACTAGTCAGTAGCCAGCTAGTGCTAGCTAGCCAGGTAGTGATGGCTAGCTCTTCAGCTAGTGTAAACCAACTTTGTTCAGTATTTGTTGAGTTTGTTCTATTGGTATGCTAACTTCATAAGTTAACATTAGTAAAAAAAAAAAAAAGATCTTCGAACAGTCTAATTTCTTTATGCTGTAAAATCGTTGTGCTGCCAACCTGAATAAATGTTATTTATTTTCTGTTTTTCCATGTCCAATTTTGTCACAATAAGTAAGAAAACAAGTAGATTTCCAATTTTCATTTTTCAAGTTCAGAAATGAAAAACAAGCTATCTTACGTATTCCACTCTCAGTTTTGACTCGTAAATCAAAGTAACAAAAGGTACACAGAAACGGTCAACATTGTCCCAGACTTTTTTTTATACTTCACACCCGCTGCCTTCACAAAATGTACTTTGTCTTTTAATATGCCCTAGAACCAATTTGACGGTTTACACAAAAAACAATTGAGGACTGAAATACATTTAACAATTTAGGACAGATTTAGGGACACAAATTTGCACATATCAAAGGCACCACAAATAAAATAAAAACTCTAGAAGAAATAGCATGTGATCATGTAGGGTGTAATCTATTAATTCTAACACACTGAAAGGCCTGCATAATTCAGAAATAAAAGTGATCACTGAATTTTAAATGAATGGACACAGACATTTTAAAAAACAAAACAAGGGTGCTTTCATTGCTGTTGATGTAATCCTTGAACGTTTTACATAATCCACAACATTTTGCCCCATGTCTGGTCACAGGAGTGCAGTCAGTGGTGCTGACCTGCCTGCCAGGGCACTGACTGCATACTGGCCAACCCTGCCCCACTACACAAGTATCCAGCTACCTCAGCTTCAGAGGCCAACACTTGTGTTGCCATTGGCTGATGTTGCTCTCCAGGGGGTCTCTTTTGCTTAGCTGGCCGATCTGTGTTATATTTAACTGGTGTTAACCCCCAGGGAATGGCAAACTGAAGCTCTGATTTCAGAGATCTGTTACCCTCATTAAATGGCTGCCGTGGCTGTCAAACCCTGGGGGTGATAATGGAGGGGTTATGATACCCCCTCCCATACCTGTATGTATTGGGTATGACTACGAGGATGAAGTTGCAGGTTTTCGAGGAGACCCTATCAGGGTTACAAACTCTTCAACCACCAGAATACGATGGGCATCAGGGCCACGTTCAGTAGCCAAATGTTGGAGATAGAAATGGCACGAAGAGCCGATGCGATTCCTTATTCTACATAGCATATTTCTACCTGAAAGTTCCAAAATGTTGCCTATTGCTGAACGTGCCCCAGGTGTACCTCTAGTACACATTATACAACACTAATTTCAACTATTGCTCCTTGCACCCCTGCAATGCCGTGCAATAACAAACATGCTACTTGCTCGGTGAAATAAACATTCACTAATAGAAGTAGTATTTTACACATACTGTATAATGGACTTTCACTATATCTTTATTTGATCTAAACTGTTTAATTGGAGTTTGTCAGAATTGAAAAATATATATATACTGAACAAAAATATAAACTCAGCATGTAACAATTCCAAAGATTTTACTGAGTTTTACAGGTCATTTAAAGAAATCAGTCAATTGAAATAAACGTATTAGGCCCTAATCAATGGATTTCACATGATTGGGCATGGGTGCTGCCATGGGTGAGCCTAGGCCCACCCACTAGGAAGCCAGGCCCAGCCAATCAGAATTAGTTTTTCGCCACAAAAGGGCTTTATTATAGACAGAAATACTCCTCAGCACCCCTGGGCTGGCGTGGTTACACGTGGTCTGCGGTTGTGAGGCCGTTTGGAAGTACTGCCAAATTCTCTAAAATGATGTTGGAGGCAGTTTATGGTAGAGAAATTAACATTACATTCTCTGGCAACAGCTCTGGTGGACATTCCTGCAGTCCGCATGCCAATTGCACACTCCCTCAAAACTTCAGAGGCATTGTGTAGTGTGACAAAACTGCACATTTTAAAGTGGCCTTTTGTCCCCAGCACAGGATGCACCTGTGTAATGATCATGCTGTTTAATCAGCTTCTTGATATGCCACACCTGTCAGGTGGATGGATTATCTTGACATAGGAGAAATGCTAAATAACAGGGATGTAAACAAATTTGTGCGCAAAACATGAGAGAAATAAGATTATGAATATGGAACATTTGTGATATTTTTTTTACATCAGCTCATGAAAAATGGGACCAACACTTTACATGTTGCGGTTATATTTTTGTTCAGTGTAAAATTGGTTTCCACAAGTCAGAGGGCAATGATCAGCGACAAGCATACTCCAATTCTACACATTCAAGACAATACATTTTTTTTTATTGTTCGCAGTGAAGCATTTTACATTCGTTGCTTGAATTTACGATGTAAATAATACATTTACGATGTGTTAACACTGTGTTCAAATCTTTGAAGGGTGATCAAACAACCATAGCAAACCCATGTACAGAAAGAACTAACTACAAAGCCATTTATTACCAGTCAAATTATGTATTTTGGTTACGGTCATTGTCAAGTAGCATCTTGAACATGTGAAGAAATTAAAATCCAAACAAAAAGATAGACATCACAATACAGAGAGGATAGGTAGTGTTGATAGGTCATTCTGTGTTTTGAATCGTGACTGTAAAATCAGATAAGCCATCACAATTATACCCTAGCCATCCAATTTATCAAATATGATACTTTGATTCTGCAGTTGCGTAAGAACATCAACTGAGTCTTAGACAACTTAAATCCGACATCCGTCCCTCTTATTCTCCAACCTAAACAATTTATCAACAACTATAAAATTCCACACAATCTAGAGGAAATTACTATTACTGAGTGTCCTACAGTTTGTTCCCACAACAAAGTGAAAGGCATAACTGGGCCATCATGCCACTGTTGGTGGTTTAAAAAAGTAAATTTGACAGTCGGCCAAGTTCAGGCCTCTTCATCAGTAGTATGGTCTCCTTGGATTGTTCTGAAAACAGAGAAAAGACGTGTTACCAAAAACTCTTACCAATGCCAGGTCATCTGAACAGAACAGCTTGCATATTATGTAGTAATTACCAGTGGGTTAGGCCTGAAGCGGTAGGCTAGCATCATCCTCTTTCTGAAAGCGTCATACTCATCATCCTGTCCTGAGAGCTCAGCGGGCCGGTCCACGCCAAACCCTGCCCCGTCAATAGCCGTGATTCCCCTGGAGAAAACCAAACCACAGCAGCTGGTTAGCTGTGTATAAGACCTTGTATCAGCCAATAGTGTGCGTGTTCATGTCTAGTTTTTACATGTCTTCGTGTGACTATGCCTGAGTCCAAGTGTGTATACTGTGTCTGTGAATTCGACAGTCCCACACCTGTGGACAGGGGCCTTGATGCCCTGTCCGTCAGAGCCAAGACCATCGCCCTCCTTCCAGCCCATCTTCATTAGCATCTGAAAACCGAGGTTCTCCACCGTTAGCTTAAAATCCTTGTACTCCGAGTAGTCTGGGTCGCGGCCTTCCTGCAGAACACCACAAAACCCAATGCAAGAACATGAGATCATGTGAATAGAGTATGTGTTCCCCAAATGGTGGTTCACCGGTAATTCCTTTTTGGCTGAGGCTAGGCAACGAAGGGGTCAAGGGTTAAGTGGCAAAGAGAAAAGTTGGGGAGAAGATTTGGAACTGACCTTGAGTGCCTTGAAGGTCTCCATGAACTTCTCCAGCTCCTCTGGAGGTAGGAAGTCACCAATGAAGTGCTTCCCCTTTCCCATGTCAGTCAGCGACTCCGCCCACTCTGGAGGAAAAGACAAGTAGCCATTTACGTCAACACAAAATTACGACAGCAGGACACAACGTTTTGAACATTCAGATTGAACGAGGCCAGGTTAATATGAAGAAGTATCTCTCAGAGTTCATTAATGAATTGTTGACAAAATGTTCTGAAAGTAGTCGTTGATTAAACAAAAATTCTCGTAGTAATAAATTGATCTTTTCAAGAATCAAATCTCACATTCAAAAGTCCTTTCACTTTTTAACAAACACATTATGCGCATTTGACATTGCAGCTGACTTTAAAGTTGAGACTGACTGAGCTACAAATCTCCTTGTATCATAAATAACTACTCAATATTATTTATAGATCAGTCAGTCAGAATTTACCAATGATACATCACGGTTTTGATGATCTCGAACATGGCCATTGTCTTCATGAATCTTACCACGCGTTTTCTCCATCTCCATGTGCCGTAGGCGGTGCTCCCAGGTGCCAGCCTGCTGGTCCACTTCCTCATCACTGTCGTACTCGTGGGAGTGGTCCCTCACCGCCTTCTCCCACATCACCTGCATCTCTGCCATGGCACGCTTATGCTTCATGATCATGTCAAACATCTCCTGCATCTGGGGTGAGAACAAAGGCACACATGCATGTGCAGGCCGGACACATCTCAGTCAAGGTTTCAGAGACGGCTGAGAACGGACGCAACTGAGCCCATCTTGCCTTGTTAGAGGCTAGGTTTGAAGTATGCTGGGCAATCCCATACCAAACCATGCCCAAAATACTAAAATGATTAACACTGCCAAGTCCCCAACAATTCAAAACAGTGAAAGTACAATTTGCTGCCATTGTGTATTGTGCTCTGTCTGTCGGTCATGCAGTACCTCCTGTTGCTCTTTGAGCTGTTTCTTCTGGTCATCTGAGAGCTCTGTTACCCCAACCAGGCCCACAGGCTTTCCCTTCTTATAGCCCAGATCTCTCAGTTCATGAACTGAAACACACACCCCGCATGGATGGACACAACACAGGGCCAGGATAGACATACCTTACAAACACTGTTTTTAGTCTAAGATATACTAAAACAACTGTCTCTTCGTTGTAATATTTCTTAATTTTTGGGATTTGCGTGTATTGTTTTGTGTTGTTAGGTATTTCTGCACTGTTGGAGCTAGGAACATAAGCATTTCGTTACACCCGAGATAACATCGGCAAAATGTGTAAGTGACCAATTAAATTTGATTTGATTTCTGTGAGAGGCTGTGTACTATGGTGTGTGTGGGTGTACCAGAAAGACACGGGCTGGGCTCTGGCTCTTCCTCCTTGGGGATGATGATGGGTGGCAGCGACAGATCCACCTTGTCATCCTCTGATCCCCAGCGGCTCTTCCGCTTCCTCTTAACCATGGGGGGCCCTGCTACTTCCTCTTTTATCTCCAGACCCGGCTCAAGCTTCACCTGTCCCAGCAGGTTGGGGTACTGAGAAGGTAAGGGAGGATAGGTCAGGGGAGGAGCAGCTGGCCTCGTGAACCCCACTCCGGGCTCCTGCTTGATTGGGGGGCTCTGGTCCTTTTTGGCCTGGCGGTACTCCTCCACCTTCTCCTTGTAGAAGTGATGGGCGGGGCTTTGGAGGTCATAAAGAAAACTGAGAAGAGGAACAAGAAATAAGCCATCTTTAACTGTATTTCGGTCACTTTACATGTTAGGTTTTTTAATAATGTATGCAATACTATGACAAATCAATTTCTTCTTGGGGATCAATAAAAATGCAATTGGATCAATGCATTAAAACACTCATTACAATATCCGAGACTGTCACTAACCTGAAGGCGGGGTTGTCTTTGTTGTGCTGGGCGGCGATGGCTTCCACCTCGGGGCCTCCGTCAGCCACAAAACTGGCCAGCTTCTCAGCCACCCTCTGGGTCTCCTCGTCCACTGGGGGGGAGACTTTAAGCAGCCTATCAGTACTGGGGCTCAACTCACACTACTACCGTACTGTACTCAACTGGCCCTCACACACCAGTCTACAGCCAGTAGGGGATAAGAAGAGGGAGGAGGGAGGAGGAGCAGGGGGATATGGTGGTGATTGGGGAAGTGGATTTGATATTAAAATATAGGCCTAATTTTTGAATAAATAACCCCATGAACAGTGGGCATGGTAAATGCTGTCTGTCGTGAAGGACTTAGTCGTTTTCAGTAAATAATTGTGTCTGTCATTTGAAGCGTCAGCCCTCATCGCTTGTGTGTGCAATGGTACCTTTCAAAATAAACTAAAACTAAAAGGAGGGCAATATACAGTACCAGTCAAAAGTTTGGACACACTTACTCATTCAAGCGTTTTTCTTTACTTTTTAATTATTTTCTAAATTGTAGAATAATAGTGAAAACATGAATAAACACCTATGGAATCATGTAGTAACCAACAAAAAAAAAGTGTTGAATCAAAATATATTTTAGATTCTTCAAAGTAGCCACCCTTTGCCTTGATGACAGCTTTGCACACTCTTGGCATTCTCTCAACCAGCATCATGAGGAATGCTTTTCCAACAGCCTTTAAGGAGGTCCCACATATGCTGAGCACTTGTTGGCTGCTTTTACTTCACTCTGTGGTCCAACTCATCCCAAACCATCTCATTTGGGTTGAGGTCAGGTGTTTGTGGAGGCCAGGTCATCTGATGCAGCACTGGAGGTGTGTTTGGGGTCATTGTCCTGTTTAAAAATAAATGATAGTGGGACTAAGCGCAAACTAGAAGGGATGTCGTATCGTTGCAGAATGCTGCGGTTGGAACCAAACATTTAAAAAATGACTCAATAGGCCATAGGACAAATTTCCACAGGTGTAATGTTCATTTGCTCGTGTTTCTTGGCCCAAGCAACTCTCATCTTCTTATTGGTGTCCTTTAGTAGTGGTTTCTTTGCAGCATTTCAACCATGAAGGTCTGATTAACACAGTCAAGTAACACAGTGTTACTTGAACTCTGTGAAGCATTTATTTGGGCTGCAATTTCTGAGGCTGGTAACTCTAATAAATGTATTCTCTGCAGCAGAGGTAACTCTGGGTCTTCCTTTCCTGTGGCGGTCCTTATGAGAGCCAGTTTCATCATAGTGCTTGATGGTTTTTGTGACTGCACTTGAAGAAACTTTCAAAGTTCTTGAAATTTTCCGACTTTGATTGATCCATGTCTTAAAGTAATGATGGACTGTCGTTTTTTTGCTTATTTGAGTTGTTCTTGCCATATGGACTTGGTCATTTACCAAATAGGGTTATCTTCCGAATACCACCCCTACCTCGTCACAACACAACTGATTGACTCAAATGCATTAACAAGGAAATAAATCCCACAAATTAACTTTTAACAAGGCAAAGCCTTTAATTGAAATGCATTCTAGGTGACTACCTCATGAAGCTGGTTGAGAGAATGCCAAGCTGTCATCAAGGCAAAGGGTGGCTACTTTAAATGATCTCAATTCTAACATTTTGATTTATTTCAAACTTTTTGGGTTACTACATGATTCCATGTAGAATATAGTAAAAATAAAGAAATACCCTGGAATGAGTACGTTTGTCCAAACGTTTGACCGGTACTGTATGTATGCATGTATGCATACATAACACACACACACAAAAACAGTGCATTCGGAAAGTATTCAGACACCTTGACTTTTTCCACATTTTGTTACATTAGACTTATTCTAAAATTGATTAAATAAAACATGTCTCATCAATCTACACACAATACCCCATAATGACAAAGTGAAAACGGGTTTTTAGAAATGTTTGCAAAAAAAAAACAGATACCTTATTTACATAAGTATTCAGACCCTTTGTTTTAGACTTAAAATTGAGCTCAGGTGCATCCTGTTTCCATTGATCACCCTTGATATTCCTACAACTTGAGTGGAGTCCACCTGTGGTAATTTGATGATTTGGAAAGGCACACACATCTACATAACATACAGTTGACAGTGCGTGTCAGAGCAAAAACCAAGCCATGAGGTCGAAGGAATTGTCAGTAGAGCTTCGAGACAGGATTGTGTTGAGGCACAGATCTGGAGAAGGGTACCACAACACTTCTGCAGCATTGAAGGTCCCCCAAAACACAGTGGCCTCCATCATTCTTAAAAGGAAAAAGTTTGGAACTACCAAGACTCTTCCTAGAGCTGACCGCGCGGCCAAACTGAGCAATCAGGGAAGAAGGGCCTTGGTCAGGAAGGTGACCAAGAACCCGATGGTCACTGACAGAGCTCCAGAGTTCCTCTGTGGAGATGGGAGAACTTTCCAGAAGGACAACCATCTCTGCAGCAATCCACCAATCAGGCCTTTATGGTAGAGTGGCCAGACGGAAGCCACTCCTCAGTAAAAGGCACATGACAGCCCACTTGGAGTTTGCCAAAAGGCACCTAAAGGACTCAGACCATGAGAAACAAGATTCTCTGGTCTGATGAAACCATTCCTACAGTGAAGCATGGTGGTAGCAGCATCATGCCGTGGGGATGTTTTCAGCAGCAGGGACTGGGAGACTAGTCAGGATCGAGGGAAAGATGAACGGAGCAAAGTATAGAGAGATCCTTGATGAAAACCTGCTCCAGAGCACTCAGGACCTCAGACTGGGGCGAAGGTTCACCTTCCAACAGGACAACGACCCTAAGCACACAGCCAAGACAATGCAGGAGTGACTTCGGGACAGGTCTTTGAACATCCTTGAGTGGCCCAGCCAGAGCCCGGACTTGTGCAGTGACGCTCCCCATCCAACCTGACAGAGCTTGAGAGGATCTGCAGAGAATAATGCAAGAAACTCCAAATACAGGTGTGCCAAGCTTGTAGCGTCATACCCAAGAAGATTTGAGGCTGAAAATCGCTGCAAAAGGTGCTTCAACAAAGTCCTGAGTAAAGGGTCTGAATGCTTATGTTAATGTGATATGTTTTACATTTTTAGTACATTTTCAAGAAATTCAAAACCTGTTTTTGCTTTGGCATTATGGGGTATTGTGTATATATTGATGAGGGGAAAAAACTATTTAATCAATTTTAGAATAAGGCTGCAATGTAACAAAATGTGGATAAAGTCAAGGGGTCTGAATACTTTCTGAAATCACTGTGTGTGTGTGTGTGTGTGTGTGTGTGTGTATATATATATATATATATATATATATATATTAGTGGTCGACCGATTAATCGGAATGGCCGATTTAATTAGGGACGATTTCAAGTTTTCATAACAATCGGAAATCTGTATTTTTTTGTTATACCTTTATTTAACTAGGCAAGTCAGTTAAGAACACATTCTTATTTTCAATGATGGCCTAGGAACGGTGGGTTAACTGCCTCGTTCAGGGGCAGAAAGAAAGATTTCTCTTGTCAGCTCGGGGGATCCAATCTTGCAACCTTACAGTTAACTAGTCCAACGCAATAACGACCTGCCTCTCTCTCGGTGCACTCCACAAGGAGACTGCCTGTTACGCAAATGCAGTAAGCCAAGGTAAGTTCCTAGCTAGCATTAAAATTATCTTATAAAAAACAATCATAATCACTAGTTAACTACACATGGTTGATGATATTATCTAGCGTGTCCTGTGTTGCATATAATCTGACTGAGCATATACAAGTATCTAAGTATCTGACTGAGCGGTGGTAGGCAGAAGCAGGCGCGTAAACATTCATTCAAACAGCACTTTTGTGCGTTTTGTCAGCAGCTTTTCGTTGAGCGTCAAGCATTGCGCTGTTTATGACTTCAAACTTATCAACTCCCGAGATGAGGCTGGTGTGACCGAAGTGAAATGGCTGGCTAGTTAGCGTGCGCTAATAGCTTTTCAAACTTCACTTGCTCTGAGCCTTGGGGTGGTTGTTTCCCTTGCTCTGCATGGGTAACACTGCTTCGATGTGGTGGCTGTTGTCGTTGTGAGCCCAGGGAGGAGCGAGGAGAGGGACGGAAGCTATACTGTTACACTGGCAATACTAGAGTGGCTATAAGAACATCAAATAGTCAAAGGTTCATGAAATACAAATGGTATAGAGGGAAATAGTCCTATAATAACTACAACCTAAAACTTCTTTCCTGGGAATATTGAAGACTCATGTTAAAAGGAACCACCAGCTTTCATATGTTCTCATGTTCTGAGCAAGGAACTGAAACGTTAGCTTTCTTACATAGCACATATTGCACTTTTACGTTCTTCTCCAACACTTTGTTTTTGCATTATTTAAACCAAATTGAACATGTTTCATTATCTACTTGAGGCTAAATTGATTTTATTGATGTATTATATTAAGTTAAAATAAGTGTTAATTCATTATTACAAATACATTTATTTTTTTTATCTGCCGATTAATCGCTATCAGCTTTTTTGGTCCTCCAATAATCGTTATCAGCGTTGAAAAATCATAATCGGTCGACCTCATATATATATATATATATATATATATACACACACACACACACACACACACAAAGTCAGAAGTTTAAATGCATTTGGCTAAGATGTATGTAAACTCAGTTTATCTGAATTCCTGGCATTTAATCCTCATAAAAATTCCCTGTCTTTGGTCAGTTAGGATCCCCACTTTATTTTAAGAATGTGAAATGTCAGAATAATAGTAGAGTAATAATACTCAATTAGCCTATCAGAAGATTCTAAAGCCATGACATCATTTTCTGGAATTTTCCAAGCTGTTTAAAGGCACAGTCAATTTCGTGTATGTAAACTTCTGACCCACTGGAATTATAAGTGGAATAATCTGTCTGTAAGCAATTGTTGGGAAAATTACTTGTGTCATGCACAAAGTAGATGTCCTAACCGACTAGCCAAAGCTATCGTTTGTAAAAAAGAAACTTGTGGAGTGGTTGAAAAATGAGTTTTAATGACTCCAACCTAAGTGTATGTAAACCTCCGACTTCAACTGTATGTATATATCATTCACATTTATAAAGATAGATTGAATGGTGTTATTTTCATCTGCAGTCTTTGGAGCTGAGACCAAGCATATATGTGAGAGAGCGCGAGAGAGAGAGAGCGCGAGAGAGAGAGAGAGAGAACCGATATAGGTAATCTTACCATTAGAACATGACGGCGTCTCAGGTTTTGGGTTATCCTTTCGTAGTTCAGCAACTCTCTTTCGGTAATAAAGATAGTCCCGGCTGTTCTTATCATACAAGAATCTGTAAAGTGGAAAAGGAACAGATCTTTATATCAGGACAAAAAGAGGCCACATTACATACAACACAATATAAATTTGACATACTGTTAGTTCAGCCATACAGACTTACGAGAAAACAGGGTTGTCCTTGTAGTTTTCCTTGGCCTTCCTCTCTAGCTCAGGCCCTCCCTCAGCCACAAAGGCTGCCATCTTGTCCAGGATAAGTCGTGTGTCTGTGTCCTCTGGGGGAGAAACTTTAAGAGGGCTATGAGTACCTTACCTTTACTGTAAAAGGCTATGCAGACTCAGGAAAAGCACTATTCTCAGGCAAGCAGCTACTCTGTCACTAGAATACACAGTCAATGACATGGGTGAAATGACAACAACAAGTAGCCTAGTACAGAATCCGACCAGCACCCAGGCTACTGGCAGTCCTTAGATGTCTAAAACCAGATCATTGATTACCTTTGATCTCTAGGAAGCTTAAATCATCAACATCCTCCTCCTCATCATCATCATCATCTGGGGAGCTGAATATGCTAGGCCTTTGGGGGCGAAGCGGGGTCTTCTTTGACTGGGAGTAGTTCTTAAACTGGTTCAGCATGCTGCTGATGCCTAGACCGGGACGCTTGCCAATGAGAATGCTCTTCTTCTGGGGCTGAGACACTCCTGACGACGGACTGGGGATGGATGAAGATGGGGCTTTGGTGTCATTGCTGGAGCCTGGAGAGGGTACAGAATTGGGTTAAGACTCACTGCAGTGCTTCCTTAATTGTTTAATGAATCCAGAAGAAACAAGTAATTCATAAAATATTACTGTGTTATTGTTTTACTTCATAATTTCTGTACCATCAAAATAAAGCCCTAACATTTTCTATTGAAACCCATTAAGACAAAATAGCTACCCATCTCACCAGAGTCAGGGCAGGGTTTGTCCTTCTGCAGCTTCATAAACTGCTGTAAGAAACTTCCGTCATTCACATACTTGTTATTGTTCGAAGACGGACCCTGTAAACTGGGTAAACTGTGGGGATAAGAAGTCAAAATGAATGGCTGTAGTCAACCAGTCAAGTGGACCAATCAAGTACTTCCAGCTGGGATTAAGTATAGAGGTAGACCTATTTGTAGTGTTTCAGAAACCCAGGTCTGATGTACCTTGGTGGCAGTGGCCTGTTGGGAGTCGGAAGGCTCTTGGTCTTGGCTTGCTCTGCCATCTTAGCCTCAATCTCGCGCTTCTTCTGGGCGATCAGCTCCTCCTGACGGAGAATGTTCACACTCATCCTGTTCTTCTGAGGTGGCCGGAACTTGTTGTTCCAGCCTCCTCTCCCTGCAGTGGGAATAAAAGAGACAGTCAGCAGATGAGTTTGGAACACTTGTTGTCTGTGTGTACTGTTACCAATAATGTTAATCACAAGAGGGGATTGCTTTGTAATTGCTCTTTGAGAGTATTTTAGTAAAGTCACAAACGTGTTTGTTGCCACAGACAAGAGAAGCAGGCCTGGGTTGGTAAAAAAAAGGGTTTGCTAGTTTTAACTAGCTCGGGTGGCATCAACTCAGGTATTATTCTAGTAAGAAGTAGCTACCAAACTACAACCAATTCTTTCACGAATCTCACATATGCAGTTGATGCTGATTGTGGCAACAAATATGTTTGATGAGTTTTGATGCATCATCAACAAATCCTGTTGATGGGCGGTGGTAGCTAGCTACAAGAACCGGATTTGATGGGGCAATAGTTTAGCAATATTGGAATACATGTTACTAGCTTTATACAGGTCTGTCATTTCAAATATTGCATATTATTGCGAAGTTTTACCTGTATCTCCGGACTCCATAGCTGCAGCTAGCTAGATCTGTATTCGCTGTTATGAGCTAGCTGTTGCTAAATTCGTTTCCGCTTCCGGTCCGTCTTGCAAATTGAACCCGAAGGCAGCGAGTTATGTCCGTTGTCGCTACCCTTACACGTTCCGTCTCTGTTGTCTGGTAAAGAATCAGAAGATGGCTGAAGCTCCCCTACGGCCCTGTCGTTTTTTTTGTCACCAATGTTCAGCAGAGATCAACCCTCGTCTCCCGGTAAGCATTCCATAGAGGTTTTTGTCGTTTAGAAAAGAAAACCATGGCCAGCTAAGTGGGGTTTACGTTATTTCATTCACGATTGCCTCTGACTGAAGCGTGACAGCTAGCTGACGCTAAACGTTGGGTTGTAGCTAGAACGTTCACGTTGACAGGTGTGTTTTTGTCATTTGACAGCTGACTTAATTTATAATCTAGCCAGCTACCAAAATAGCGTGTAGTTTGTCTGTTAGGATGTTCCGAGACCATGCCTCCGTGACTTGTTGGATTAGTTGAGGCGCTAGCTAAATTAGCTAAATGAAAAAGCTAACCAGTAAATGCTCTTCCAATGACAGCGTGTCTATCTGTTCATGATTCTGACAGCTTGCCAGATAAACAGCGACATTGGTCCCTAGCCCCTCCAAAGGTAGCTTCTTTTGGAATCCAAGAGAGATCAAATATCTCCCATTAGCAATGGATCATTGAATAGATCATCAGCTATTGTTAAAATGATCAAAGTGTGAGGTCAATAGCCAACTTTTAATTTTTGTTTGTTTAAATTCAAGCCACATCTGGTTGAAGTTAGCTAAACGATCTTAATTCCCCAGTACTTACATAGGCATGTTTTTGTTTTGTTTTGCTTTAGATCAAATAAAAACATGAAAGTGTATGAGACTGACTGATGCAAATTTATGATTATGTTATAAATACGATTTATCTCTGCCTTCCTGCAGGACTACACCTGTCCACAGTGTGAATCTGGCTTCATTGAAGAGCTATCAGAGGAAAGAAGGTACAGTATTATCTGCTTGTCTATCAGAGTTCGAAACACTTTCAGCAGCAATTCTCCATTAACAGTACTGTCTGTGTCCCACATTGGTTCATAGTTGAAGATAAGATGAGAACACTTCTGATATTTCTTTCCAGCACTGAAAATGAGTCCACATCCATTGCCTCCACCAGCGATCAGAACCGTCCGACTTTCGAGGTTAGTGACACAGAACTGATATGTTCCTCAACTCAACATTTGTTCCTAATGAATTTATGCAGCTTGGTTGGACTTCAAGGTAGTGACCGTATGTTTTTCCATTTGTCCTCCCCCATCAGATTATGGACCACCAGCACATGTTTACATTTCCGCCCGGATACGGGCAGTTTTCTCTGGGGATCTTTGATGAAAATTTTGACCTCCGAGCGGGGATGCCGACGGAAGACAACCGCGAGACGGAGAACCGGCGGGAACGGGAGATGGCATCACGGCAACGGTACAGTGCCCGGCAACCACGGGGACGACACATTCCACGGCGACAGGGACAGAGACACGAGGGAGTACCCACTTTAGAGGGGTATGGAACACTTTACAGCTTGCTTGCCCTTTTGAGAGGAGATGAGAAAGGAATGATGCTTGCTTGTGTAGCGACATGGTTCAGTTTCCTTGAGGAAGGAATTCAGGAAATGACTAAGATGTTTCTCATTGTCCCTCTGCAGAATCATCCAGCAGCTAGTAAATGGAATCATAGCACCCACAGCCATGGCTCCAAACATTGGGATGGGACCATGGTATGTGTTATTATATAAATACCCTCTACTCTATGTTGTGTCTGTGAACATACTATTTGCTTTGAGTTTCTAGTAATTTCTTGGAATATTCTTGATAGGGGCATGCTACACTCAAATCCAATGGACTATGCTTGGGGTGCCAATGGACTTGATGCTATCATTACCCAGGTATACCCAAATCCTCTACACTTCACAAGGGATTCAATTACATGCAATGACATCAAATGCTGGTGACATTTCCACAACCTAATAATACAACTTTCCCTCTCTGCCCTGTAGTTATTGAATCAGTTTGAGAACACGGGTCCTCCTCCTGCTGACAGAGAGAGGATAAAGACCCTGCCCACCATCCAGATCACAGAGGAACATGTGGGTGAGTCAACAAATCATCAAGCAACCCCAGAGTTCAAAGGTCATATTAAAGGAATACTTCACCACAAAATTGGTTCTCTTTAATTCTAGGTTCCAGTTTAGAATGTCCTGTGTGCAAAGAAGACTACAGTGTCGGGGAGACTGTCAGGCAACTTCCGTGCAATCACCTGTTTCACAATGACTGTATAGTACCATGGCTGGAACAAGTATGTGGGCTGCGTTTACACCACATTTTCATTCATTTAAATGAAGTGGTGTGAATGTATGTGTTCTCATTGAAGCAGATGTCAGCTGAACCTCTTTTGTCTGTGTCCTACTCTTCCTCCTTCAGCACGACACATGTCCAGTGTGCAGAAAGAGTCTCAGTGGACAGAACACAGCTACAGACCCCCCGGGGCTATCAGGAATGAACTTCTCCCCTTCCTCCTCCTCTTCATCCTCCTCCAACTCCCCCAGTAACGAGAACGCTGCCAACAACTCCTAGACCTCCATCACCATCAAACCTCAATAACACCTCCTGCAACAACCAACACCTCATCCCCACCCCAGGCAGACTTACACCCCCACTCTACCACTGGCTCAGGATGGCCACCTCTCTCAGTGCTCTGCTAGGCCCTCTGGGAGAAGCTGCTGGGGAGATGACTCTACTCTGGAGGCGAAACAATAAACCGGTTCAGGGAACACAACTGAAAACCGGAAAATAAAGAAATTATTTGAGGAACAGAACCCGAATCAAAAATGAAACTGATCTATACAGTTCCGGAACAGAACCGTTATTTTAAAAGGATGGGAACCGGTTAATAACGTTCTTTCACGTTCCAGGCATTTTTTTCCAGTCCCACAAAAATTGCAACAAAGCGCCAATACAAAGCCCTCACGTCTGCCTGCCAGCTGGAAATCTTTGCTAGTGCGTGTGTGTGTAGGGTACCTGCCCCTCCCCTCTGAAGCATAGGTTACTGTATCCTACTGACGACGTAACAAGCGTGTATTTCACTGCTAGTGAAGGATACTATAGTTATCATGTTTCACGTTGGTTTTATTAACTACAAAAAGGAAAGATGTGTTTTTAATTATAATGGTGCTCTGTACACACAAGCTTGTTAGCTAGCGAGCTAACGTTTGCTCTGGTCTAATGTTAAACCAACTCGGAGGTTCAAAGACATTAAAGGTTCCTCCATAGAAGCCGCTCCTCCGTAGGTATAATTCTGTGGGCCTAATTCAGATAATCCATGTCATAACAAGTTGCCCAGCATTTCAAGGCAAGCTTCCTCCATCCTTGCTCTCTCTTCACCCTCAAAATGTCAGTTGCATCTCACACCCTACACTGTGACTGGCAGCACAGTGTGTATGTTTGTCTTTAATTATGATTAAACCATGCTGTTATGACGAAATACAATTGGCTCTTAACGACCTTCCTGTACAAATTAAATTGGTAACCCGCTCCACAGCAAGCTGCTGTATCCACACTGATTAGTAATTTAATGTTGAGCAAATTATAAATATATATTTAAGATGCTTAAAAAGGAACAGAAAGGAACGATATAAACCAGTACTGTTTTGGTGTTTGAACCGTTTCAGAACTCTTCAGAATGAAAAAAATAATGGTTCTGTTCAGAACGAAACAATTGAAAAATAATGTTGGTTCCAAACCCTGCAATAAACACAAAACGTTTATTTTACCCCCCTTTTTATTGTGAACTTTGAACACAAATCATTCCTCCCCATGAGTGTGTGAACTGGAGTGGACGCTGGCACTGTTCCTGTTACGATGCTTCTGTTAAGGGAAGGAGTGAAGACTAAAATGAAACTGGAGGAAGAGGATGATGAGCACAGGCTGAGGTATAATAGTATCCACAGAAGAACTGAGAGTGCGCTTGAACCGGAATGGACTTCGATTTGACTTCCTGCCACAAGATGGGGAAACATTTTATATTTAAAAGGGATTTTTTTTTTTTTTTTTTACACTCAACCGTGGTGTTACAGACTTCCATGCCGAAGGACAGAGAGATGTGTACATAGAGGTATTCATATTAAGAACATAAACAAGCAGGTCAACCACTGTACAGCCAACTAAATCTTAGAGAGAACTGAGTGTATGCATCTGATTTTAGGATTATTTATTTGCACTTTTTGTTTTGCGCAACATTTTGTTTGGTTTCAAGAATGTGACTTTTGGGAAATTACTACTGAGAAAAGATAGTATTGCATCTCTGAACAGTCATTTTAAGGCTCATATTGTGATTCTCACATTAGTCTCAATTTATCTGCATTTTTCAAAAGTTTTGGTTTTCTCTAATTTCTTGTAGGCTATCAATTGACAAGATTATCTTACAATGTCTTTCTAAAATGGAAAGCAAGTTCTCACTACTGTATGTTTCCTCCTTGAATATCCCATACAATGAATTTCAGTTCAATGCATTTTAACCTGTTCTAAGTTGTTGGGGTAAAGGCATAATAAAATACCAAAACTGGACTATACTGCAGTTTTGATCATAGCACCACTACAGTATTAGTAGAAATTGTGTTTTCTTCTGGAAGAGTCTAGAATGTTTTTTGATTGGTGAAATGTGAGCTGTCTGGAATCGAGTGCCTTGTTCCAATACTTTAGAAAAGCACCCTCCCTTCCATCCATTCTCGCTGATTATTCCCGATAGGTGAAAGTACAGTAGCACAAATAAGGTAATTTCACCTCAGTAGTTAGTCACGTCAAGGAAGGTAGGAAGGTTTGAAGCAACCCATCAGGGGCCTGAACTATATTACATATCAATGGCCTTAAGCCAGGCAATGGTCGCATTCCACCGCTTAGATGTTGCATGCATCAACCAATGGTTGCGTGCCATGTCATCGACTGTGTCATTGACTGTGTCATCGACTGACAGATTGCTATAACATATGATGTGGTAAACTGATAGGTAAAATACCTATCCAGGCGTTGTAAGGTCTGGCAAAGTCTAAGCAGTGGAACGTGACCATTATGTGAATCCATTATACAATATTTGCTAAGTGTTGCCATGCTGCAGAACACTGTTACAGCATGCTGATTAGTAACCCAATCAACATGGCTTAATTATGAGCTCAACCATGGAGCCAATCATAGCTCTGCTCCCTCAGGAGCCTTGTCCTGAAGGAGGAAATGAAGGAAGAGTGATGTCCTAGGCCGCAGCCTCTGGAAACATGTGGCCATTTAACACTTCTCACCCTGCCCAATGCACCCTCCTTTTCACTATGCGTATTTTATCGCCTTTTCAAAGATGGTACCTGACGTTGTACTGTTGACTCTTTATGTGCATAGTACAATGTATTTTGTGTGTTCTTGTGGCCCAGCGTAAATATTCCCCTAACCGCTACCCCTAGGCTTGCACCTATTGTCCCTGAAGGGATCATGGAAACATTTCAATGTTATTTCAGACCAAGCAATGTGTCGATAAAGATTAAAGTATGTTCTAGTGTGTGAAGACCCCCCCCCACCTAAGTCATGTCCTTATCAGTCCTGCTGGTGAGACTCATCTGTGTAAACTGTAGCTCTCCTCTCTACTGCTGCAGCCCTATCAGGCTAAACTCATTATGACCCATTTAGAGCAGCCTTATCTTTCTCTCTCTATCTCTGTGTGTGTGTGTGTGTGTGTGTGTGTGTGTGTGTGTGTGTGTGTGTGTGTGTGTGTGTGTGTTTGGAGGTGGGAAATGAGAGAAAGAAGAAAGGGGTGGGGAAAAGAACAAAAATAGAGAGAAAGAGACCACCCTGGCCTGGTGTTATCCACACCTTCAACTGATTGGCTTCCTGAGAAGAACAGGAGGTGGAGGAGGATAGAGAAGTGTAAAGCATTATTCTTGTGTTCCTCTCACTAAACCCTTTCCTGCACATGACTGACATGTTTATTGTTACTCTATGAATATGTTATGACCAGTCTTCATTTACATTTGACGTTTTAGTCATTTACAGTGCCTTGCGAAAGTATTCGGCCCCCTTGAACTTTGCAACCTTTTGCCACATTTAAGGCTTCAAACATAAAGATATAAAACTGTATTTTTTTGTGAAGAATCAACAACAAGTGGGACACAATCATGAAGTGGAACAACATTTATTGGATATTTCAAACGTTTTTAACAAATCAAAAACTGAAAAATTGGGCTTGCAAAATTATTCAGCCCCCTTAAGTTAATACTTTGTAGCGCCACCTTTTGCTGCGATTACAGCTGTAAGTCGCTTGGGGTATGTCTCTATCAGTTTTGCACATCGAGAGACTGACATTTTTTCCCATTCCTCCTTGCAAAACAGCTCGAGCTCAGTGAGGTTGGATGGAGAGCATTTGTGAACAGCAGTTTTCAGTTCTTTCCACAGATTCAGGTCTGGACTTTAACTTGGCCATTCTAACACCTGGATATGTTTATTTTTGAACCATTCCATTGTAGATTTTGCTTTATGTTTTGGATCATTGTCTTGTTGGAAGACAAATCTCCGTCCCAGTCTCAGGTCTTTTGCAGACTCCATCAGGTTTTCTTCCAGAATGGTCCTGTATTTGGCTCCATCCATCTTCCCATCAATTTTAACCATCTTCCCTGTCCCTGCTGAAGAAAAGCAGGCCCAAACCATGATGCTGCCACCACCATGTTTGACAATGGGGATGGTGTGTTCAGCTGTGTTGCTTTTACGCCAAACATAACGTTTTGCATTGTTGCCAAAACGTTCAATTTTGGTTTCATCTGACCAGAGCACCTTCTTCCACATGTTTGGTGTATCTCCCAGGTGGCTTGTGGCAAACTTTAAACAACACTTTTTATGGATATCTTTAAGAAATGGCTTTCTTCTTGCCACTCTTCCATAAAGGCCAGATTTGTGCAATATACGACTGATTGTTGTCCTATGGACAGAGTCTCCCACCTCAGCTGTAGATCTCTGCAGTTCATCCAGAGTGATCATGGGCCTCTTGGCTGCATCTCTGATCAGTCTTCTCCTTGTATGAGCTGAAAGTTTAGAGGGACGGCCAGGTCTTGGTAGATTTGCAGTGGTCTGATACTCCTTCCATTTCAATATTATCGCTTGCAGAGTGCTCCTTGGGATGTTTAAAGCTTGGGAAATCTTTTTGTATCCAAATCCAGCTTTAAGCTTCTTCACAACAGTATCTCGGACCTGCCTGGTGTGTTCCTTGTTCTTCATGATGCTCTCTGCGCTTTTAACGGACCTCTGAGACTATCACAGTGCAGGTGCATTTATACGGAGACTTGATTACACACAGGTGGATTGTATTTATCATCATTAGTCATTTAGGTCAACATTGGATCATTCAGAGATCCTCACTGAACTTCTGGAGAGAGTTTGCTGCACTGAAAGTAAAGGGGCTGAATAATTTTGCACGCCCAATTTTTCAGTTTTTGATTTGTTAAAAAAGTTTGAAATATCCAATAAATGTCGTTCCACTTCATGAGTGTGTCCCACTTGTTGTTGATTCTTCACAAAAAAATACAGTTTTATATCTTTATGTTTGAAGCCTGAAATGTGGGAAAAGGTCGCAAAGTTCAAGGGGGCCGAATACTTTCGCAAGGCACTGTAGCAGACTTACAATTTGTGCATTCATCTTAAGATAGGTAGGTGAAACAACACATCACAATCGTATCATGTACACTTTCCCTCAACAAAGAATTTAGGATTAGGGACTCCACTGTCCTGGCTAGAGGGAAGCATGTTCCACCATTGGGGTGCCAGGACCGAGAAGAGCTTTGACTGGGCTGAGCGGGAGCTGCCCTCCAGTAGGGGTGGAAGGGCCTAGAGACCAGAGGTGGCAGAACAGAGTGCTTGGGTTAGGATGTAGGGTTTGAGTATAGCATGAAGATAAGGAGGTGCAGTTCCCCTTTCTGCTCTGTAGGTAAGCACTAGGGTCTTGAAGATGATGTGAGCTTCGACAGGAAGCTAGTGGAGTGTGCGGAGGAGCGGGTGACACGGGAGAACTTAGGAAGGTTGAAATCCAGGTGGACTGCAGCATTCTGGATAACTTGCAGGGGTTTGATGGCATAAGTAGGGAGCCCAGCCAACAGAGAACTGCAGTAGTGTATATGGGAGCTGACAAGTGCCTGGATTAGAGCCTGCGCCGCTTCCTGTGTGAGGAAAGGTCATAATCTATGGATGTTGTAGAGCATAAACCTGCAGGAGCGAGTCACTGCTTTGATGTTTGCAGAGAATGACAGGGTGTTGTCCAGGGTCACACCAAGTTTCTTTGCACTCTGGGAAGGAGCCACCATGTAGTTGTCATCCGTGGTGGAGAGGTCTTGGAGCGGGCAAGCCTTTCCCGGGAGGAAGAGCATCTCCGTTTTGTTTGAGGTTGAGCTTGATGTGGTGGGCTGACATCCAAGCTGAGATGTCTGCCAGGCACGCAGAGATGTGTGTCACCACCTGGGTGTCAGAAGGGGCTAAGGAGAAAAGTTATGTCATTGTGAAATAAAAGGTAGCTGGGTTTTAGCTTGATGTTGACCTTAACCACAGACCTGAGACCAGATTACCATAACCCCAGTTTGAACCTAAACCATAGAAGGTTGAAAGAATAGCTGACATTGTGTCAGTGGTTATAGCTGCAACTTCAAATTCTCACACAACAATGATGAATGTTGACACTGCCTGTGTACACTGCTTCCAGGTCAGTCCCACCAGACCACCCCACAGCAGAATCTGCTCAACCAGCCTTCCATTCTGTCTCTCTCTGGGATTCCTCAGATCTCGTTGGATCTCTTCCAAGATCAATTATTATTTTTGGAACTCTGCCTTTTATGCAAATGAATCCAGAGCGTCATACTATACCAGGAAGTGGAACTGAGGCAGGCAGCCTCTGCAGAGCGAGAGACACTGTCTTGCAGCTCAGACTGGACCCGGCATCTCACAGACAGCGTCACTGTGAAAAGGTAAGAGACCTGCGGCAAGGAGACTTGGAACACGATAACCTAATTGACCGCAGGGAAACTTAGTTTAGTATCGCTGCATGGATGTTTGAGACAAGTTCAGTGATTGCAGACAACCTCTGAATGTCATTGACACAGAGTGTGTGCGATCAGCGGCAATGATTATGAAGGCTGTGTGTGTGTGTGTGTGTGTGTGTGTGTGTGTGTGTGTGTGTGTGTGTGTGTGTGCGCGCGCGCGTCCTCTCATGCAGGTCCCATTGATACTGTAACAGAAGAGCAAGGTCTCAATGTAGAAGGTAAAATATCAGGTTATATATGAAGTTATGTTCCAAAACATGATATATAATTTTTTGGGGGAAATTTTGGTAAATTGACATGAATTAAAAACACATCTTGTGAAAGAGAGAGAGCAATTATTTTTCCATCTTACCATGACATAGGCTAGTGGAAAGACAGACATTATTTTGTTTGAAATATATTGCAAGGTTATTTTATTTTAGAGAGACAAATAATCACGTTTTTGGGGCAAAACATCATATATCCACCCCAAACAACAGAACAATGGTATCCTGATTGGGTTTTAAACGTTACTTGTAATAAAGTAGCTATACTTAAATAAATATTAAAATAATCAACTATATTAAACAAATATCACCTAGCTGATTTATTGTATCCAGAGGGAGCAGTTCATACAATGTGTGTTTTCCTTAAGGACTTTTAAGCAACTTTTTTTTTATATAATGGGGATTTTACAGTTTTTTTGATGGATAAATCAAGGGAAGTTTTTTGAGTTTGATTATATAGCCTACACTTTAGGGAAGGATTTTAGGAATAATAAGAACATTGAAAGTATGTCACAATTAATTTACTGGTCAAGGATGGATTGATTCTTGAGTGACACAGCTCATTGTTTGCAGCCAGTATAGCCCATTATTGTTTCCCGTCGCTAGATCTTGTCTCTCCTGTTCATTCTCTTTTTTAGAAGAGTTAGTTTAGACCAACAGGAACAGATATCACAGGCTCTAAACTGTTGAAGGGATCCATATCCAAAAGGTCCACGACACACAAGAGCTAAAAGCTAACGTAACTCTAGGTAGCCACTGGGCGAGCACTTGAGAGTGACAGCTGTCTTTCACGGTATCTGGCTGACTACGCCAGGGGTGAATAATGAATAATATAAAAATGAATAATATAAGGTTCTGATTACATTCCTAAGTGTGGAAACAATATTTAGTCATACCTAATTTACGAATGAACAGACAAATATAATGAACATCATTCGCTAAATGACCCACTTTTGCGCCCGCTGCAAAAACCATACGGAACGTCCCGTCCATCTGGAGAGTGGATATAGCCATAGTCATATATTTAGGGTTCGTGCTATCCGGGATCCTTAACCCTACCCTACCCTACCCTTACCTTAACCACAACCTTTTTCCTAACCTTAACCTTAGCTCTTACCTTAACCATTTTGCATTTAAACTTCAATGGGATAGGGACATCCCAAGGACCATATATTTAGAGAGCTTGGCCAACTTTTAGAATTGTTTATATTGTTCTATTCTAGATATTCAGTTACATAGCATTTGTTTTAAATATATATAGCTATTCCCCATGTAGTGTTAATGGAGTGCTAACATGGCTACAAACTGAACGTTGTAGTGTCCTGTAAATGCATCATAATGCAGAAACCTCAATCTCTCATCCATATAAATAAAATGACTAGAACAAGCTTGGAATTTCTAACCCTGGCAATTTGACTGGTAAACTCACAATGTCTGCGTGGTATTGTGATGCAATAATTTCTATGGTATTGTAAACTCAATGTCCCAACCATAGAAATAGAATCGAATATCCTATAGCCCCTTCCATCAGGTCATTCAAATATATGTAAACTGATGGCTCATGCAAAGGAATTTATTTTTTGTAATTGCAGTTGCAAGCTTGTGGGAGGAGCTATAGGAGGATGAGCTCCTTGTAATGGCTGGAATGGAATTAATGGAATGTAAATGTGTTTGATACCATTCCATTTAGGCCTCTGGTCAGTTTTTTTTCTATATATTTTTTATTTTGTACCTTTATTTAACTAGGCAAGTGAGTTAAGAACAACTTCATATTTACAATGACTGCCTAAACCTGCCAATGGGACTATGGGACTCCCAATCACGGCCAGTTGTGATACAGCCTGGATGAGTTGAGTTGAATCAAAAATCACAGCACATATTGATGGGTACACTTCTTGCTTGTAGTTCCTGATTTTAGTTAATGCTTTGCTCCTATGGGTACACTTGCAATGGCCTCCAGTCCACCCATTATGCCATCATTGACTTGAATGGGGATGCCTGTTCTGAAGCACCCAACACTTTAAATACATGGCTCTGGATATAGCAGACTTGGCAATAAAGAAATACTGGCCACTTTTTCCCTAACCATTGATCTCCCTCAAAGGCATCCTTGTCTACTATCAGATCAGGAGTTGGGGTCCTTTTTCAGAGCTGTTCCTTAGTATCCTACTGTTGGTCTGGTTTGATCACTGTATGATTGATTAAAATGCAATACGTGCTCAGCTCACTGGGTTGTAAATGCTTGGATACAATTTGAGATGGATTGAACATTGTTTCTGTATTGTAGAGTAGTCCTGAAATAATAATGTGGTTACAATAAGTTATATGGTTCTGTTGATGGTGGTAACATCAGGCTATAACTGGAGATAGAATGTAACCCTACCAGAAAGAATCATTTGGTGCCTGTGAACGCTATGTATCTGTTCACTGATATCCTAATCTAAGGTCTGGGTGACTGTACCCCACTTCTTGGAAAGCTTGGTGTAAGATGAAAGCTGTATCTTTGAAGATAATCTTTAATGAAAACCCAAATATTTAGATTCAAGGACATGCTTATAAAGGATGCATTTTGATAGTTGCGGCCTCCTCCCCTTATCTCTTGATTTCCATTCCCTGAAAGTTATGGATGCCAATTGGAAAGTTGCTGTTACTGTGGGAGTTCACCGTCTCATCAGCGCAGATGAGTTGAGGTAAAGGAAAAATACTAGTATCACTTTGAGGTCTCTTTCAATGTATTCCACCTGTATGGACACTAGAGGGGGCTACACGCCTGTTTGACATATTGTCATTGAAAACACCCTTAAAAAATATATCATTGGTTCGTTTTAATATAGCTTTTGAATGCTGTGAGTCATTGACCCTAAAGGACTCCACATTATGATTTTAGCTGAAAGCTTGTTGAATATTTGGGAAGTTTGATTAATTAGAATTGCATTGCAGGTTAATTAAATAAGGCCTAAGGTTTACAGTATCTTTTGTCGAATGTGACTTAATCACAGAGCAACTGCTATCAAATTTGTATTATATGTGATAAAAGAGAAACTATCTTGAAGCGATGCTTACATGATCTCTGAAAGTGAGCACAGCCACAGATAACTGCTCTTGTAAAGTTTGCAAAGAAGTCACGTCCACCCTCCCTCTCTCTCCTTTCTCTCTCTCCCCTCTCCTTTGTTCCTGATTGGTTTTCTCTAAAGATAAATGGAGGCACAATTTGACATGCCCATGGACAAGAAGGCGACCATGAAAAAGAAGGCTGCGGGCGGAAGCGGATGTAGCCACATCAGCGCGCCCAAAGCTGCCGCGTCCAATTGTAGGAGCAGCAACAGCGGCAATTGTGTTGACTCTGTCCCCGCTGCTTCTGCCAGTCAGAGCGCCCCAAGTGTGAAGCAGCTCGTCGTGGCCAGCAACGCAGTCATGGACGAGGCGGAGGATGGTGAGGAGGAGTCCAAGTTTCATCATCCGCGGCTGCGCCGAGCCGGGGGGAGCAGCAGTAGCGGTGGTGGTGGAGGCGGAGGAGGTAGCATCAGAATGAAGAACTTTACGCCAGGAGGGGGAGCCGTGGCCACGGCTACCAGAAATAACTCTACAAACAACGAGCCCAGCCTACTGCAAGCGGCGAACGCGCCTGCTGCCACTGAGCCCACTGTAGCATCCAAAGCGATTGATACCACAACGTGTCTGGGAGATAATGCCGTGCGCGGCGAGACCAACAGAGTGGCAGGGGCGGAGACGTCTGGAGCCGCCGTCACACTAGAGGTTTTAAATGCGGCAGCAGGTGATGGTTGCAACAGCACCGCTCCAATTTCAAGAATGAAATGCAACAAAAACGGAGAATGCAGGAGGGACTCCGGGACCGGGAGCCTGCGCTCGATCATCTCCAACAAGACTGCCGGGGCGGGGAGGGCCGAAGACGGAGGGACCCTTAGGCGTGGTGCCTGTAACTCAGCCAGGGCCAGCATGGATGGCTCCATGACAATCTCCACCACGCAGGGCCACGGGGAAGTGGGCGCAAACCCCGGCATCACCCCGGTTTCCACCGGCGTCCCCGAGAAAAAAGACTCCAGGGTGTCCTTCTCCAACGCGCCGAGCAGGAAAGCCTCCTCATCGCTGCACGGCTCGACCCAGACCCAGACGACCCAGCAGCCCAGGAATTCTGTAACCTTCCAGAAGCCCGAGGAGGGACCCCAGATCCAGACCGAGGATGCCGAGCCCGGCGGAAGCACCTTCATGCAGCGACAGTTCAGTGCCATGCTGCAACCTGGAGTTAACAAATTCTCCTTACGTATGTATGGGAGTCAAAAGGCGGTGGAGAGGGAGCAAGAGCGGGTTAAATCAGCGGGCAATTGGATTATCCACCCCTACAGTGATTTCAGGTAAGGGTTAAGTGCTGCGGTTGGTATCTGTGAGTGTGCATGTTGGCATTGTCATGGAGGGCCTTTGTTTGGCCCCATAGCACCATCAACAAGTTATAATGAGAATCCAGGGGCCCAGAATTAGAATGCCTATTATCAATGTGCATTGTGCAGTCTATTGTCATTAGTTGTTATAAACCAGACATAATAACCCATTTTGGCCCACCTGTTCTGGCTGGTATTTTAGACTATACATTTCGATTACATTTTATTGAATGGAACCCATCTATGTAGTGATTTTCATTCAACAATAGGACATTGACAAAGACAGGTTTTTTAGTCGTGCTTTTTATTTTTAGTATATTTCAAAGACAACCTGAGCGCAAAGCTTTTTGGCAAGGTATAGGCTTTATGAATAGCGATGATATCGTGTCCTTTCAAGGTTGTAAACAACAGTCCTCTGTTGAATGTCTGGGATAACCAACCAAGCCTCGCATCGATCTCATTCAGAACAATATGCTAATCTTAACCCAACATTATTAAATCACGCCAATTACTAGGCAATTTACCGTGGGGCTAGATTAAAATATGGTTTGTTTCGAGCCGATGTTAGCGTCGTGGCCGGCTGTGCTCTAGATCCTTGACTGACAGGACTGCCGGGGTGTGTGATGGACTCAGTAATGGAATGTCACCTTGAGCAAAGTGTGCTAAAACCTCAAGCATGCTCACTCGAGACATATCCGCCTCTATGACTCCCCAGATCAAGCATTTGAATAATGACGGGTTTGCTTTCCCTTTTATCACGGTTTTATCAGCGATAAGGAGAATCGACATCTCACGCCTTTTGACATACATATGTGGGTCCTCTCGCCTTTGAGAGGGTCATGTTGATTATGAAATGCTTTACTTTCGCGAAATGGGCCCATTGTATACAGGGTCATAGAATTGCATCTTTGTGCCACTGAAGTTCGTGATAGACACATGGGCGCTTCCTTCCCTCGTTTCAGCACCACTCGCGTGTGGACAGCTCCCGCTTAACCAAGAGTGGAGCTGGCAGCTACTTTTAGCTACTTTCGATTCACACATCGCGCTGTTTCTGCTCAGCTCATGTTTACGTATCTGAACAAATCATGTTGATTCAATACAATACTTTATTGATACGTATCCAATATGTATAATTTGACTGTATAGTTTCGAAGAGAGACCAGAATTACAACACCAGAATTACAAGTCTCTCATGGGAGTAGGCATGACCGTAGTTCTCACAAATAGCGTCACTTACAGGGTTAATCAAAAATGATATTATTGTGGTGTAAACTGCAGAGCTGTGTTCACTATCTCTAGGTACACGGTTAAGACCTAGTGCGTCAGTCGCAGTGTAATGACTCAGCGTTGCACCTGCAGCGAGCCCCCTCTGACTGCCCGGCCATGAATACTCTTATCAATGAAAACAAGCCTACTAGCCCTGTACTTCTGGCTGTCATCCTCAGCAGCACCCAACCGTGTAACCAACCCTCTCTTTAAGCCTCGGCTCATTGGATTTTACTGAATTAGTTTGACCAAAATACTAGTACCATTTCACTTAAGCTATTTTCTTTTCCCATGCAGTTTATAGAAATATTCATAAACGTGCAATTAAGGCATATGCTGCTACTGTTGTTGTTGATAAGAAAAACAACATAGGCCTATGTTTACTACAATAATAAAACGCAAATATATACACTACATGACCAAAAGTATGCGGACACCTGCTCATTGAACATCTCATTCCAATGTCTTGGGCAATAATATAGAGTTGGTACCCTCTTTCCTGCTATAACAGCCTCCACTCTTCTAGGAAAGCTTTCCACTAGATGTTGGAACATTTCTGTGAGGACTTACTTCCATTTAGCCATTAGGGAGGTCAGGCATTGATGTTGGCTGATTAGGCCTGGCTCACAGTCGGCATTCCAATTCATCCCAAAGGTGTTTGATGAGGTTGAGGTCAGGTCTCTGTGCAGGCCAGTCAAGTTCTTCCACACCGATCTTGACAAATAATTGCTGTATGGACCTTGCTTAGTGCACGAGGGCATTGTCATGCTGAAACAGGAAATGGCCTTCCCCAAACTGTTGCCAAAAAGTTGGAAGTACAGAATCATCTAGAATTTTATTGTATGCTATAGTGTTAATATTTCCCTTCACTGGAACTCAGGGATTTATCCAGAACCACGAAAAACAGCCCCAGACTATTATTCCTCCTCCACCAAACTTTACAGTTGGCACTATGCACTTGGGCAGGTAGCGTTCTCCTGGCATCCGCCAAACCCAGGTTCGTCCGTCGGACTGCCAGATGATGAAGTGTGATTCATCACTCCAGAGAACGTGTTTCCACTGCTCCAGAGTCCATTGGCAGCGAGCTTTACACCACTCCAGCCGATGCTTGGCATTGCACATGGGGATCTTAGGCTTGTGTGCGGCTGCTCAGCCATGTAAAACCATTTCATGAAGTTCCCGGTACACAGTTATTGTGCTAACGTTGCTTCCAGAGGCAGTATGGAACTCAGTAGTGAGTGTTGCAACTGAGGACAGACAATTTTTATGCACTTCAGCACTTGGCGGTCCTGTTCTGTAAGCTTGTGTGGCCTACCACTTTGTGGATGAGCCGTTGTTGCTCCTAGACGTTTCCACGTCACAATAACAGCACTTACAGTTGAGCAGCTCTATAGCTGAGCAGAAATTTGCCGAACTGACTTGTTGGAAAGGTGGCATCCTATGACGATGCCAAGTTCAAAGTCACTGAGCTCTTCAGTAAGGCCATTCTACTGCCAATGTTTGTTTGTGGAGATTGCATGGCTCTGTGCTCGATTTTATACACCTGTCAGCAGCGGGTGTGGCCGAAATAGCCGAATACACTCATTTGAAGTGGTATCCACATAAACTCAGAAAAAAAGAAATATCCTCTCACTGTCAACTGCGTTCATTTTCAGCAAACTTAACATGTGTAAATATGTGTATAAACATAACAAGATTCAACAACTGAGACTTAAACTGAACAAGTTCCACAGAAATGTGACTAACAGAAATTAAATAATGTGTCCCTAAACAAAGGGGGGGGGGGGGGGGGGTCAGTCAGTATGTGGTGTGGCCACCAGCTGCATTAAGCACTGCAGTACATCTCCTCCTCATGGACTGCACCAGATTTGCCAGTTCTTGCTGTGAGATGTTACCCCACTCTTCCACCAAGGCACCTGCAAGTTCCCAGACATTTCTGGCGGGAATGGCCCTAGCCCTCACCCTCCAATCCAACAGGTCCCAGACGTGCTCAATGGGATTGAGATCCGGGCTCTTCGCTGGCCATGGCAGAACACTGACAGTCCTGTCTTGCAGGAAATCACGCACAGAACGAGCAGTATGGCTGGTGGCATTGTCATGCTGGAGGGTCATGTCAGGATGAGCCTGCAGGAAGGGTACCACATGAGGAAGGAGGATGTCTTCCCTGTAACGCACAGCGTTAAGATTTCCTGCAATTACAACAAGCTCAGTCCGATGATGCTGTGACATACCTCCCCAGACCCTCCGCCTCCAAATCTATCTCGCTCCAGAGTACAGGTCTCTGTGTAACGGTCATTCCTTTGATGATAAACGCGAATCCGACCATCACCCCTGGTGAGACAAAACCACGACTCGTCAGTGAAGAGCACTTTTTGCCAGTTCTGTCTGGTCCAGCGACGGTGGGTTTGTGCCCATAGGCAACGTTGTTGCCAGTGATGTCTGGTGAGGACCTGCCTTACAACAGGCCTACAAGCCCTCAGTCCAGCCTCTCTCAGCCTACTGCGGACAGTCTGAGCACTGATGGAGGGATTGTGCGTTCCTGGTGTAACTCGGGCAGTTGTTGCTGCCATCCTGTACATGTGCGCAGGTGTGATGTTCGGATGTACCGATCCTGTGCAGGTGTTGTTACACGTGGTCTGCCACTGCGAGGACGATCAGCTGTCCATCCTGTCTCCCTGTAGAGCTCTCTTAGGCATCTCACAGTACGGACATTGCAATTTATTGCCTTGATCACATCTGCAGTCCTCCTTGCAGCATGCCTAAGGCACGTTCACGTAAATGAGCAGGGACCCTGGGCAACTTTCTTTTGGTGTTTTTCAGAGTCAGTAGAAAGGCCTCTTTTAGTGTCCTAATTTTAAGCTGTAAGTAAGTGTCCTAAGTAAGCTGTTAGTGTCTTAATGACTGTTCCACAGGTGCATGTTCATTAATTGTTCATGGTTCATTGAACAAGCATGGGAAACAGTCTTTAAACCCTTTACAATGAAGATCTGTGAAGTTATTTGGATTTTTACAAATTATCTTTGAAAGACAGGGTCCTGAAAAAGGGACATTTCTTTTTTTGCTGAGTTTACTTCTGAATATACAGTGGGGCAAAAAATAATTTAGTCAGCCACCAATTGTGCAAGTTCTCCCACTTAAAAATATGAGAGAGGCCTGTAATTTTCATCATATGTACACTTCAACTATGACAGACAAAATGAGAAAAAAAATCCAGAAAATCACATTGTAGGATTTTTTATGAATTTATTTGCAAATTATGGTGGAAAATAAGTATTTGGTCAATAACAAAAGTTTATCTCAATACTTTGTTATATACCCTTTGTTGGCAATGACAGAGGTCAAACGTTTTCTGTAAGTCTTCACAAGGTTTTCACACACTGTTGCTGGTATTTTGGCCCATTCCTCCATGCAGATCTCCTCTAGAGCAGTGATGTTTTGGGGCTGTTTCTGGGCAACACAGACTTTCAACTCCCTCCAAAGATTTTCTATGGGGTTGAGATCTGGAGACTGGCTAGGCCACTCCAGGACCTTGAAATGCTTCTTACGAAGCCACTCCTTCTTTGCCCGTGCGGTGTGTTTGGGATCATTGTCATGCTGAATGACCCAGCCACATTTCATCTTCAATGCCCTTGCTGATGGAACGAGGTTTTCACTCAAAATCTCACGATACATACATGGCCCCATTCATTCTTTCCTTTACACGGATCAGTCGTCCTGGTCCCTTTGCAGAAGAACAGCCCCAAAGCATGATGTTTCCACCCCCATGCTTCACAGTAGGTGTGGTGTTCTTTGGATGCAACTCAGCATTCTTTGTCCTCCAAACACGACGAGTTAAGTTTTTACCAAAAAGTTATATTTTGGTTTCATCTGACCATATGACATTCTCCCAATCTTCTTCTGGATCATCCAAATGCTCTCTAGCAAACTTCAGACGGGCCTGGACATGTACTGGCTTAAGCAGGGGGACACGTCTGGCACTGCAGGATTTGAGTCCCTGGCGGCGTAGTGTGTTATTGATGGTAGGCTTTGTTACTTTGTTCCAAGCTCTCTGCAGGTCATTCACTAGGTCCCCCCGTGTGGTTCTGGGATTTTTGCTCACCGTTCTTGTGATCATTTTGGGGTGAGATTTTGCGTGGAGCCCCAGATCGAGGGAGATTATCAGTGGTCTTGTATGTCTTCCATTTCCTAATAATTGCTCCCACAGTTGATTTCTTCAAACCAAGCTGCTTACCTATTGCAGATTCAGTCTCCCCAGCCTGGTGCAGGTCTACAATTTTGTTCCTGGTGTCCTTTGACAGTTCTTTGATCTTGGCCATATTGGAGTTTGGAGTGTGACTGTTTGAGGTTGTGGACAGGTGTCTTTTATACTGATAACATGTTCAAACAGGTGCCATTAATACAGGTAACGAGTGGAGAACAGAGGAGCCTCTTAAAGAAGAAGTTACAGGTCTGTGAGAGCCAGAAATCTTGCTTGTTTGTAGGTGACCAAATACTTATTTTCCACCATAATTTGCAAATAAATTCATAAAAAATCCTACAATGTGATTTTCTGGATTTTTTTTCTCATTTTGTCTGTCATAGTTGAAGTGTACCTAATGATGACAATTACAGGCCTCTCTCATCTTTTTAAGTGGGAGAACTTGCACAATTGGTGGCTGACTAAATACTTTTTTGCCCCACTGTATAGTGTATTTTCTACACTGGAGGTGTACCAAAACAATAATTTACAACAATAATGCTCATTCTCATTCATCAATCATTAATTTTCATATTCCTTCAGGTTATGCTTAAATCTTATACCCCAACCTGGGCACACCATTCTGCCACCTCTGGTCTCTTGGCCGTCTCACCCCCACTGAGGGTCAGCTCCCGCTCAGCCCAGTCAAAGCTCTTCTCTGTCCTGACACCCCAGTGGTGGAACGAGCTTCCCCCTGAAGCTAGGACAGCAGAGTCCCTGCTCATCTTCCAAAAACAACTGAAACCCTACCTCTTCAAAGAGTATCTGAAATAAGACATCTCAGTCTTACCCTATAAAAACATAAATAAAATACAATTGCGTTTGTCTTTTCCTACTGACACTGACTTTGCTGGTAACTACTTTATTTAGGAAGAATGTACTTACTATGACTGTGATATGTAGTTGTCTAATCTTAATACGAATGCACTAACTGTTAGTCGCTTTGGATAAAAGTGTCTGCTAAATGACTAAAATGCAAAATGCAAATCAATATTAATCAGCTTAACATAACCCTTCAGCCTAACATATTGTAGGTCTTTGTAGTTTGCTTACGCACTCACCAGTTTTTGTTAGAAAGTCCCCAGTGCCTGTCTGTTTCCCTCCCTTGCCTCTATCACTCTGCTTTTGTCCTCTATTCTATCCTTTTCCTCCACCTCCACCTCTCCCTCTCGCTTTTACCTTTCCCTCATCCACACACAAATGCACTCACTCCCTCACACACACACGCACACACACAAACTCTCCCTTCTCTCTCTCTCTCTCTCTCCCTTTCTCTTTCTCCAGGTTCTACTGGGATTTCACAATGCTTCTCTTCATGGTGGGTAACCTGATCATCATCCCGGTGGGCATCACCTTCTTCAACGACGGGACAACCACCCCTTGGATCATCTTTAACGTCATCTCAGACACCTTCTTCCTCATGGACCTGGTCCTCAACTTCCGCACAGGCATCATCATCGAGGACAACTCCGACATCATCCTGGACCCCAAAACCATCAAGAAGACGTACCTGAAGACCTGGTTCATCGTGGACTTTGTCTCCTCAATCCCCGTGGATTATATCTTCCTGATCGTGGAGAAGGGGATCGACTCTGAGATGTATAAGACGGCCAGGGCCCTGAGGATCGTACGATTCACTAAGATCCTTAGCCTACTGAGGCTCCTGAGGTTGTCCCGGCTCATCCGCTACATCCACCAGTGGGAAGAGGTAGGACAACACTCCACACAGCCCCCCGAAATGCTTAATGGCCTATAATAATTATTATAATGGATTGCATCTATTTGTCACTTTTCACAATAGTTCTCAAAGAACTTGTAAGGGGGGGAACTCAAACTAGCCTCATCAACTATTTATTGTCCTGATGATAGGAGAAAGGATGATAACTATAGTATACACATAGCACCATTCTCCTGGAGCTTGTAAGATGGAAACTCATCTCATCCACTACTAATGTGTAGTACACACTCACAGCATCATGGCTACATAATACATGGTTTAGGATAGTCACCATAGATAACTATGCTAGAAAGCTACATGGCTATACTAGACAAGTACACGTATTGTCAGAGAGAAGGTACAGTAGGGAGGTGGGACAGCATTGTATAGAAAAGCAAGATGAGATAGGCTCACAGCAGCATCATGCAATTTCCCATGACAATAATGAAAATTATAATGGATTGGATTATTTATTTTTTTACCACACTTTCCACTGTAGGTCTAAAGTGCTTTACTCTAGATGTAAAGTGCTTTTACATTGTACAGTGGTCAACTTACCTCCTCCACTACTAATGTGTAGTTACCCTTGGGAGAAAGTAGGCTAACATCCCTACGTGACCCATGGGTTCAGGTTAGTCACTAGATGGCCATGCTAAAGAGGACAAGTGGCTATTGTCACGGAGGAAGTAGGCTAAGAGCCAGGATCGTGCTATTGCTGATGATTGTAATGAAAGTGGGTAGTGAATTTTAGGCAGTGATTTTGGGTAGTGATGGTTAGTGAATTGTGGGTAGTAAGTTTGGTAGTGAGTGGTAGTGAATTGGGTAGTGAGGGGTAGCCTAGTGGTTAGAGCTTTGGACTAGTAACCAGAAGGTTGCAAGTTCAAACCCCCGAGTTGACAAGATACAAATCTGTTGTTCTGCCCCTGAACAGGCAGTTAACCCACTGTTCCTAGGCCGTCATTGAAAATAAGAATTTGTTCTTAACTGACTTGCCTAGTTAAATAAAGGTAAAAAAATATATAGTGCGACAGGTTGTCCAGACAAGTTGTCTAGGTGGAAAATCATAGAATGCTCTGCCAAGCATTAAATATTTGACAGGTATACCGCACTGTTCTGTACCCAGGACCTCTTGGTCCCACATCCATTTGGACTTCTTTATAGATTAATATCAAAGCAGACTTTGGTCTAAGTGCTGTCAGGTCCCCGAGTTCCATCGAAGAACTTTAGTTGTTGGCTGACAACCAATAAGCTGTTAAACAGACGTTCCATCTGGACCCAGCCCTGCCTGTGTTTGTTCCCAGTCGTTTGTCGAGGGCCAGGAGGTTTACTTTGCTGTTCTCGACCTGTGTGTTGTTGTTGGCAGGAGGGTTTAAACTTTAAAACACACTTTGCATCCTAATCACCATCAGTGCCGTCGCTGTCTCCCCGTTTGACCCGCGACTCCCAGAAGGCGTCTGCTCATTTTGATAAGCAACATTTTAGAAGAGGCAAACACAGTTAATAAATTAAGAAGCCAAGGAGGAGCAGGTGGGGTGGTTATATAGCACACTATGATTATATATCTGGCTAATTGTTATTATTATTATAATTCAGTTAGGCTAGCGTTCCTCGTAGGTTAGCCTTTAATTGTGTCACCATTCATTTTCTGTCTCTTTGTTAGCTTCGGATGGTACTTGATTGGTTGGTTTGTCCTTTGGCCATTACTAGTTATTCGTTCATCTACAATATTTTTGTATTTTTTATTTTACCTTTAACTACGCAAGTCAGTTAAGAACAAATTCTTATTTTCAATGACGGCCTAGGAACAGTGGGTTAACTGCCTTGTTCAGGGGCAGAACAACAGATTTGTACCTTGTCAGCTCGGGGATTCAATCTTGTAACCTTTCGGTTAGAAGTCCAACGCTTTAACCACCAGGTAGCCTAATATACCTCTGCTCTATTAATTTTCCCCCTCTACTGTGTTCTCTTGGAGGGGCCTTGGTCTGTCTGGTCCGTCTATCTATCCCTCATCTCACATCGATGCCACAAAAGGTCTAATGGGGATAATGGGATCATTCTAACTTTTCTCTTATGAAAGTATTGGCAGGCCAGGCATCGGGCACAAGCTGGCATTTTACAGTGGTGTGGATGGTGGATGCACTGGGCCCTGTGTGTGCCCCTTACCTTTGGATAATTGGATTTCGGAAGACATGATGCGACAAACAAACAGAGCGATGCATGATGGTTAGAGGAGGATACTTGGCATGCATGGAAGAGGAGCGCGGAGATGGGTTGGTGTTAAATAGGCACAGACAGGCAGACAGCAGTCAGATGGACGGATGGAGCAGTTGGCAGATCCTTAATGACTGGCAGATCTATCCCTCAGATGCCATATTTGAATACTTCCGAAATGCATCCTTCCTTTTGATAATCACTGATCTGCATGTAGTTGGATAACTGAGTCCACATTTTCGCTCTTATTCATAATGTCAAACAAGGAGGCATAGATGGAATGAAGGAAAATGCTTGTATTAAGTGTTTGTACAGGAATGATGGAATGAAAGAAGGATGCCTGCATTGAGTGTTTGAACAAGGCCATAGAGTGGAGTTTGGAGAGGAAGTGTTGAAAGTCCCTCTCCACTGTTTAGGGTTGAATGGTGTGCCCTTAACTTACGCTGTACTCTCTACTAATGGGATTTGCCATGGCGATATAACTCTTTGTGCTGTGGTAGTAGCAGGTTTGCTTTTGTTGTTGTTATTCACTCGTCCAATTGATTACGTGAGTGTGTATTGTTTTACACACCAAAACAACAACGTTGTTTGGAAGACTTTTTATATTTTATTTCAACTTTATTTAACCAGGTAAGCTAGTTGAGAACAAGTTCTCATTTACAACTGCGACCTGGCCAATTTAAAGCAAAGCAGTGCGACAGAAGCAACAACACAGTCAATAGCACAATAGAAAAAAAAGAAAGTCTATATACAGCGTGTGCAAATGGCATGAGGAGGTATGGCAATAAATAGGCCAGAGTAGCAAATGGAATAAACAAGCGTACAGTCAATAGCACAATAGAAAAAAAAGAAAGTCTATATACAGCGTGTGCAAATGGCATGAGGAGGTATGGCAATAAATAGGCCAGAGTAGCAAAGTAATTACAATTTAGCAGATTAACACTGGAGTGATAGATGAGCTGATGATGATGAGCAGATGATGGTGTGTAAGTAGTGATACTGGTGTGCAAAGAGCAGCAAAGGAAATAAAAACAATATGGGGATGAGGTAGGTAGATTGGGTGGGCTATTTACAGATGGACTATGTACAGCTGCAGCGATCGGTTAGCTGCTCAGATAGCTGATGTTTCAGGTTAGTGAGGCAAATGTAAGTCTCCAGCTTCAGCAATTTTTGCAATTCGTTCCAGTCACTGGCAGCAGAGAACTGGAAGGAAAGGCGGCCAATGGAGGTGTTGTTTTTGGGGATGACCAGTGAGATATACCTGCTGGAGCGCGTGCTACGGGTGGGTGTTGTTATCGTGACCAGTGAGCTGAGATAAGGCGGAGCTTTACCTAGCATAGACTTATAGATGACCTGGAGCCAGTGGGTCTGGTGACGAATATGTAGCGAGGGCCAGACAACTAGAGCATACAGGTTGCAGTGGTGGGTGGTATAAGGCGCTTTGGTAACAAAACGGATGGCACTGTCATAGACTGCATCCAATTTGGTATTGGAAGCTATTTTGTAGATGACATCGCCGAAGTCGAGGATCGGTAGGATAGTCGGATAGGATAGTTTTACTAGGGTAAGTTTGGCGGCGTGAGTGAAGGAGGCTTTGTTGCGAAATAGAAAGCTGATTCTAGATATGATTTTGGATTGGAGATGTTTGATATGAGTCTGGAAGGAGAGTTTGCAGTCTAGCCAGCCACCTAGGTATTTGTAGTTGTCCACATATTCTAGGTCAGAACCGTCCAGAGTAGTGATGCTAGTCGGGCGGGCAGGTGCAGGCAGCGATCGGTTGAAAAGCATACATTTGGTTTTGCTAGCGTTTAAGAGCAGTTGGAGAGTGGCATTGAAGCTCATTTGGAGGTTAGTTAACCTGTTGCGACGACCAAACCCGGATCCGGGATTCTATTTATAGACCTAAGCTCATTACCATAACGCAACGTTAACTATTCATGAAAATCGCAAATGAAATGAAATAAATATGCTATCTCTCAAGCTTAGCCTTTTGTTAACAACACTGTCATCTCAGATTTTCAAAATATGCTTTTCAACCATAGGAAAACAATCATTTGTGTAACAGTAGCTAGCTAGCGTAGCATTTAGCGTTAGCATTAGCGTTAGCATTTAGCAGGCAACTATCACAAAAACAAGTAAAGCCTTCAAATAAAATAACTTACCTTTGAAGAACTTCTGATGTTTTCAATGAGGAGACTCTCAGTTAGATAGCAGATGCTCAGTTTTTCCAAAAAGATTCTTTGTGTATTAGAAATAGCTCCGTTTTGTACATCACATTTGGCTACCAAAAAAAAAAAAAAAAAAAACGAAAATTCAGCCCTCAAAACGTGAACTTTTTTCCAAATTAACTCCATAATATCGACTGAAACATGGCAAACGTGGTTTAGAATCAATCCTCAAGGTGTTTTTCCACATATCTCTTCAATGATATATCCTTCCTGGAAGCCTGGTTTCTCCTTGCTCTCAAATGGAAAAATAATTGCACCTGGCTTTACGCTCCAATTTCGACGCAGGGACACCAGGCGGACACTTGGAAAATGTAGTCTCTTATGGTCAATCTTCCAATGATATGCCTACAAATACGTCACAATGCTGCTAACGCCTTGGGAGAACGACAGAAAGTGTAGGCTCATTCCTTGCGCAATCACAGCCATATAAGGAGACAATGGAAAACAGAGCTTCAGAAATCTGCTCATTTCCTGGTTGACGCATCATCTTGGTTTCGCCTGTAGAATGAGTTCTGGGGCACTTACAGACAATATCTTTGCAGATTCTGAAACTTCAGAGTGTTTTCTTTCAAAAACTGTCAAGAATATGCATAGTCGAGCATCTTTTCGTGACAAAATATCGCGCTTAAAACGGGAACGTTTTTTATCCAAAAATGAAATAGCGCCCCTAGAGATCAAAGAGGTTAACACAGTGTCCAAAGAAGGGCCAGATGTATACAGAATGGTGTCGTCTGCGTAGAGGTGGAGCAGGGAATCACCCACAGCAAGAGCGACATCATTGATATATACAGATAAGAGAGTCGGACCGAGAATTGAACCCTGTGGTACCCCCATAGAGACGGCCAGAGGTCCGGACAACAGGCCCTCCGATTTTACACACTGAACTCTGTCTGCGAAGTAGTTGGTGAACCAGGCGAGGCAGTCATTTGAGAAACCAAGGCTATTGAGTCTGCCGATAAGAATACGGTGATTGTCAGAGTCGAAAGCCTTGGCCAGGTCAATGAAGACGGCTGCACAGTACTGTCTTTTATCAATGGTGGTTATGATATCATTTAGTACCTTGAGCATGGCTGAGGTGCACCTGTGACCAGCTCGGAAACAGGATTGCACAGTGGAGAAGGCATAATGGGATTCCAAATGGTCAGTAATCTGTTTATTAATTAACTTGTCTTTCAAAGACTTTAGAAAGGCAAGGCAGGATGGATATAGGTCTGTAACAGTTTGGTTTTAGGTTTGGGTCTAGAGTGTCACCCCCTTTGAATTTGACCACGGCAGCTTTCCAATCTTTAGGGATCTCGGACAAAACAAAAGAGAGGTTGAACAGACTGGTAATAGGGGTTGCAACAATGGCGGCGGATCATTTTAGAAAGAGAGGGTCCAGATTGTCGAGCCCAGCTGATTTGTACGGGTCCAGATTTTGCAGCTCTTTCAGAACATCTGCGATCTGGATTTGGGTGAAGGATAAGATGGGGAGGCTCGGGCAAGTAGCTGCGAGGAGTGCGGAGCCGTTGGCCGGGGTTGGGGTAGCCAGGAGGAAAGCATGGCCAGCCGTAGAGAAATGCTTATTGAAATGTTCGATTATCATGGATTTATCGGTGGTAACCGTGTTCGCCAGCTGGGAGGAGGTGCTCTTGTTCTCTATGGACTTTACAGTGTCCCAGAACTTTTTGGAGTTAGAGCTACAGGATGCAAATTTCTGTTTGAAAACTGGAGGGCCTCAGGGAATGAGTCCATCTAGTGATTAAATTTTCACACAGAAACGCTGAGAATACGCCTCAAATTGTTTTCTATTACTGCTTCCCTTTGGTTATCTGTTTACCGTCAGGAAGAACATTGACGCTGTCCATGGTGCTGATTAGAGCTGTTGGGTTCTGGGATTATGAAAATATACTTATTCATGTCGCTGATGGAGTGCTGAGGTAGAGAGGGTCTACACCAGAAGTTAAGGGTTACAGGAGGAAGGTATGTAGTCTGTGCAACTAAGCTTGGAATGTGTTGAGTGCAGGGAAGCGATTACATGTGGCAGGCATTTGATGAGGAGAGACGGGTGGAAATCTTAGAAACGAACAATGTCACTGAGGGAAAGTTACATTGTGTCAGGATATATCATTGTTAGCCATCAGGTATCCTCTGGAAGGAGAAGAGACACGGTCTGGTATCAATAACCATGACAGCCTTGAGTTGGGGAGGAGTGATCACTTTGGGGTAGAGATCAGGTTAGATGATGTGAGGAAGAACCGATATCACTAAGGTTCTGTCTAGCAACAGAGATGCATTGGCTGTTCTGCTGTGGAGGAGGAGACTCAGCTTAAGATAAAGGATTAAATACCAGTGCTGAAATGTGTGAAATGTTTTTTTTTGTATGAATTACAGCTGTGTTGGTTAAGCTTCTCTCGTGTTCGTGAGTTATTTACTCAAAATTAGAACCTAACAGAGCCATACAGTTTGCCAATCAGCTACATGTTGGCACCAAGCGTTCCATTAAAGTAGCATTCTAATCTGCATTCTCTGTAGAATGTAATTGTCTTGGAACCTGTGGGTGCCAACATGCTGCTCGTTCGGATCCTATATCTTAAACCGAGTTAGCAGAACTCTGTATACTGTTAATATGGCTCTGGTACTGTATATTTAGAAATCAAATCAAATCACATTTTTATTAGCATATGTGCCGATTACAGTGAAATGCTTACTTATGAGCCCCTAACCAACAATGATGTTAAAAAAATACGGATAAGAATAAGAAATAAAAGTAACAAGTAATTAAAGAGCAGCAGTAAAATAACAATAGCGAGTCTATATATAGAGTTAATGTGCGGGGTTAGTTGAGGTAATATGTACATGTAGGTAGAGTTATTAAAGTGACTATGCATAGATGATAACAGAAAGTAGCAGTGGTGTAAAAGAGGGGGGGGGGGCAATGCACATATAGTCTGGGTAGCCATATGATTAGATGTTCAGGAGTCTTAAGGCTTGGGGGTAGAAGCTGTTTAGCAGCCTCTTGGACCTAGACTTGGTGCTCCAGTACCTCTTTCCGTGCGGTAGCAGAGAGAACAGTCTATGCGTAGAGGTGGCTCGAGTCTTTGACAATTTTGGGCCTTCCTCTGACACCGCCTGGTATATAGGTCCTGGATGGCAGAAAGCTTGGCCCCAGTGATGTACTGGGCCATTCACACTATCCTCTATAGTGCCTTGCAGTCGGAGGCAGAGCAGTTGCCATACCGGGCAGTGATGCAACCATGCTCTCGATGGTGCAGGTGTAGAACCTTTTGAGGATCTGAGGACCCATGCCAAATCTTTTCAGTCTCCTGAGGGGGAACAGGTTTTGTCGTGCCCTCTTCACGACTGTCTTGGTGTGCTTGGACCATGTTAGTTTGTTGGTGATGTTGACACCAAGGAACTTGAAGCTCTCAACCTGCTCCACTGCAGCCCCGTCGACGAGAATGGGGCGTGCTCGGTACTATTTTTCCTGTAGTCCACAATCATCTCCTTTGAGTACAGTATTGTTCCCTGGGGTACAAAGATCAAAATCCACATGATGTACCTTCAGAGATACACATGTGATCTCACATGGTACTGTACGGTAATGCATTGAAGAAAGGTACATATTTGTACCCACCAAAAGATACAATGATGTTTTTACCACTTAAAATGAACTAACAGCTTTGTCACTGTGGTGGCACCATAAAAGGCCAATTAGTACCATAATCATTATCATTATGATATTTTCCAGCATGCTCCACTGCAGGTAGATTTTTTAGAATTGTTTTAAATATCAGTGTTTTTGCATTTACATTGATTAATCAATCTTATGCTACACAGAGATAAACAACAACAAAAAAATCTAAATTAATCCATTCATTTATTTTGAATTTTTGTACCCTTTACTGAAATGGTTGTTCCAGTTTAAATGCCTTAGGAAGTCTCCTCACAATGTCCCTAACCCATGGCAGTCATTCTGAATGCAGGTTGCAGGTGAATAAAAATTCCAGCTGATGGAAAGCCTAACTCTGGCTGGATTCCAATAGGAATTGCACATCACTTTGCATGCCAGTATAATGTGACTTGTAACTTCCCAATATTCCCAGGTTTTCCAGAAATCCCAGTTGTAAGATTCCTGGAAATGTGAAGAAATAAGCAAGAAATCCAGTATCCTTTAACCAGGATTTCTGGAAAATCTGGGAATTTGGGAAAAGTTACCGGAATTTTGCAACCCTGCTTGCAGGACTGATGTATCATGGTAAAAGAATGCCTCAAAATAAGGCCCTATAAAGAGTTTAGTTTTAATGATAACATTTGCCTAGGAACTAATTTGGTGAAGGACACAGGATTGAAAAAAAATTAATTCAACAGCTGTGTCGCTGTCACTAACAAGTATAGTCATGGGGGGTAACACTACAATGCACTTGAAAAGGCATGGCACACTGGGAAATTATATTGGAGGCATGGCTTAGTGGGGGTGTAGCTTTCAGATAGTTATTTTTGGCCACCCGTGAGTGTTGTACCAGTTTAAGTGGTCTATGGTAGGGATACATTCCTTATAAAGGCTAAATGTACCTTTTATAAAAGCACACCTTTGTACCTGTGGACTATATGTAAGAAAGGTACTATTTGAGTTATGAACTGGGGTACAATTATGTACCTACAGTATATCTGTCACGTGTGCTCCCTCTCAGACCTCTAGGTCACCGGGCTGCTCATTATGGCGCACACCTGTCACCATCGTTACGCGTACCTGCGCGTCATCAGACTCACCTGGACTCCATCACTTCCCTGATTACCTTCCCTATTGTGAGGACGTTGGTAAAATGAAAAAATGCAGTCAGGCGCAGGACACAGTTCTGAGTAATCATCCAAAATTTACTCCAAAATAAGTAAGATTCCAACAAGGAACAAATACAATAATCCCAAACACGAACAACGAGAACCCAAATGACAAACAATAACGCACAAAACAGAGAGGGAAATCAGAGGGTTAAATAAGGAACATAATTAATGGAATGGAAACCAGGTGTGTATGATCAAGACCAAACAAAACGAAAATGAAACATAAATCGGTGGTGTTTAGAAAGCCGGTGACGTCGACCAACGAACGCCGCCCGAAGAAGGAGAGGGACCAACTTCGGCCGAAGTCGTGATACCTATATATGTCCCTCCCTTTGGTTCCTTCCCCAGGCGTTATTGTTTCTGCTTCTGTTTCATGTCTGTGCTGTCACGTTCTGACCTTTATTTCCTTTGTTTTGTCTTTATTTAGTATGGTCAGGGCGTGAGTTGGGGTGGGCAGTCTATGTTTGTTTTTGTATGTTTGGTTTCTGTTTCGGCCTAGTATGGTTCTCAATCAGAGGCAGGTGTCGTTGGTTGTCTCTGATTGAGAATCATACTTAGGTAGCCTGGGTTTCACTTTTGAGTGGTGGGTGTTTGTTTCCGTGTGAGTGTTTGTCGCCACACTGTACTGTTTCGGTTTTCGTTGATGCACGTTATTTTGTTTTGTTCTAGTGTTCTGTTGTTTTTTCGTATTAACATAATGGACACTTACCACGCTGCGCATTGGTCCTCCGATCCTTCTCGCTTCTCCTCCTCCTCAGAGGAGGAGGAATGCCGTTACAGAAACACCCACCAACAAAGGACCAAGCAGCGTGGTAACAGGCAGCAGCAGCAGCAGCAGGAGAGGCAGCGATACCTGGAGAACTGGACTTGGGACGAGATTCTGGACGGTAAAGGACCCTGGGAGCAGCCAGGGGAATATCGCCGCCCCCAAAGCAGAGCTGGAGGCAGCGAAAGCAGAGAGGCGGCATTATGAGGAGCTAGCACGGCAGCGTGGCTGGAAGCCCGAGAGGCAGCCCAAACATTTATTGGGGCGAGGGACACGGGGAGTGTGGCGAAGCCAGGTAGGAGACCTGCGCCAACTTCCCGTGCTTACCGGAGAGAGAGAGGGACCGGGCAGGCACCATGTTATGCGGTGGAGTGCACAGTTTCCCCAGTGCGTGTGCATAGCCCGGTGGGGTACAATCCAGCTCCTCGTATCGGCCGGGCTAGAGTGGGCATCGAGCCAGGTGCCTCGAAGCCAGCTCTACGCATCTGTTCTCCAGTGCGTCTCCTCGGGCCGGCGTATATGGCACCAGCCTTACGCATGGTGTCCCCGGTTTGCCAGCACAGCCCATTCCACCTCGCCGCACTGGCCTGGCTACGGGGAGAGCAGTCAACCAGGTAAGGTTGGGCAGGCTCGGTGCTCAAGAGCTCCAGTGCACCTGCACGGTCCGGTCTACCCAGTGCCACCTCCACTCACCAGCCCTCCGGTGACAGCCCCCCGGTGGCAGCCCCCCGCACCAGGCTGTCTCTCCGTCTTCTGCCTACAGGTGTTCCCGCCTGTCCTGAGCCGCCAGAGTCTCCCGTCTGTCCTGAGCCGCCAGAGTCTCCCGTCTGTCCTGAGCCGCCAGAGTCTCCCGTCTGTCCTGAGCCGCCAGAGTCTCCCGTCTGTCCTGAGCCGCCAGAGTCTCCCTTCTGTACTGAGCCCCTAGAATGTCCCGCCTGTCCTGGGCCGCCAGAGCCTCCAGTCTGTCCTGGGCCGCCAGAGCCGCCAGTCAGCCAGGAGCCGCCAGTCAGCCAGGAGCCGCCAGAGCCGCCAGCCAGCCATGAGCCGCCAGAGCAGCCAGCCAGGAGCCTCCAGAGTCTTCAGCCAGCCAGGAGCCGCCAGAGCCGTCAGCCAGCCAGGAGTCGCCAGAGCCGTCAGCCAGCCAGGAGCTTCCAGAGCCGCCAGTCAGCCAGGACCCGCCAGAGCCGCCAGTCAGCCAGGAGCCGCCAGAGCCGCCAGCCAGCCATGAGCCGCCAGAGCAGCCATCCATATGCCTCCAGAGCCTTCAGCCAGCCAGGAGCGCCAGAGCCGTCAGCCAGCCAGGAGCCGCCAGAGCCGTCAGCCAGCCAGGAGCTTCCAGAGCCGTCAGCCAGCCAGGAGCTTCCAGAGCCGTCAGCCAGCCAGGAGCTGCCAGAGCCGTCAGTCAGCCAGGCGATGCCAGAATCGCCCTGCCGGAGTCTCCCGTCTGTCCGGCGCTGCCGGAGTCTCCCGTCCATTCGGGACACATTTCTAGGGTCCCCAGTCCGAGGTCGGCGGCTAGGGTCGCCGTGTTTAAGAGGCCACGGAGGCGGACAATGAGGAGGACAAAAACTGTGGTTAAGTGGGGTCCACGTTCCGCGCCAGAGCCGCCACCGCGGACAGACCCTCCCCTATAGGTTCAGGTTTTGCGGCCGGAGTCCGCACCTTTGGGGGGGGGGGGGGGTGGGTACTGTCATGTTCTGACCTTTATTTCCTGTGTTTTGTCTTTATTTAGTATGGTCAGGTCGTGAGTTGGGGTGGGCAGTCTATGTTTGTTTTTCTATGTTTGGTTTCTGTTTTGGCCTAGTATGGTTCTCAATCAGAGGCAGGTGTCGTTGGTTGTCTCTGATTGAGAATCATACTTAGGTAGCCTGGGTTTCACTTTTGAGTGGTGGGTGTTTGTTTCCGTGTGAGTGTTTGTCGCCACACTGTACTGTTTCGGTTTTCGTTGATGCACGTTATTTTGTTTTGTTCTAGTGTTCTGTTGTTTTTTCGTATTAAACATAATGGACACTTACAACTCTGCGCATTGGTCCACTGATCCTTCTCGCTTCTCCTCCTCCTCCTCAGCGGAGGAATGCCGTTACATGTGCGTTGTTTGTGTTTCTTGTTTTGTATTATGTTGCGTTTATTTATTAAGACACTCTTCCCGACGCTCAGCGCACTCGTTACAATATCTAGAGGTACAAAGGATGACCTAACAGGGTACCACCCCAGTGACAAGTGTTTGTACCCCTTTAGGAACAAAAATAATAATAAATCTAATAGTGTGTCTGACCCTCTCCTCCTCAGCCGGTTAACATGTCACTAATCACGAGTTGTCCTCTAAGCAGCAGTTGGACTCTTTATAAATAGATGTGATGAAGTGCAGTATTTTGTCAGTTTCCAGCTCATATTAGACACCAACTGTCACAGGGCCTGAAAGGTTAAAGTGGCATTTCGAAATATCAACTGGTGATTCATGTTCAATCACAGCCCTTGCAGAGATACTGTATGAGGACAAAGTCATCGGTCAGTGACTGTGAGTTAGCAATGCACCATACTCTGACTAAACTGCATTTCGTTTTCCAACTTGTATTTTCTTAATGCTTCCTCAGGGGTCATTGAAAGGTGATTGTCCTTGCGGTCAGTTTGGTTTCTTGTGCAGAAATACAGATGTATATCTTTTGGTGAATTTAGTCTAGTTGGGCATAGAGAAGCATAGACAGATTTTAGCTGGTCACCCCATGATTTTAGCCATCACACCAAAGTACTAATAGATGGAGGGCTTAAGTGACAATAATGATCATTGGTTGGCTAAAGTGACAACCTTGTGACTGAAGATGATTGATAAGTGAGATGACGTATCAGGAATCCTGATCGTTTCCTGTCCATCATACAGAGAGAGAGTGTGTGTGTGTGTCTGTGCCTACAGACTTGTGTACTGGTATGTGTTTGTGTGGTAGTGAGAGACTCCTGTCATGTGTGTTACATCTCTGATTGATGTGTTGCTCTGTTCCTGCTGTGTCTGATGGGGAGCTGTCTTTCCTCTCTCATTAATCATGCTTGGTATGGTCCAACGATACAGCAGGCAACATGGTACTGCTGACTAGAGTCTTCTCATTTAATCCTGCTTCTAGGACTTGTCTTCTTGATCACCAGAGAATTTTGCATTAAAACTCTTAAGGATCTCTATAGATCAGTGTCCCAACCGTGGAACATTTGAGCTAATGTGCGACAATTTCCCAGGACATAGACATACCTGGTATTGGCAGAAAGCTTAAATTATTGTTAATCTAACTGCACTGTTACAGTAGCTATTACAGTGAAAGAATACCATGCTATTGTTTCAGGAGAGTGCACAGTTATGAACTTAAAAGTTTTTATTAAACCAATTAGGCACATATGGGAAATCTTGATACAACATTTTGAACAGAAATGCAATGCTTCATTGGACCAGTCTAAAAAGTTGCACATACACAGCTGCCATCTATAGTGGCCAAAATCTAAATTGCGCCTGGGCTGGAATAATACATTATGGCCTTTCTCGTGCATTTCAAAGATGATGGTACAATTTTTTTTTTATTATCTTTTACCAGATCTAATGTGTTATATTCTCCTACATTAATTTCACATTTCCACAAAGTTCAAAGTGTTTCCTTTCAAATGGTATCAAGAATATGCAGGTCCTGAGCTACAGGCAGTTAGATTTGGGTATGTAATTTTAGGTGAAAATTGAAAAAAGGGGGCAGAGGTTTTAAACATGAAATCTCAAATAAAACAGAATTCCGTGACTGTGATTCTGTCTCTCGCTAGCTTTCTCTCTGTCTATTTATCTCTTTCTCTTTCTCTCTCACTCTCTCTCTTTCTCTATCTGCTTCTCTATCTCTCTCTTGCACAGATACACATACACACACTCACTCACTCACTCACTCACTCACTCACTCACTCACTCACTCACTCACTAACTCTCGTCCTTTCTCGCGGCTTGAACTAATTCTCTGTTTCTCTATCTCTGTTTCAGATCTTCCATATGACCTATGACCTGGCCAGTGCGGTGATGCGTATCTTCAACCTGATTGGTATGATGCTGCTGCTGTGTCACTGGGATGGCTGTCTACAGTTCCTGGTTCCCATGCTGCAGGACTTCCCCTCAGACTGCTGGGTCTCACTCAACAAGATGGTGGTATGTGTTTGATTCATAACATCCTTTACATTCATAAGTAAAACCAGCGAGTAGAGAGGCAATAGGAAACATCAGTCATGAGCCATTCATGAATCCGTTCTTATTCATAAACAATAAGAATAGTCTCCAACACTTACACAATACACATATCAGTGGTATTTAGTAACCACAGAGGCATTTCATAAGATAGGCTCAACGCTTGCTTTAATACAGATACTCTAGTTGATTTATCGATTGCTCAAAAGACCTTCATCTAATTGCTCTTGATGAAAGCTTCCTGATGAAGGCTTATTGGGAAAACACATCAATGTGTTTTAACTAGAAATCAATCCAATGAGTTGGATTGATTGATGGTTGTTTGAACTGTCTCCTGTTAGAACAGTCAGCCAGTGAGCCAGACACAGCCAGCAGAGCCATCTAAGGACGAGCAAGGGAAAGCCCTCTCGTTCTCTCACCGGGGTGGGGTGATGACAGGAAAGATTAAAGGGGTGAAATGGGAATGTGTCCAGGCAGCTGGCTCCTTTGTTCCTGTCTCTCTTCTCTGAGAGATAAAAGCCCGCTGTTTATACACTCTTAGAAAAAAAGGTTCCAAAAGGGTTCTTTGGCTGTCCCCATAGGAGAACCCTTTTTGGTTCCAAGTAGAACTCTTTTGGGTTCCATGTAGAACCAACCCTCTGTGGAAAGGGATTTACATGGAACCCAAAAGGTTTCTACCTGGAACCAAAAGGGTTCTCCTATGGGGACAGTCAAAGAACCATTTTAGGTTAAATATAACCTTTTTTTTCAAGAGTGTAGGTCCGTCCGTCAGCTCAGCCTTTTACAGACCCATGGAAAACTGCCCTGTCTCCCAGGCCCTAGCCACAAGGCACAGCTCTAAATGGGGTTTTAAACGGATTGGGTTCTGTTCCTCTGCCGCCATTGGGCCTGTATCTCGTACATTTTCTGTTAGTTAAAATTTTTCCTGCAGGGAAGATGTTGAAGTGTGTTCCTTTTTATAAACGTACAGAACTAATACCCCATCAAATGAGTCCCCCGGTGGGCCTTAAGCAATGAGAAGAGAAAACAAGTATTTTCCTTTCATCCAAGTTGTGAAGGAACACATCTTGGTTTGTGATGTTCGATTGAATTATGCTAGACTGTTATCTGTGCTGTGTTTTCATCTGTTTGATGTTTAAAATCAGGTCAGTTGATTGAGAAAGGTGATTACGACTTTGGCTCTGCTTCCCAATCTTACAACCTTGTTCAGGTGAGGGGTCAAGTGACCAGAATAGATATTAGTTGATCAGTTGATTGACCAGGTAACCATAATAATCTAAAAGGCTTGTTTGAGAAAGGCTTGTTTGAGAAAGGCTTGTTTGAGAATGTGATGAGAACAGTGAGGATCATGTGGATCGGCCAGGACACTCTCTCCAATGAAAGGTTCAGAACATCACATCCCTCCTGTCAGGAGCGTTATTGTCAGTTCCCATAATTTTGATGTCAGACTGTAATAAACCTCCATAACCTTCTCTGACAGATACTTAATGTCATTCATATGACAACCCAACACAGGCATTCTGACTGGCCACCTCAAAGCAAAAACTCAGAGTTTACCCTTCTATGATAGACAACTAGGGGTCCTGAGGACTGTGTTGTATACTGTATAAACTCCCACATGATACTCTCTCCAGAGGGCTGTCACTCTTTACCGAGCGGCCCAGGTTGGCAGGATGCAGTGTTCCCGAGGCCACCTGAGACCTCCCTCCTATTGAGTGGCTGGCTACTCGTAATATTATCCACTGTGTAGCAGCCAGGACATCCATCATCACTACTAGACCTACACACGCTAAATAAAGTACAGGCCAGTGGAGGTGACAGGAGGGCACACAGGCAGTAACTCATGGAGGGCGAGGTGAGGCGGATGGGGGCAAGGGGTTGTAACCCTTTTGAAGAGTATAAACTGCCTGTTCCCTTTTTTGTTGAATGGATGACGACACATAAGGCTAATAATTCAATCATAGAGCTGTAGAATTCCAAAATACACAATCTAGAACCTAAAGGGGTTCTTTGGTTGTCCCCATAGGAGAACAATAGCAATTACCATGGCAATTAAGCATTGATTCTTGAACATTTTAAATAGACGAATGTTACAACCACCAGGGAACGCTGATCAATTCTAGTCCGTTCTATCAATTTTAATTCTATGTTGGGAGGGATTGTGGATTAACAGTGAGAGATAGTTTGTTTTTCCTCAGCAGAGAGAAAGAGCCATGCGTCACAGGAGTGAAGGGGCTAAATGGATAATGATAGCGGCAGCAGCGGCAAACAGACAGTCAGGCTTTCAGAACTGTAATTATTGGTGTTGATTAAACACTACTGTAAAGAACAGACGTGCTTAATTGAAACGACTGGCCAAGAAATAGAGGCTCTTGTGTACCTTTAGAAAAACTGCTTCCTTGAGACGTCAGTCTCTGCCACAGGAATGGCAGATGGCAGATGGAGGAAGGCTCCTAATGGCTTGAATAGATTAATGGAATGGCATCAAACACATGGAAACCATATGTTTGATACCTTTCCATTTATTCCATACCAGCCATTACAATGAGCCCGTCCTCCGATTTAAAGTAACACCAGCCACCACTTCCCTCTATTTGTGCGTTACTGCATATACAATAACTAATCTATCTCAAACGGGAAAAACTAGTTGAATAAACATTGTTTCCACATAATTTACACCCCCAAAACCTATGTGATGACATTGAATCAATGTGGAAAACTGATTGGATTTGCAAGAAGAAAACATAAGGGCATTTCATATTTTTAACCTAAATCCAATGATGGTGAGATTTCTTTATTTCACATTGAATAACAACTCAACCAAATGTAAATCAAAAATAGATATTGAGCGGATGTCTGTGCCTAGTGGGATTGGACTAGTATGCAGTATCAGGGTGGGCTAAAGTGAATTTCGAGTTTCAGAGTCCGTATCCAACGCTGCATAATTAACTGTGATCAGACCCCCAACAGGTACCGAGTGGAAACAGTCATTTGAAATCAGTGAAGGATTTAGATATGAGTTTGTTGTCACTGTCTGAGAGAGAGGCAAGACAAAGGAAGAGATCATATTTAGCCCCATTAGCTGGTCTTGGTTTTGAGTGTGTGAATAATTCCACCAAAGTCATATGTTCCTGAATGTACAGCAGGGGGTGTATTGGTGGCTATGTGACAGTGCAAGGGGTTTTACACTGTCTTGGGCAGCGTTTCCCAAACTCAGTCCTCGGGACCGCAAGTGTTGCAAGTTTTGTTTTTTGAATCAGCTGTGTAGTACTAGGGCAAAAAACGAAATGTTCACCCCTTGGGGTCTGGAAAACACTGCCTATGCCGGACCTCCTAGACCAATGATTTAAAGGCAAAGGAGACAGATGCGCAGTGCAAACAAAGAGGCTTTTATTAAGAAAAGGCTAATTAAATCCTGGCTCTTTCAGAGCTCTACAGGGTCTGATGTTAAATGTAGAAAACAAAACAAAGTCAACAGGACTAGTCAACAGCTTAAACTCTCAACACCTTTAAATCTTTAGGCTGTCAATTAGAGGGCTGCCACATCCTCCTTAAAGGAACCGTGCTCAGCTGGAGCTTGTTCCCCTAGCTAGCGTTCCTCGTGCTGGCTAGGCATCCTCCACAGCAGTCAACTAGAGGGCTGCCACTCTCATTAAGGGAGCAGCGCTCAGCTGGAGCTTGTTCCCCTAGCCCTGCTGTACCACAAGCCAATACATTCTAACATATGGAGAACTAGGTTTTGCCAGAAAACAACATATTGAAACTAACAGCAACATGGGAACAAACAACTCTGTAGATTTTGTATAGACTATGTATATGATAAAGGGCATATTGGCAAGCAAATTAATCATATAAAGAGAAATGTTAGCTAAGCTTCTACCACATTGCATGTGGAGTTCAGTAGTTCCATGTTATAATAATAGTGTCTCTCTGGCCTTATCTACTGTACTGCTCCTCTGTGGAACCCAAGTAGCCCTATTAGACATATCCATCAGAGCTGCTGTTTCCCTTCCAAAAAAAGGCTTTATGAGAAAAGACTGACGCCATACAAACGGATCCAGACTCCCACACTAGACCCCATCATCATCGAGGCAGAGGCAGAGATAGATAAAAAAGAAAAAAAGGATGCCACTCTTCCTCTGGTGCTGGGAATGAATGGGCTCGGAAAAGAGGATGTCTGGCCTTCTGCTCACAGATTAAACAAATATATTACAATGTTGTGTTCTCCTCCCAGTGGTTTTGATGGAGGGAGAGCGATGGGGTGGGTGGGGGGGGGGCAGAAAGAGAGAGAGAGAGATGGCCTGGCTGTCGTTGTCTGTGGCTGGTCACTATAAATTCAGTCAAGCTAGTGTAATAGAGCCTGCGGCTCAACAGGGTTGGACTGTCGGCTTCATAACGTGCTGTACTATATCTGCTGATATTTGCTCAGCTTATCGCTCCCCAACTACACGTGTTGATTGTCTCTCGTTGGCTCTCTCTCTTTACGTGCCTATTATGGCCAAGCAAAGCCCTGGACCCCTTTTTGTTCTGAGAAAGGGAAAATATATGACAATGTGCCAGCGCAAAGCAAACATACATCTCTGTGTTCTGGGTTCTTTTGTTTGCCTGTGTTGGCTGTGACCCAGTTCCTTTGCGGTGAGGTTGACTGTTTTAAAATATATTTTTCACCTTTATTTAACCAGGTAGGCCAGTTGAGAACAAGTTCTCATTTACAACTGCGACCTGGCCAAGATAAAGCAAAAACAGAGTTACAAATGGAATAAACAAACATACAGTCAATAACACAATAGAAAACATCTATATACAGTGTGTGCATATTAGGTAAGATTAGGGAGGTAAGGCAATAAATAGGCCGTAGTGGCGAAGTAATTACAATTTAGCAATTAAACACTGGAGTGATAGATGTGCAGAAGATGAATGTGCAAGTATAGATACTGCGGTGCAAAGGAGCAAATAAATAAATATAATATGGGGATGAGGTAGTTGGATGGGCTATTTACAGATGGGCTATGTACAGGTGCAATGATCTGTGAGATGCTCTGACAGCTGATGCTTAAAGTTAGTGAGGGAGATATCAGTCTCCAGCTTCAGTGATTTTTGCAATTCGTTCCAGTCATTGGCAGCAGAGAACTGGAAGGAAAGGCAGCAGAAGGTAGGAATAGGCTTTGGGGTTGACCAGTGAAATATACCTGCTGGAGCGCGTGCTACAGGTGGGTGCTGCAATGATGACCAGTGAGCTGAGATAAGGTAGGGGCTTTACCTAGCAAAGACTTATAGATGACCTGGAGCTAGTGAGTTTGGCGACGAATATGAAGCAAGGGCCAGCCAACGAGCGCATACAGGTCGCTGTGGTGGGTAGTATATGGGGCTTTGGAAACAAAACAGATGGCACTGTGATAGACTGCATCCAATTTGCTGAGTAGAGTGTTGGGGGCTATTTTGTAAATGACATCGCTGAAGTCAAGGATTGGTAGGATAGTCAGTTTTACAAGGGTATGTTTGGCAGCATGAGTGAAGGATGCTTAGCTGCGAAATAGGAAGCCGATTCTAGATTTAATTTTGGATTGGAGGTGCTTCATGTGAGTCTGAAAGGAGAGTTTACAGTCTAAACAGACACCTAGGTATTTGTATTGTCCATATATTCTAAGTCAGAACCGTCCAGAGTAGTGATGCTGGATGGGCGGGCAGGTGTGGGCAGCGATCGGTTGAAGAGCATGCATTTAGTTGTACTTGCATTTAAGAGCAGTTGGAGGCCACAGAAGGAGAGTTGTATGGCATTGAAGCTCGTCTGGAGGTTAGTTAACACAGTGTCCAAAGAGGGCCAGAAGTTTACAGAATGGTGTCGTCTGCGTAGAGGTGGATCGGAGAATCACCAGCAGCAAGAGCGACATCATTGATGTATACAGAGAAAAGAGTCAGCCAGAGAATTGAACCCTGTGGCAGCACCATAGAGACTGCCAGAGGTCCGGACAACAGGCCCTCCAATTTGATACACTGAAATCTGTCTGATAAGTAGTTGGTGAAACAGGCGAGGCAGTCATTTGAGAAACCAAGGCTGTACAGTCTGCCGATAAGAATGTGGTGATTGACAGAGTCGAAAACCTTGGCCAGGTCGATGAAGACGGCTGCACAGTATTGTCTTTTATCGGTGGCGGTTATGATATTGTTTAGGAAACCAGATTGCATACCGGAGACGGTACGGTGTGATTCGAAATGGTCGAGGGATCTGTTTGTTAACTTGGCTTTCGAAGACCTTAGAATGGCAGGGCAGGATGGAAAAAGGTCTGTAACAGTTTGGGTCTAGAGTGTCTCCCCCTTTGAAGAGGGGGATGACCACGGCAGTTTTCCAATCTTTGGGGATCTCAGACGATATGAAAGACAGGTTGAACAGGCTAGTAATAGGGGTTGCAACAATTGCGGTGGATAATTTTAGAAAGAGAGGGTCCAGATTGTCTAGCCCAGCTGATTTGTAGTGGTCCAGATTTTGCAACTCTTTCAGATTGTCAGCTATCTGGATTTGGGTGAAGGAAAAGCTGCAAGTTGCTGTGGGGGGTGCAGGGCTGTTGACCGAGTTAGGGGTAGCCAGGTGGAAAACATGGCCAGCCGTAGAAAATTGCTTATTGAAATTCTCAATTATCGTGGAGTTTTCGGTGGTGACAGTTTTTCCTAGCCTCAGTGCAGTGAGACTTTACAGTATACCCAGAACTTTTTGGAGTTTGTGCTGCAGGATGCAAATTGCTGTTTGAAAAAGCTAGCCTTTGCTTTCCTAACTGCCTGTGTATATTGGTTCCTAACTTCCCTGAATAGTTGCATATTGCGGGGGATATTCGTTGTTAATGCAGTACGCCACAGGATATTTTTGTGCTGGTCAAGGGCAGTCAGGTCTGGAGGGAACCAAGGGCTATATCTGTTCCTGGTTCAACATTTTTTGAATGGGGCATGCTTATTTAAGATGGTGAGGAAAGCACTTTTAAAGAATAACCAGGCATCCTCTACTGACGGAATGAGGTCAATATCCTTCCAGGATACCCGGGCCAGGTCGATTAGAAAGGCCTGCTCGCTGAAATATTTTAGGGAGCATTTGACAGTGATGAGGAGTGGTCGTTTGACCGCAGACCCATTACGGACGCAGGAAATGAGGCAGTAATCGCTGAGATCCTGGTTGAAAAAAGCAGAGGTGTGTTTAGAGGGCAGGTTGGTCAGTATGATATCTGTGAGGGTGCCCGTGTTAACAGATTTGGGGTTGTACCTGATAGGTTCATTGATAATTTGTATGAGATTGAGGGCATCTAGCTTAGATTGTAGGATGGCCGGGGTGTTAAGCATGTCCCAGTTTGGGTCACCTAACAGTACGAGCTCTGAATATAGATGGGGGGCAATCAATTCACATGTGGTGTCCAGGGCACAGCTGGGGGCAGAAGGTGGTCTATAACAAGCGGCAATGGTGAGAGACTTGCTTCTGAAAAGGTGGATTTTTAGTAGAAGTAAAGTAGAAGCTCAAATTGTTTGGGCACAGACCTGGATAGTATGACAGAACTCTGCAGGCTATCTCTGCAGTAGATTGCAGCTCCGCCCCCTTTGGCAGTTCTGTCTTGTCAGAAAATGTTATAGTTAGGGATGGAAATTTCAGGATTTTTGGTGGCCTTCCTAAGCCAGGATTCAGACACGGCTAGGACATCCGGGGTATCAGAGTGTGCTAAAGCAGTGAATTAAACAAACTTAGGGATGAGGCTTCTAATGTTAACATGCATGAAACCAAGGCTTTTACGGTTACAGAAGTCAACAAATGAGAGCACCTGGGGAATGGGGTGGAGTTAGGCGCTGCAGGGCCTGGATTAACCTCTACATCACCAGAGGAACAGAGGAGGAGTAGGATAGGGTACGGCTAAAGGGTATAAGAACTGGTCGTCTAGTGCGTTCAGAACAGAGAGTAAAAGGAGCAGGCTTCTGGGCACGGAAGAATAGATTCAAGGCATAATGTACAGACAAGGGTATGGTAGGATGTGAATACAGTGGAGGTAAATCTAGGCATTGAGTGACGATGAGAGATGTTTTGTCTCTAGAGACATCATTTAGACCAGGTGAGCTCACCACATGTGTGGGAGGTGAAACAAAAGGGCTAGCTAAGGCATATTGAGCAGGGCTGGAGGCTCTACAGTGAAATAAGACAATAATCACAAACCAAAACAGCAAGGCATATTGACATTGAGAGGCATGCATAGCTGAGTGATCATAGGGACCCGTGGGTATCTAGGCGAGCGGGAGACACGCCAATTCAGACAGCTAGTGGGCTGGGGCTAGCAGAAGGGCCTTAGCGGGACGTCGCGATGGAAGAAGTCTGTTGTAGCTCTGTGTATGTAGTAAAAGGGTCCAGGCCAATTGGCAAAATAGGTATTGTAGCCCAAGAAATTGGCTGAAGGTCCTCTTCAGCTAACAGTCCGATATGCTATAGACAGCTTGCGGGCCACGGCTAGTAGGCTAGCAGATGGGCCTACAGGGGACATCTCGACGGAGGAGCCTGTTGAAACCCCTCGGGCAAATTACGTCGGTAGACCAGTCATATTTTTTTATTTATTTTAATCTTTATTTAACTAAGCAAGTCAGTTAAGAACAAATTCTTATTTTCAATGAAGGCCTAGGAACAGTGGGTTAACTGCCATGTTTAGGGGCAGAACGACATATTTTTACCTTATCAGCTCGGGGATTCGATCTTGCAACCTTTCGGTTACTAGTCCAACTCTCTGACCACTAGGCTACCTGCCGCCCCAAATGGATCGGCGGGGATCCGTGTCGGCAGAAAAAGGGGTCCAGGCCAATTGGCAAAATATGTATTGTAGCCCAAGGAGTGGCTGATGGGCCTCTTCAGCTAGCTGGGAGATGGGCCTAGCATGAGGCTAGGCCCATGCTTACTTCGGAACAGAGACATTAGCCAGGGGTTAGCCACTCTGATAGCAGATATCTGTGATGATCCAAGTGATGATCCAAGTGAAAAGGTTGAGAGCTTGCGGTAGGAACCTGGAGATGTGGAGAAAAATCAGTCAGGTATGCTCTGGGTTGAATCGCGATGTGCAGGCTGGCAGGACTTGCCCGGGCTAAGGTTTGCTGACTACTAGCTAGTAGCTAGTTAGCTGGCTAACTTATGTTGGGGGTTCCGGTTCTAAAGTATAGAAAATAGCAGATCTATACCACATTGGGTGAGGTGGGTTGCAGGAGAGTATTTTGAAACTGAGGTTAAAAATATAAAAAATATATATGAAATATTCACGAAGGTAAAAAAGATATACACGGGACAACGACAAAACAAAGACAAAGACATCTGAACTGCTACGCCATCTTGGAATCAATTGTACTAATCGAGTATAGCTTATGTATGGTCTGGACAAACTACTTGTGAGCCATCAGAGAGTCTCAAAGAAAATAAACTTTTAAAATATTGGGACACAGCCCCTAAGGATTCGTCAATTACATCCTGTTCTCCTCTACCTACTACTGTACTTCCAAGCCAGGCTCTCAAAACCTGAGCATATAGCCTCCTATCCCTGAAGTGTTTTCAGATGGGAAAGAACCAAATTGGTTTAAACAGTATGGGGGAAGCTCCCCGTAGTCCATAGGAAGCCTAGGTGGAGCCTCACTTGGTGAGGTATCTGTTCAACTATGAGGCCTTTCATAGTTGAACAGATTGTTTATACATGTATCACTTTGATCCTGTATGCTCCAGTGTGGTTGACCCCTGAGACTGCCTCTTTCACTCACTCACTCACTCACTCACTCACTCACTCACTCACTCACTCTCTTTCCCTCTGTGTAAAGGCTTCTAGGAGTAGTGGGTGGAGGAGTCAGGCGCAGAGAGCAGGGTTAGTTCAAACGTGGATCTTTATTCCAGGAACAGAGTAACGGTCACACCAAACACAAGGGCGCATAAATACCAAGTCCAACAAACAGGACGAAACTGTCCGGGTAAAAGGAATCCACAATAATCCACACACCATGAACAGAAAAACAAGCCCGCACAAAAGCAGGCGGGCCTACCGGGTTTAAATAGCCCAAAACAAAACCCAAACAAGAAACAGGTGAAACTAATCAGACAAAACTAACTGAAACAGAAAAGGGGATCGGTGGCAGCTAGTAGGCCGGCGACGACGACCGCCGAGCGCCGCCCGAACAGGAAGAGGCACCATCTTCGGCGGGATTTGTGACACTCTGTCTCTTTCTCAGCTGCCTGGGCTATTTTCAAGCCAAAGTGCTCATCATTCATCCATTATTCACTCTCTTTCACTCTACTGTTTCTGTTTCTGTTTTCACATCCACCATTTAGCCCCAGCCCCTGCAGTGGGTCCAACGGTTATTTTAAGAATCTCTCTTCCTTCTATTTTATTACCTGAGTAAAACAGTCCCTCCTTTCCACTCTAACCATTTAATACAGAAAATCCTAGATATGGATCAGCTAGTGCTCAGTGTTCTACTTCATGGATTATTTATTTATTTTATTTAACCTTTATTTAACCAGGAAGGGCTCACTGAGATTAAAATCTGGCCAAGATAGGTCATTACAAAAAATTACAGACAGACAACATGAAAAACTACAAGTAATCTAGTAAAAACCATTGAATTCACCAGAGTATAACAAAATAAAAAAACAGCAAATTAAAAACATTGACAGGTCAAGGAATCAGTCTCAAAATCCTTCATCAGTGATTTAAAAGCACCAATTCTTCCAGTTTAAAAGTATTTTGTAAGGTGTTCCAAGACGATGGCGCAGAGTGCCCTTTTACCAAATTCAGGTTGAACATTTGGAACAGTTGGCAGGATAAAGTCCAGCGAACGAAGAGAGTACCCACCACATTTCTGAACAATAAAAATGCCCAAATAAAAAGGTAGTAAACCCAAAATGGCTTTGTAAATAAAAGTATACCAGTGACTGAGCCTACGAGTGACTAGAGAAGGCCAGCCAACCCTGGTATGCAAAGTGCAGTGGTGCATAAGGGTTTTGCAGTTTAAAATAAATCTCAAAGTGCCATGGTAAAGAGTGTCAATTGATTTCAAACACTGAGCGGAAGCATTCATATATAAAATATCCCCATAGACTAGTATAGGCATAAATGTAGCTGATACTTGCCTCCTAATGGCTTCAAAAGAAAAACAGGCCTTATTCCTAAAATAAAATTCCAATTTCAGTTTAATTTTTTTTGTAAGTTGTTGAATATGCAATTTATTGGGGAGGGAATTTGTCTTGCAAGTACAACAAAGCTCTTCTCTTTCTCCTCTTTGTTTTAAACAGCTACATGTACACTCTTCTACTATAATATGCTATGTTGAAACAACATATATGCTCCAGTGTAGCTGATAATGCCAGAGAGCCAGTGTTTGGAGGATATATTGACATGGGTGTTGTTAGGCCCTAGACAAAGTCGATGGCCGGCAAAGCGTGCCAATATATCCTCCAAACACCGGCTTCGAGGGCATTATCAATTTTATACAACGGGTTACTAAAATATATTTCATCCTTCAACAAGATATAGTCCCGACACAAATCTAGTGTTTCTACCCAAGCCGGCTGGTCGTTCATTCTATCGGCATGGTTGCCAGAGACTCGACCCAGTCTTTCAGTCTTTTTGTTCATTATCTACGAGATCGAATTTGAATATTGAAACAATGTTGCAAATGTCAGACGAGACAGACAGCAAGGTTTATACAAATCCTTCGCTGTTGGAAACTAAATGTTAGTCTAAAAGAATTGTGAGATCATGTCTAGATGCTTTTTTTTGTGGAGATCAAGTTTATAAATTGCTTGGCTGGGGTGGATTGAGACAGTGGATTGCGCAGTCAGATGGAACAGAGTAAACAGTCATTTTAAAGTCACAGATTTAGCCGGAGGTAACTTGTGGAATAGACACCTGCTGGAATGCGGTTTTAACCAATCACCATTCAGGATTAGACCCACCTGTTGTATAATATATGTTGTTTCAACATAGCATATTATAGTAGAATAGTGTACATGTAGCTGTTTAAAACAAAGAGGAGAAACAGAAGAGTTTTGTTGTATTTGCAAGACAAATTCCCTCCCCAATAGTGTTTCTCTATTCTATCATAGTCGATTACATTTAAACCTACACCACTGAATGCAGTCTGGAGGGGAGAGCAGGACAAAGTGGAACATTTTGACTGCAGTCTCTAGCTGTACCCTTTCCCTGTTCTGCTCTGCTGTGTGTCGTGGGCGGTAGAGAAGGGCGTGGGAAATAAGAAATCTATGGAGGCCTTGACTTTGTGTCAGTACAGAACATTGTGTGCTTGGTAGGAATAATGGATAACTGAACTGCTTCTCAGTTGGCCACAAGGTGTTGTTGACATCAGAGGCTCCCTGGATAGGGGCTATGTTCCAACACTATCATCCGGTCCCAATTCGCCCCCTAGCCCTTCCCCTTGGCCATATCCCAATTTTGCAGATCTGTAAAGTGTTAGCAATATGGTTGAAGCTCCACCACAGCACTCCCAATACCTATCCATTTGCTTCAGATCTGGAAACGTCAAAGGGTTATTGGCCAAGGGGAGGGAGTATGGAGTGAAGTGGGACTGGCTGGCTTCCTTTCCTTGTGACCTTTCTTTCCACTAACAGACAGGTGAAAGGGTTGTAGAGGTCTCTTTAGCTGTCAACGCAATTCAAATAAGAATTCAAACAAGGAGAGGAGGCAAGGAAAGGAAGCTGTTCAAAAGTACTGGGACTTGGCCAGACTATTAGGACGTGGCCTTTAGTTGCTTCTTTCCTGGACATTTTCTGTTGACTACACAGCCCCCACTGCAATAAATTGCTGAGATTGTACCAAAAACAAACCGCAATATTTCGAATCGACCGGAGAACACTTACTGTAATACAAAATGAGTGGAATACTGCACCTCTGCACCTTTAAATGATTGGCGCCATCTCATAGACATGCATAAAAATGAATTCTGCTCCACAGTATTGTTTTTATTGGTTGCATAATGTCACCGTGTGTGTGTGTGTTTGTGTGTGTGTGTGTGTGTGTGTGTGTGTGTGTGTGTGTGTGTGTGTGTGTGTGTGTGTGTGTGTGTGTGTGTATGTTGTTTTGTTGTTGTTGCTGTTGTTGTTGTGGTGTGTGTTGATTGAGATTCAGATTTGTGAAATTGCATATTTAATTGCCTCTCATTAAAGGAAAATACCCCAAAACTGTTGGTATTTGTTTCATTAGTCGGCAGGGTAGCCTAGTGGTTAGAGTGTTGGACTAGTAACCGAAAGGTTGCAAGTTTGAATCCCCGAGCTGACAAGGTACAAATCTGTCGTTCTGCCCCTGAACAGGCAGTTAACCCACTGTTCCTAGGCCTTCATTGAAAATAAGAATTTGTTCTTAACTGACTTGCCTAGTAAAAAAAAGTATGTTATTGACATAGTCCCAAATGTTGCTTGTCATTTGTTGCTTGTAACTGAAAAAATACAGAAATCATCCCCGTATGATGCATTTTGCAAAATATATCTTGAAAACTTGATTGCTGACAAGCAAAACATTTTGGGAAAATAATCTCAGAACCTCCTCTACCTCTCACTGATTAGGCCTCACAGGATTCCCCCAATATCTCTCTCTCTTTCTTTGTTTCTCTCTCTCTAACCTTCTATCTTTGTCTTTCTCTCTCTCTCTCTTTCTTTCTCTCTCTCATTCTTTCTACTTCTTTCTTTCTTCCTCTCTCCTTTCTTTTTTCTCTCTCCCTCTCTGTCTCTAACCCTCTTTCACTCCCTCTCCCCCCCTTTCTCATCCCCCCTAATTATCCTCCTCGTCCTCTCTATCTCTCTCCCTCTCTTTATCTCCCCTGAGTCCTCATTTATACAACTTCCTCTCCTTGTCCCGTTTGTCCCCAATTCTCAATTTTCTGCCCTCTCTATCTCCTACCCTCCTCTCCTACCCTCCTCTCCTACCCTCCTCGGTCTCTCTCTCTCTGTGCGTTTTTGTCTCTTACTTTGAGTCACCAACTTCCTCCATTCCTTCTCCTCTCCTCCCCAAATGGGTAACTTCTGTCTTTTATCCATATTGAAAATATTTTCTGTTTAATTTCTCTGTCTTTCTGCAGAATGACACCTGGTCAGAGCTATATTCGTTTGCAGTGTTCAAGGCGATGAGCCACATGCTGTGTATCGGCTACGGTCGGCAGGCCCCGGAGAGCCTGTCTGATATCTGGCTCACCATGCTCAGTATGATCGTCGGGGCCACCTGCTATGCTGTGTTCATAGGCCATGCCACAGCACTCATCCAGTCCCTGGACTCGTCCCGACGACAGTACCAGGAGAAGGTAAGGAGCCTCTCCCTTCATCATCCTCCCGCTATTTCTCAATTCTGTTATAACTACGATCATGTTGCCTGAATGGTGCAGTGAAATTATAGCTTCCTTTCCTGTGAATTAATACATGAATTAATGAATAATGAATGAATGAATAAATTAACTGCCATTACTCCTTTACTGCTAAGCTATTCTTTCTCTTCATATTACTTCTGATATAAATAATTATACACTTATTAGCTATGTAACAATTACATACTAAAATGTAGTGATCATTAATGAAGTAATACTTACTTTATTTTATTATTGAACCACTAAGGACCATTTGGTTTTACCTAGTAGGTAGTAAGGTCATCGCAATATAAATTTTCTCCATTTGAGGGGGGGGGGGGGGTCCAATTATAAAATTAGGAATTGAGTGATGTAAAGCCACAAAATAATTTCCAATCAATTAAATGAATGTTGTGTGTCTCAGTCAACCAATCTCAACCTAATTGAACACTTATGGGAGATTCTGGAGCGACTCCTGAGACAGCATTTTCCACCACCATCAACTAAACACCAAATTATGGATTTTCTTGCGGAAGAATGATGTCACATCCTTCCAATAGAGTTCAAGTGTGGAGCGATTTCATTGCATTGCATTCATTGGATTTTATCATTTAGAATTTGTATTAGGATATTGCATTTGAATTAAAGAATGTTGAATGTTTAATGCACAAATAAAACTTGTATTTCCTGATTATAAACAGAATTGAATGAGTATTGCATTCAGTTTTAAAATAAAATGTAAATTTGATTGAATATTCTAACTCAATATTTTATATATTCAGTTAAAATATGTTAGATATTGCATTTATTGTCAAGTTTAGAAACCATAATTTCAAGTTAATCAAAGTTTCATATATTCAATGTAACGGCTTTCTTCCGTCGAAGGAGAGGAGGACCAAAATGCAGCGCAGTTCGTGTTCAACATGTTTAATAAAAGAACAATAACGTGAACACTACACAAATACAAAATAACAAACGTGGCAAAACCCGAAACAGTCCTATCTGGTGCAGAGAACACAGACAGGAAACAACCACCCACAAACCCCAACACAAAAACAGGCTACCTAAATATGGTTCCCAATCAGAGACAATGACTAACACCTGCCTCTGATTGAGAACCATATCAGGCCAAACATAGAAATAGACAAACTAGACATACAACATAGAATGCCCACCCAGCTCACGTCCTGACCAACACTAAAACAAGGAAAACACAAAAGAACTATGGTCAGAACGTGACAGTACCCCCCCCCCCCCCCCCCCCAAGGTGCGGACTCCGACCGCACCACCTAAACCTATAGGGGAGGGTCTGGGTGGGCATCTGTCCGCGGCTCTGGCTCTGGCTCTGGACGTGGACCCCACTCCATCATTGTCTTTGTCCACCTCCTTAGCGTCCTTTGAGTGGCGACCCTCGCCGCCTACCTTGGCCTAGGAACCCTAACAAAGGGCCCCACTGGACTGAGGGGCAGCTCCGGACTGAGGGGTAGCTCGGGACTGAGGGGTAGCTTAGGACTGAGAGGTAGCTCAGGCTGGTTGACGGCTCTGGCAGCTTCTGGCTGACTGGCAGCTCTGGCAGATCCTGGCTGAATGGCGGCTCTGGCAGATCCTTGCTGAATGGCGGCTCTGGCAGATCCTGGCTGAATGGCGGCTCTGGCAGATCCTGGCTGAATGGCGGCTCTGGCAGATCCTGGCTGACTGGCGGATCCTGGCTGACTGGCGGCTCTGGAGGAGACTAGCAGCTCTGGACAGGCGGGAGACTATAGCAGATCTAGACTGAGGACACACACCTCAGGGCGGGTGTGGGGAGGAGGAACAGGGAGTACTGGGCTCTGGACACGCACAGGAAGCCTGGTGCGGGGGGCTGCCATCGGAAGGCTGGTGCGTGGAGGTGGTACTGGATAGACCGGACCGTGCAGGTGCACTGGAGCTCTTAAGCACCGAGCCTGCCCAACCTTACCTGGCTCGATGCCCACTCTAGCCCGGCCGATACTAGGAGCTGGTATGTACCCCACCGGGCTATGCACCCGCACTGGAGACACCGTGCGCTCCACAGCATAACACGGTGCCTGCCCGGTCTCTCTCGCTCTCCGGTAAGCACAGGAAGTTGGCGCAGTTCTCCTACCTGGTTTTGCCACACTTCCTGTGTGCCCCCCCAATACATTTTTGGGGCTGCCTCTCGGGCTTCCTACCGCGTCGCCGTGCTCGTTTCGCCAACTCCATTCTCCTGTAACCCTCTTCACACTGCTCCGGCAAATCCCAGGCGGGCTCCGGCACTCTCCCTGGGTCGACCGTCCACCTATCTCTTCCCAAGCTGTATAGTCCAGATTCTGCTCCCAAGTCCAATAATCCTGACATCGCTGCCTCTTCTGCTCCTGCCCGTCACCACGCCGCTTGGTCCTGTTGTGGTGGGTGGTTCTGTAACGGCTTTCTTCCGTCGAAGGAGAGGAGGACCAAAATGCAGCGCAGTTCGTGTTCAACATGTTTAATAAAATAACAATAACGTGAACACTATACAAATACAAAATAACAAACGTGGCAAAACCCGAAACAGTCCTATCTGGTGCAGAGAACACAGACAGGAAACAACCACCCACAAACCCCAACACAAAACAGTCCTATCTGGTGCAGAGAACACAAAGACAGGAAACAACCACCCACAAACCCCAACACAAAACAGTCCTATCTGGTGCAGAGAACACAGACAGGAAACAACCACCCACAAAACCCCAACACAAAACAGTCCTATCTGGTGCAGAGAACACAGACAGGAAACAACCACCCACAAATCCCAACACAAAACAGTCCTATCTGGTGCAGAGAACACAGACAGGAAACAACCACCCACAAACCACAACACAAAAACAGGCTACCTAAATATGGTTCCCAATCAGAGACAATGACTAACACCTGCCTCTGATTGAGAACCATATCAGGCCAAAGATAGAAATAGACAAACTAGACATAGAATGCCCACCCAGCTCACATCCTGACCAACACTAAAACAAGAAAAACACAAAAGAACTATGGTCAGAACGTGACATTCAACTTCTCAGATACATTCAGATTCAGTTTTTAAATTAATTTCTCTAAATTCAGATTCAAAACCAGAGACAACATCCTGGGCCCGGTTTCCAAGAGCATCTTAAGTTAGGCTAAGTTAATCGTTAGAACCTTTGTAGGAGCTTCTTTAAATCTCAGAGCTGTTTCCCCAAACCATTGTTGTTAAAGTTGCATTTGAAAATGCTCTGAATCTAACGGCTCCCTCAGACCACTCGTAGAACAGCTAAGTGCTACGTTTTTTTGGAGCTGATCCGTTGTCAGTATTGTGAAATAATTACAATGTTAAGGAAAGATTTGAATGAAGAAAGCTGATTTGAGAGCAGCGCTTCCTTTCTTTCGATCCTATCAGTATCGACACATGCTCCAACTATGCACTTAGCGACCGTTCTCTCTGCGTGGTGTTTTTGGGAAACGCATGTTGCAACTTCGGACTTTGTAGGAAATATGCATTGTTAAAATACTCAAAAGCCTAAGTTACATCGCTATCGGCAAACTGGGCCCTGCTACTTTGCCAGCCAGGAAAGGTAGAGGGGATCAGATAGAATCAAGCACTCTCTCCAGAAGCTTCTGGCGGTTTCTGAAGCCAATGTGGCATGTTTAATATTTTTTTCCTATGAATTTGGCTCTGGCGTTTGAACCACTTTGGCTATAAGTTATTATGACCGCATTCCTGAAAGCTAAGACTCTCTGGAGCATGGATTTGTGTTTTGTTCCCTTCTATGATGATCGCGATAGAAAGGAGTGTCACATGAAACGCAACTTGGGCCCCATTAGAATATAGTTGATTAGCCCTGTCACAGCCCTTCTAAAGATAGCCTACATAGACAAAGCCCATAGGGATTAGACCAGGAAGCTAATGCAAGTCTTCAAGTCTCCAGCAAGGTTCATCGAACCACTTTGGTTCCATTTCGCCCCCCTTTGACCTCATACTCAGAGATCACGGAGCCAATATACTGTAAGTGACTGGGTTCAAAATGAGCCCTACTGCACAACAACAACACTTTCTGTGGCAAACAGAAGCAGAAGGATCTGTGCACCCCATTTAATGAGAGTGCAACAGAGGTTGTTTGGTCACCCATCCATGTGATGAGTACCCCCCTTGGCATTTTTCCTATTTTGTTGCCTTACAAACTAGAATTAAAATGGATTTTTTTGGGGGAGGTTATAATTTCATTTACACAACATGCCTACCTCTTTGAAGATGCAAATATGTTTTATTGTGAAGCAAGAAATAAGACTTGAGCGTGCATAACTATTCACCCCCACCTTTTGCAGCAATTACAGCTGCAAGTCTCTTGGGGTATGTCTCTATAAGCTTGGCACATCTAGCCACTGGGATTTTTGCCCATTCTTCAAGGCAAAACTGCTCCAGCTCCTTCAAGTTGGATAGGTTCCATTGGTGTACAGCAATCTTTAAGGCATGACACAGATTCTCAATTGGATTGAGGTCTGGGCTTTGAATAGGCCATTCCAAGACAATTACAGTTGAAGTCAGAAGTTTACATACACTTAGGTTAGAGTCAATAAAACTCATTTTTCAGCCACTCCACAAATTTCCTGTTAACAAACTATAGTTTTGGCAAGTCGGTTAGGACATCTACTTTGTGCATGACACAAGTCATTTTTCCAACAATTGTTTACAGACAGATTATTTCACTTATCATTCACTGTATCACAATTCCAGTAGGTCAGAAGTTTACATACACTAAGTTGACTGTGCCTTAAAACAGCTTGGAAAATGACAGAAAAGGATGTCATGGCTTTAGAAGTTTCTGATAGACTAATTGACATCATTTGAGTCAATTGGAGGAGTACCTGTGGATGTATTTCAAGGCCTACCTTCAAACTCAGTGCCTCTTTGCTTGATATCATGGCAAAATCAAAAGAAATCAGCCAAGACCTCAGAAAAAAATTGTAGACCTACACAAGTCTGGTTCATCCTTGGGAGCAATTTGCAAATGCCTGAAGGTGCCACGTTCATCTGTACAAACAATAGTATGCAAGTATAAACACTATAGGACCACGCAGCCGTCATACCGCTCAGGAATGAGACGCGTTTTGTCTCCTAGAGATGAACGTACTTTGGTGCGAAAAGTGCAAATCAATCCCAGAACAACAGCAAAGGACCTTATGAAGATGCTGGAGGAAACCGGTACAAAAGTATCCATATCCACAGTAAAACAAGTCCTATATCGACATAACCTAAAAGGCCGCTCAGCAAGGAAGAAACCACTGCTCCAAAACTGCCATAAAGTCATACTACGATTTGCAACTGCACATGGGGACAAAGATCATTATTTTTGGAGAAATGTCCCCTGGTCTGATGAAACAAAAATAGAACTGTTTAGCCATAATGACCATCGTTATGTTTGGAGGAAAAAGGGGGAGGCTTGCAAGCCGAATAACACCATCCCAACCGTGAAGCATGGGGGTGGCAGCATCATGTTGTGGGGGTGCTTTGCTGCAGTGGTGCACTTCACAAAATAGATGGCATCATGAGGCAGGAAAATGATGTGGATATATTGAAGCAACATCTCAGGACATCAGTGAGGAAGTTAATGCTTGGTCGCCAATGGTTCTTCCAAATGGACAATGACCCCAAGCATCCTGTACTTCCAAAGTTGTGGCAAAATGGCTTAAGGACAAAAAAGTCAAGGTATTGGAGTTGCCATCACAAAGCCCTGACCTCAATCATATAGAATATTTGTGGGCAGAACTAGAAAAGCGTTAGCGAGCAAGGAGACCTACAAACCTGATTCAGTTACACCAGCTCTGTCAGGAGGAATGGGCCACAATTCACCCAACTTATTGTGGGAAGCTTGTGGAAGGCTACCCGAAATGTTTGGCCCAAGTTAAACAATTTAAAGGCAATGCTACCAAATACTAATTGAGTGTATGTAAACTTCTGCCCCACTGGGAATGTAATGAAAGAAATAAAAGCTGAAATAAATCATTCTCTCTACTATTATTCTGACATTTCACATTCTTAAAATAAAGTGGTGATCCTAACTGCCATAAAATAGGGAATTTTTACTAGGATTAAATGACATGGAATTGGGAAAAACTGAGTTTAAATGTATTTGGCTAAGGTGTATGTAAACTTCCAATTCAATTGTAACTCCGAACGGTGGAAACCGACGGAGAGCAACAGACCACGGGTAGAAGTAGCTAATACTACTGGAAACCAACTATTACCAGGATGCCGCCCTAATTCAACTACAATTTCTGTTGGCACTGAAATCACTCCATATTCAAGACACTTGTAAATTCCATTGAAGCTGTTCTGGCAGCTTGTGGTGCCCCAACGCCCCATTAAGACACTATGTTGGTGTTTCCTTTATTTTGGCAGTTACCTGTTGGTACCAGAAAGCACCTGTAGTATAGTATTTTAGCGTCATATAGTTTCTCTGTAAATCCCAGGTAAATACCTGCAGAGCCCAGCTAGTAAACTGTAGTGTTATTGAGTAGTGTTGCCTGGTGTTAGCAGCAGCGATAGCAACACAACGCAGCGTGAGCAGCTCAGCAGCCTGGCTGTCTCCAAGCAGAGTCTCTGTGGCTGGGGAGATGGGGGAGTGTTACTGCCTCTCAGTAGCCAATCAGAGTGAGCGGGTGTGTTCGCCCAGGTAGCGCCAATTCGCTGTGGGCTGGGGCTGGCAGAGGAGGAAGGGGGTTGGGGGGGGGATAAGGGAGGGTGGCAGATGTGGGAGAGGAGGGGAAGGTAGGGTGGGCGGTAGTAATATGACGTCCCCCCACCCAGCAGCAGAATTGATGAGACAGCAGACCTGTGTGTCCTGCCGCCAATGTTGTTCTGACATTGGTCCCCTCTTCCGTTTCTCTCTCTCTTATACTTGATTGCCTTTCCCTGCCTCTCCCACTCTCTCTCTCACACACACACACACACACACACACACACACACACACACACACACACACACACACACACACACACACACACACACACACACACACACACACACACACACACACACACACACACACGCTGTCACTCTCATCCCATTCTGCTAATCTCTCTCTGTGAATCCCTTCTAGCTCTCCTTCTCCATCTTCTTCTCCGTTTTCCTCTTTTCTGTCTGTCTACTCCTCTCTCTCTCTCTCTCTCCTTCCATCTCTTAATATCGCCCTGCTTTTTTGTCTCCTCTCTCTCTCTCTCTCTCTCTCTCTCTCTCACTGGTGGCTGTGTCCTTGAAAGGTGCAGTGCTAACTGGCTGCTACAGGGAGCCAAGTGAGTGGCATAGGAGTCGAGGAAGAGGAGGAGACCTGTGGGCTATAGAGGGTTCGAAATCTCTTACCTCGTCTACATAAGCGTTCTATGCGCGATATGCGATTTTTGGGCATAGTCAGAGATGTCGGAACAATGATAGTCATTCTTTTCTGGGAAGATCCTCTGTTACGGCAATGCTCCTTTTCATTTCCTGAATGTAATAACCTAGTTGTAAATCATAACACTTGCCCCTGCTCTCACGAGATCGATGGTAGTGGCCGCTTTTACTGAACCTCCGGACAGCAGACAGTGACAGGGTTTACAACAGACAAAGTATTAAGGAAATCAGACAGAGCAGATGGAAGAGAGGCAGGGTGAATACTAATACAGCGATGACATATCAGAATGTTGGTGTTTTGGAATTTCTGCCTCCCAGCGCAAATGTACTTCCATCTCAAAGTTCTTCAGGAAGTACGTTTACACTGGTAGACAAATTAAAGTCCTCACGGTGAAAAGAACAGAATTCAAGATTTGTAATAGAGTTGTAATAACTCTTTAATTGGTGTGTACTGGTGCGGGGAGCTGCTACCGGAGGGCTGGGGTGTGGAGGTGGTACTGGATAGACCGGACCGTGCAGGCGCACTGGAGCTCTTGAGCACCGAGCCTGCCCAACCTTACCTGGTTGAATGCTCTCGGTCGCCCTGCCAGTGCGGCGAGGTGGAATAGCCCGCACTGGGCTATGCAGGCGAACCGGAGACACTGAGCGCAAGGCTGGTGCCATGTAAGCCGGCCCAAGGAGACGCACTGGGGACCAGATGCGTAGAGCCGGCTTCATAGCACTTGGCTCGACGCTCACTCTAGCCCGGCCGATACGCGGAGCTGGAATGTACCGCACCGGGCTATGCACCCGCACTGGAGACACCGTGCGCACCACAGCATAACACGGTGCCTGCCCGGTCTCTCTAGCCCCCCGGTAAGCACAGGGAGTTTGCGCAGGTCTCCTACCTGGCGTAGCCATACTCCCTGTGAGCCCCCCCCCCAAGACATTTTTGGGGCTGACTCCCGGGCTTCCTTGTGCGCCGCCGTGCTTGCTTCGCCAACTCCATTCTACGATAACCTTCCGCGCACTGCTCCATCGAATCCCAGGCGGGCTCCGGCACTCTCCCTGGGTCGACCGCCCACCTGTCTATCTCCTCCCAAGTAGTATAGTCCATACTCCTGCTGTCCATAACGTCCTCCCATGTCCATTCCTCCTTTCGCTGCTGTTGCCCGTTACCACGCCGCTTGGTCCTGTTGTGGTGGGTGATTCTGTCACGGTTTTCTGTATGTGAAAGAGAGTCGGACCAAAATGCGGCGTGTAGATTGCGATCCATGTTTATTAAACTGAAGCAACATGAATCTAAATACAAACACTACAAAACAATAAACTTAACGAAAACATAAACAGCCTAATACTCGTGCACATAAACACAGAATACGGACACTAAGGACAATCACCCACAAACACACAGTGAAACCCAGGCTACCTAAATATGGTTCCCAATCAGAGACAATGACTAACACCTGCCTCTGATTGAGAACCATATCAGGCCAGACATAGAAATAGACAAACAAGACATCTAACATAGAATGCCCACCCAGCTCACGTCCTGACCAACACTAAAACAAGGAAAACACACACGAACGATGGTCAGAACGTGACAGCATCGTTGTCATTCACTCAGCCATGCATTGCAGTGAGGCCAGATCAATACAGAAACTCTCTCTCTCCTTGTGATCTGTTGTCAGTTTTTTTCGCAACTCTACTCCTCATGGGATTATGGTCCCTGAGCTGAGGATGACGTTGGCTTTATTAAAATGTCCAGAGAAGAAACTGCCAGGCCAGTGAAGCTGCTCGCTGTCAGGGGAATTTGCTATGCCTCAAACTATTACCGAGTGTGTTGTTTAAACATCCTCCCTCTGCTGACCCGGAAGAGTCGGTGCTGCCTTGACAACAGCTAATGGGGATCCTAATAAAATACTAAATACTGAGTCAGTCTGTCTGTCTATGTGGGTTTGTGCTGTAGCACAGTGATGGCCACTACTAGCCAATCCTGGTCCTGGAGAGATACAGTAGGTGCAGAGTTTTGTTCCAGCCCAGCATTGAAACACCTAATCCAATGAATCAGCCAAGAGTCATTGGATTAATCAGGTGTGCTAGTGTAGGATTGGTCACCCCTGCTGTACCATATAACTCTAGACTTAGACTCTGATATTATAGTAGCTTAGTGATAAGCACAGGTCTTCCACAGACCAAGCTGCCTGGCTGAAGCATGTAAGAGGATGGAGGATCCGTCAGCCACAGCAGTGATCTGTCTACTCGGACACATTCAGTGAGTCACTAACCACCTCCATTACTCAAACTGAGGCTGGTTCTACTGTTGCCAGCAGTAGTACGTACTGTATGTATATGTTAAAACGGCAGTGCATATACTCTCAGACAAAAATATGCTACCGAGAAGCTAAAAGGTCTCTTCGGCTGTCCTCATAGAAGAACCCTTTTGGGTTCCATGTCAAACCCTTTTCTACCCAAAAGGGTTCTACCTTCTACAGTTTTACCTGGAACTAAAAAGGGTTATTCCATGGAGACAGACGAAGAACCCTTTTGGAACCTGTATAGCTCTTAGAATAGAAAACCTATTCATGTCACGTTCGTCGTATGGAGGGGACCAAAGCGCAGCGTGGTGTGAATCCATTATTTTATTGAATGACGAAAAACACAAAGAACACTTAAACAAAAACAACAACACGAACGTGACGCTATGATAACAAGCGCTTACACAGGCAACTACACACAGACAATCACCCACAACCCACAATGACAAAACAGGCGACCTAAATATGGTTCCCAATCAGAGACAATGACTAACACCTGCCTCTGATTGAGAACCATATCAGGCCAAACACAGAAACAGACCAACTAGACATACAACATAGAATGCCCACTCAGATCACACCCTGACCAAACAAAACATATAAACATACAAAGCAAACTATGGTCAGGGCGTGACAATTCAGCCATTCAACGGAGGAAAATACTCACACAGACAACCATCCTGTGGTCATTAGGTCTCTCAGTGTGAATCTGTGTTATTTTCCTCTTCTGATTTCTTAAAAATCTAATTATAACACAGCTGTGGTGACTTTAATGTTTCTGACAACCTAAAGTGTGTTGTTTTACCCACTGCTCAAATCTCCTCTGCCGGGATGGGGGACAGGGAGACAGGCTTTGACTTGGCTGTCACCAGCCTCTCTCTCTGCTAGATATATTATAATGAAGCGATTTAGGCTGGAATGGATTCATTAGTTATACATCTGAAAGGCTGTCCGCGCTGAACCAAAATTAGAATTCCTCATGGTGGGGAGCGAGAATCCAGGGTAGAGGAAAGGGTAGAGAGGAGAGAGGGAAGAGGGGAGGGTTTGAGATTAAAAAGCTTTAATTAAAGTACATGTAACTGATGTCATTGAAGCAGACATGAGAGTTGAGTTCAGCTTCAAGATAATGTGTGATGAATGGATTTGACACAACCTATTTCCATCTATTTCCATTGGAAATGGAATATTGGAAGATGTTTTTTTATGTTTTACTGTAAGGTATAAACAGTGTCACACAATTGTATACCCCTGGGTAGATGTGAAAGTGGTAGAATATCCCCCATCTTGCTGTCAACAGTGAAAGGAGAATCATTGCACCACCAAGTGCTAAATAGAAATCCATGAAAGCCAATGTTGAGACCATATCAAGATGTCCTCTCTCACACTGTTTTGCTGCAGCTTACAGAGTATTCAGACCTCTTGACTTTTTCCACATTTTGTTACGGTACAGCCTTATTCTAAAATGGATTGAATTACATTTTTCCCCTCATCAATCTATACAATATTCCCCATAATGACAAAGCAAAAACAGGTTTTTAGAAATGTTAGCAAACTTATAAGAAATTCAAAACAGAAATACCTTATTTACATACGCATTCAAACCCTTTGCTATGAGACTCAAAATTGAGCTGAGGTGCATTCTGTTTCCATTGATTATCCTTGAGATGTTTCTACAACTTGATTGGAGTCCACCTGTGGGAAATTAAATTGATTGAACATGATTTGGAAAGAGACACACCTGTCTATATAAGGTCCCAATGTTGACAGTGCTTGTCAGAGCAAAAACCAAGCAATGAGGTTGAAGGAATTGTCCGTAGAGATCCGAGACAGGATTGTGTCAAGGCATAGATCTGAGGAAATGTCTGCAGCATTGAAGGTCCCCAAGAACGAAGTGGCCTACATTATTCTTAAATGGAAGAAGTTTGGATCCACCAAGACTCTGAGCAATCAGGGGAGAGGGGCCTTGGTCAGGGAGGTGACCAAGAACCCGATTGTCATTCTGACAGAGTTCCAGAGTTCCTCTGTGGCCTTTATGGTAGAGTGGCCAGACGGAAGTCACTCCTCAGTAAAAGGCACATGACAGCCTGCTTGAAGTTTGCCAAAAGGCACCTAAAGAACGCTCAGACCATGAGAAACAATATTCTCTCTGTTTTCAGCGGCAGGGACTGGGAGACTAGTAAGGATTGATGGAAAGATGAATGGAGCAAAGTACAACGAGATCCTTGACGGAAAGCTGCTCCAGAGTGCTCATGACCTCAAAAACTGGGGCAGAGGTTCACCTTCCAACAGTACAATGACCCTAAGCATACAACGAAGCAAGACAATGCAGGAGTGGCTTTGGGATAAGTCTCTGAATGTCCTTGAGTGGCCCAGCCAGATCGCGGACTTGAACCAGATCTAACATCTCTGGGGAGACCTAAAAATAGATGTGCAGCGACGCTCCCCTTCCAACCTGACAAAGCTTGAGAGGACCTGCAGAGAAGAATGGGAGTAACTCCCCAAATACAGGTGTGCCAAGCTTGTAGCGTCATACCCAAGAAGACTCAAGGCAGTAATCACTGCCAAAGGTGTTTCAAAAAATACTGAGTAAAGGGTCTGAATACTTATGTAAATGGATTATTTCCATTTTCCAATTTTAATAGATTTGGTCCAATTTCTAAAAAACAGTTTTTGCTTTGGCATTATGGGGTATTGTGTGTGGATTGATGAGGGGAAAAAACAATTTAATACATTTTAACATAAGGCTGTAACATAACAAAATGTGGAAAAAGTCAAAGGGTCTGAATACTTTACGAATCCACTGTAGATGCCCATCAAAGTGACACACAGAAAATGAACGTCATTTCGACCGTCTTTGGATGTTTGTCAGTCCCCCTCCGGGTGCTGTGACATATAGGCTAACCCTTTGTCTCATTTCTCAATCACATTAGAGAACTGTCAGGTTGTAAAAATCTATCTGGCACTCGGACATGTTTTTCAAATGCATGTCTTTAAACCGCAGCTATTTTAGCCAATCAGCAGCCAAACAGATAGTGTTCTGCTGACTTATTCTGCTGTATTTAAAAGTCTAAATCCCTTGAGTCTGGTTTGACCTCTGACCTCTATCATCATCCACCAATCAGAAAGGGCAGAGAGAAATAAGGTTTAAAGGCGCTGCATGGTCAATCCAATGTCTGCATTGGTCGTGCAGCATTTACGGTGATATGGCCTCTGCATAAGTCAGGGCATTCATACTTCTTGCGCTTCGCCGAGCAGCGCAGAGCTGTTGTGAAGGAAGTGAGTTTATGATTATACAGGACCTCCTGCCCTCACCTACCGTCAACCAATCATGTCAATGCGGAGCTATACGGAGCCCTCTGCATTGTTACAGCGCACAGCGATGTGGTACTGTGCTCGATTTGGCCTCTGCGTGCCTCTGGAGGCTCTGCAATTGCGTCACACCCTCCATACGGCACCTCCGACCACATTTTCCGATCAAGCATAAATTGCCTCTTATGATCAACTGAGCCAAGGAGTAGTAGTATGGGGTGGGTATTTAAGTACCATTAGCCACTTAAAATACTCATCCAATTGACATTTTTAGCACCATGGGATACCACTATTCAATTGAACATCATGTTTTCTTGGTATAATCCATATTTGGGGTGGTAATTACAGAGATCATGTAAAGAATATGACTACTGGTATGTATGATAGAAATGGAATAGCAAGAACAGTATAGTTCTATGTTCTCACCAGTATGGGAACACTGGCTGCTGAAATGGCACCTTATTCCCTTTATTTGACCAGAGCCCTGTGTGTCTCAGGCATCCTCACCAGGACCAGTTGTTGTGATGGTTAGCCTGTCAGCATCACCATTAGGTCCTGGGCTGTTTCTCTCAGCAACACCTACGCCACCACACCTTCAGTTCAGCACCCCGTCTACCTGACAGAGAGCAGCAGCACTTACGCATCTGAAGTGTCTCATTACGTAACGCCATCATTTAGAGGAGCAGAGCGTTCCTCACCGATGGGAGATTTCACTTCTTTATTTTGCATTTTAATTATTCAACTGAGCTTGTTAGAGTTATATAGCTGTTCAGTTCCTTGATATGGTAGAAACCAGAGCAGGGTCAAACGGGGTTTGGTAAACCTTTACGGTACTACCGTTTAGTAATAGATCGTTAATAGATTATGAATAAGGCAGTTATTAACGCTCTATTACTTGACCTTAAAAGGAGGCCCTGTAAGTGTTTCTAAGGGCCCTGGCTCCTTTTGCAGATATCAAGGTTAACACCCCCCCCCCCCCCCCCCCCCCACCCCCACACACACACACACATTTATGCTTGTCCTCCTGCTAGGGGGGATAATAGGACAAATGTCTAACAGTTTGCTGACAATATTATTGGTTGCCAGCATCTTCTGCTGAAGATAATATTTTGTTTTCTGTTTGGTTCCTAAATGATGAATTAGATTCTGTTTTTGTGAATCTTTAATGGTTTGAGACAAAAGGGAAGGAAAAAAGTATGTTTGTGGGGTGTGTGTTTTAGTGTGTCAGTGCCGGTTAAGATCCAAGCCTGTGTTATGTTTGTGAAGGCTTTATGAGTGCTGGGTGGAGTGGTATGTTTGTGAGACCTCTGAATTGCACAGGGCCTGACATAAGAGTAATCTCTCTATCTCTTAGAGCTCTACAGCTTTTACAACTCCAGCAATTTCTTCCTGACTGCCAGGCTGGCATCCTGAGGAGGGTTGCCAGTTATACACCACCTGATACACTTCATTGATTTAGAGTTGGTCTGCTCTGGTTTCCCAGACACAGATTAAGTCTAGTCCTAGTATAAAAAGCACTAGTCCTAGACTAAAAAAGCTTTGCCATGAAGCATGGTATGCTTCATCTGTGAAAACAGGCCCTTAGTTTTCACCGTGGTCGGTCTGGCATCCACTTTAGTAATGGGCAAACTGCTGCAGCAGCAGTTCAACCATAATGTTTGATTGCTTGGTATTGGTTAGCTGAATAAATGGGCTAGTTTTGGTCCTTTGCTCATTTTCATGTTTTGTCCACTTTCAGTGGGTTTCAAACATCAAGCAAATTTCCCTCAATAGTACACAGGAATATGTCACTTTGCCTTCGATGGTGCCCTGATCGCGTGGCTGAAATGAACAGCTCTTTGTTTGCAACGGGCCTGTCTACCCACCTCTTGTTATTATTTTTCCAGAAAAATTTAAATCCAGTCATTTTAAAATCGAGTTGTGGAAGTTTGAGCTCTGTGTTGACTTTGAGGTAGTGTAAGTGACTTCACTACTTTATTCACTCTTTCAATCTCTCTCCTCCTATCCCTCTCTCTTTCTCTTTACAGTACAAACAAGTGGAGCAGTATATGTCCTTCCACAAGCTGCCGGCTGACTTCCGACAGAAAATCCATGATTATTACGAGCACCGGTACCAGGGGAAGATGTTTGATGAAGAGAGCATCCTGGAAGAGCTGAATGAACCACTCAGAGAGGTAAGTCCCTTAGTCCCTGCCTGGACATGCACAAACATGCACACAAACATTACTAACAAACTATGTCTATCTTAAGGAAATTGTCAATTTCAACTGCCGTAAACTGGTGGCATCCATGCCACTGTTCGCCAACGCAGAGCCCAACTTTGTGACAGCCATGTTGATCATGCTCCGCTTCGAGGTCTTCCAGCCCCGTGATTACATTATCAGAGAGGGCACCATCGGCAAGAAGATGTACTTTATCCAGCATGGAGTCTGTAATGTCATCACTAAGGGAACCCTGGGAATGAAGCTCTCTGATGGCTCCTACTTTGGAGGTATGGGCCTGAACCACAACACACACAGAATTAAATATAATTCAGCAAACAATTCATATTTAGATGTTTTGCCTTACATCTTTGTACTCTATTACCATGTTCTCAAATGATGAAGTGCTTTGTGTGTTGGGGTACTTTTTTGGAAGTGTAAGACAATCCCAGATGGCTGGTAGTTGAACAGATGCAGTGTGGTTTCTACAGTATATTTGAAACATAATTAAATATAACATTATTATATTGTATCTCTGCCACATGTTGCTCTATCTCTGTGTCTCCTGACCCTGTTTCCCTTTTCCAGAGATCTGTTTGCTGACACGTGGCCGGCGTACTGCCAGTGTTAGAGCGGAGACATACTGTCGTCTCTACTCCCTGTCTGTGGACAACTTCAATGAGGTTCTGGAGGAATACCCCATGATGAGACGGGCCTTTGAGACAGTGGCCATCGACCGACTGGACCGCATAGGTACTGAAGAGAGCTCTGGGCCCTGTACCAATGCACCTTGCTTGCGTCCTTCCTCAAAGTCATCACTGGTCTGACATTACTGGGTCTATGAAAGCTGTGGAATCGTTGCTTTCACCATCCATTTGTGTTCGATCAGTGATAACTACGGGAGGAAGGAAGGATGAATTTTAAAGTAGTTAAATAAGACCTTAGTTGTACTGCTTCTCTCTCTTAAAAGAGAGAAAGAAACTACCTGTGTGATAGCAGTTTTCATGCTAGTGGTACCCAGGTGGTTCCACAGGTAAAGGTTAATATGTTATATATGTTATAAATGTTATATATAAAGGTTAATATATGTTTTTATATTCGTTTTTTATTCGCATCCGTTTTTGAAATTGTTAGCTTTGTTTGTTTTCAGACCTGATCTGCTAGTTTTTATTCAGTTTTAGTTATATCAAAATATTTATATTTTGTTTTTTAATATTACTTCATATCAGTTTAAGTCTTAGTGTTAAGGATAGAAAGCATGCGTGTGAGGCATTGTTTTGTATAGTTTCTTTTGTGTTACTTCTTGCCACTGGGATGCAGTAATACATAAGGTGATGATGGGTCAGGTTCTAGGTCAGGTTTAAATTATAAAGTCAATTCCATTGTGACTTGATTTTAAAAGGAATATTGCTGAGACTGCTACAAAAAATATGGTTGAAGGAAACTCTCCAATGCTTTTTAATAATTTTTAAAAACTAGTAGTACATGTAAGACGAATCAAGTTGGCTACCTAGACAATTTTTTCCATGTTAGCTGGTGATAGCTAGTGATTGTTATGCACAAGCCATTTTTATTTTTAGTTTCAGTTATAGTTTACTATAATAACCTTGCCACAGATGCTGCAGTCCCCACTGTTTGCCAGATACATCAGTGTTCCAAATAATCGAGACCTGGTACAGATTTATTAAGTGGATCCACCTGTTATTTTCACAAGCTGGAAGAGGACAAAAACAAGGCTTGAAATATGACACTATCTATATTGATACTTCATATTCATATTAGATCCTAATGTTACGTATTGATATCAATGTTGTTGTTTTTTTACCTTTATGTTCTATCTTTTTATGTTTTACTCCCTCTAAGAAATAGCAGATGCAAACTAATCTATGAATAAGATCTTTATCCCAGGCAGTCAGTTGAGTAATGCTGTGGCTTCAGCACACTATAGGACAGTGTTAATTGATAAAGTGACACTATGACCCTCTTGTTTTCAGTATTTTCCTTGTGCATTGCTTCTTGCCCCAAGTTTGAAGGTCAGAATATGCTGTCTGTGATCCCCCACCCCCCTTATCTCTTAATTTGTTACCCCTACTTCTCCTCTTTCCTCTACCTCATCATGTTCTACTATTCTCCCCCTCCTCCCTTCATCACAGGCAAGAAGAATACCATTCTGATGCACAAAGTGCAGCACGACCTCAACTCCGGCGTCTTCAACAACCATGAGAATGAGATGATCCAGGAGATCGTCAAGTACGACCGTGAGATGGTCAAACTGGTGGACCTCCAGAGACCCCGCACCATGTCCATGACTTCCTCTGTCCCCGGGGGCATGTTCTCCCCTGCAGGCCCTTCCGGGGCTGGGGCCCTCGCCAGCCTCCAGCAGGCTGTGGCCATGAGCTTCTGCCCCCAGGGGATGGGGCCGATGGGGGGAATGGGGATGCCAGGGATGGGGCTGATGGGTATGCCGATGGGTATGGGAACTGGGCCGATGGGGCCAGGTCCGATGGGGCTGGGGATGGCGTCTGGTTCGGGGTCAGGGACGCTGCAGTCCCCCCGCATGTTGCGGAGGTTTCAGGTGGTCCATAGCCTGTCTCAGAGCCCAGTCTCCGCATCCCCTCTCCAGTCCCAGCCACCCCAGATGGCTCATGCAACAGGGGCGTTTGGGTCGGCTATCTCCTGCCCACCAGTCCAGAGCCCTCTGACGCACCAGGGACGGACATTCCAGTACATGGGAGGAGCAGGGCCCTCTGGGTCTCAGCTGTCCCTGGTGCAGCACCATGTTCCCAGTCCCACACACACCATCCAGAGGCCCTCCTCGCACAAGAGCACCCACTCCCTCCACTCGGGCACCCTGAGCCAAGACGCCCGTGCCCTCTCCTCCTCCCAGCTCTCCCTCCCTCAGGAAGGAACCCCTGCCGTTACCCCTAGCCCTCCCCAATCCACCCACCCATCCACCCATGCCTCCTCCACCTCCATCGGCCCTCCTCAGCCCACTCACCCTAGCCAGCCGGGGCCCTCCGTGGTGGGGGTCCAGGTTGAGGGAAGACCCACGGGAGCTCCACAGCGTGTGGCTTTCGCCTCTACTCCTCCCCCAGGAGCACCCGGGATGGGGGCGGCTGTGGTGGCAGCTGGGTCGGGGATCCCGGACTCTGGGGTCCCCAACAAGGATTTGATCGATAGCCTACCGGAGTTAGACTCAGCCCGGAGCCGGCTGTCTTCTAACTTGTGACCCTATGAGAGGTGCAGGATAGAGGCCTTTATGTAGGTGAATCTAAAACTCTGCCTGACTGGTTGGCTTCCTTACCGACATGGCCGACAGAATACGGGCCACATCGTCAGTCATTCATAAGGAATGTCTTGTGTGTCGGTCAGAGTCAACAAAGAGGAAAGAGGAACTCTGTGACTCGTGTGAGTCCAAACAATGAAACTAGTATAACAAAGGTTAGACTGGACTGTTCTACTGTGCCAGCACCTTTATTCTTAGTAGCACCCCTTACACTGCTTCCAAACACCTATATTGCTGTCTTTACTGTAAAGATATCGAGAAAGAAACTGTTGCACACTGTGTAGAATCCATACAGCGCAATCTTGCAGGAGCTGGACTTAAAAACGAAAAATCAGGGACTTCAAAGGACAATGATGACATTTTACGCTTTCAGAACGTGTTTTTGGGTGTCCTTTTTTTCTGTATACGCTGTTGTAGCAAAAATAAATACATTGCTCTTCACATTGTTTAAAATAGTGTTTTAGACCGCTGGTCGATCTTACATCGATATGTAAATAGTTGAAATAGTAAAAAAATGACCGAAAGATAATATCTTCATTGTATCTATTCTAAACCAAAGTTGAGCTTGAACACGAAGTTTGGTTGTGTCTGTATCAACTAAAAAAGAGATCCAGAAGAAAATGCCATTTATTTAACTGCCTTGATTCCAAGTTTAGAAGCCATAAATTTGGTTTGTGTGTGTATATATATATATATATATATGTGTGTGTGTGTGTGTGTGTGTGTGTGTGTGTGTGAGTGTGAGAGAGAGAGTTGGTATGCATGTTTTTGGTTCCATTCGGTTTTTCCAAAAGAGCTGACATGTGTACTCATATCTTTACACTGCTTTGTCAGGCATGGTTGGTTGGATTTGCTGGCAATGGCACAGGCAATATTTCACAGCTTTTCTGTTCAGCTAAATGTGTCTGGGAAGATATCCACTTGTCATGTTGGCAGAAATATACATATCGTGACACTGGAGGCAAAAATGGTGGTAAATTGTCAGCGCTTTATCAAAAAGAACCATCGCAAACAACCCAAACTGTATACTTGCTTGTTTTCATCCAGGTTTATTGATTAATACATGCAATATAATTCTGCAAAACACTTACCCCGCCTATATGTATAAACACTCAGTGGCCAGTATATTAGGTACACCACCCTGTTCACCAAAATGGTTCGCTCCTACAGACAGTGAGTCACATGGCCTTGTTATATGAAGCAGGCAGACAGCCATCGAGGCATTCAGTTACTGTTTGATTGAATGTTAGAATAGGCAACACAAGTTACCTAAGCTACCTTGAGCGTGGCTTTTCAGTGTCCAGGTTTTTACAGAGAATGGTGTGCCAAATAAAAAACATCCAGTCAGCGGCAGTCCTGTGGGCAAAAACAGCTTGTTGATGAGAGGTCGAAGGAGAATGCCAAGAATCGTGCAAGCTAACAGGCAAACAGGCATATATCAGTGCAGTACAACAGTGGTTTGCCGAATGGCATCTCGGAAAGCACAACTCGTCGGTTCTTGTCACGGATGGGCTATTGCAGCAGACGACCACGCTGGGTTCCAGTCCTATCAGCTAAAAACAGTGGGCATGCGATCACCAACACTGGACAATATTGAGGACTGGAAAAACATTGCCTGGTCCGACGAATTCTATTGCGTCATGCTGATGGCAGAGTCAGGATTTGGCTAAGCAGCATGGCCCCATTTTGCCTAGCGTAAATGGTACAGGCGGGTGGCAGTGGTGTAATGGAGAGGGGAATTTTTTCCTGGCACATGGTAGGTCGCTTGATACCAATTGAGCAATGTTTTCTTGCACTGAAGAATTCAGGCTGTCCTGGAGGCAAAGCAGGGTCTGACCCTGTACTAGATGGGTGTACCAAATCAACTGGCCATATACAGTACCAGTCAAAAGTTTGGACACACCCACCCATTAAAAGGTTTTTCTTTATTTTTACTATTTTCTACATTTTAGAATAATAGTGAAGACTTCGACAGTATGAAATAACACATATGGAATCATGTAGTAACCAAAAAAGTGTTAAACAAATCTAAATATATTTGAGATTTGAGATTCTTCAAAGTAGCCACCGTTTGCATTTATGACAGCTTGCACACTCTTGGAATTCTCTCAACCAGCTTCATGAGGTAGTCACCTGGAATGCAATTCAATTAACAGGTGTCAATTTGTGGAATTTCTTTCCTTCTTAATGTGTTAGCTGTGTTGTGACAAGGTAGAGGTGGTATACAGAAGATAGCCCTATTTGGTAAAAGACCAAGTCCATATTATGGCAATAACAGCTCAAATAAGCAAAGGGAAATGACAGTTCATCATTACTTGAAGACATTAATGTCGCAAAGACCATCAAGCGCTATGATGAGGACCACCACAGGAAAGGAAAACCCAGAGTTACCTCTGCTGCAGAGGATATGTTCATTAGAGTTACCAGCCTCAGAAATGGCTGATTCACAGAGTTCAAGTAACATACACATCTCAACATCAACTGTTCAGAGGAGACTGCACGAATCAGGCCTTCATGGTCGAATTGCTGCAAAGAAATTTGAGATTTTTGTTTCCAACCGCCTTTGTGAGACGCAGAGTAGGTGAACGGATTATCTCCGCATGTGTGGTTATATTTGATTTGTTTAACACTTTTTTGGTTACTACATGATTCCATATGTGTTATTTCATAGTTTTGATGTCTTCACTATTATTCTATAATGTAGAAAATAGTAAAAATAAAGAAAAACCCTTGAATGAGTAGGTGTGTCCAAATTTTGGACTGGTACTGTATACATACAGTGGGGCAAAAAAGTATTTAGTCAGCCACCAATTGTGCAAGTTCTCCCACTTAAAAAGATGAGAGAGGCCTGTAATTTTCATCATAGGTACACTTCAACTATGACAGACAAAATGAGGGGAAAAAAAACAGAAAATCACATTGTAGGATTTTTTATGAATTTATTTGCAAATTATGGTGGAAAATAAGTATTTGGTCACCTACAAACAAGCAAGATTTCTGGCTCTCACAGACCTGTAACTTCTTCTTTAAGAGGCTCCTCTGTCCTCCACTCGTTACCTGTATTAATGGCACCTGTTTGAACATGTTATCAGTATAAAAGACACCTGTCCACAACCTCAAACAGTCACACTCCAAACTCCACTATGGCCAAGACCAAAGAGCTGTCAAAGGACACCAGAAACAAAATTGTAGACCTGCACCAGGCTGGGAAGACTGAATCTGCAATAGGTAAGCAGCTTGGTTTGAAGAAATCAACTGTGGGAGCAATTATTAGGAAATGGAAGACATACAAGACCACTGATAATCTCCCTCGATCTGGGGCTCCACGCAAGATCTCACCCCGTGGGGTCAAAATGATCACAAGAACGGTGAGCAAAAATCCCAGAACCACACGGGGGGACCTAGTGAATGACCTGCAGAAAGCTGGGACCAAAGTAACAAAGCCTACCATCAGTAACACACTACGCCGCCAGGGACTCAAATCCTGCAGTGCCAGACGTGTCCCACTGCTTAAGCCAGTACATGTCCAGGCCCGTCTGAAGTTTTCTAGAGAGCATTTGGATGATCCAGAAGAAGATTGGGAGAATGTCATATGGTCAGATGAAACCAAAATATAACTTTTTGGTAAAAACTCAACTCGTCGTGTTTGGAGGACAAAGAATGCTGAGTTGCATCCAAAGAACACCATACCTACTGTGAAGCATGGGGGTGGAAACATGCTTTGGGGCTGTTTTTCTGCAAAGGGACCAGGACGACTGATCCGTGTAAAGGAAAGAATGAATGGGGCCATGTATCGTGAGATTTCGAGTGAAAACCTCCTTCCATCAGCAAGGTCATTGAAGATGAAACGTGGCTGGGTCTTTCAGCATGACAATGATCCCAAACACACCGCCCGGGCAGCGAAGGAGTGGCTTTGTAAGAAGCATTTCAAGGTCCTGGAGTGGCCTAGCCAGTCTCCAGATCTCAACCCCATAGAAAATCTTTGGAGGGAGTTGAAAGTCCGTGTTGACCAGCAACAGCCCCAAAACATCACTGCTCTAGAGGAGATCTGCATGGAGGAATGGGCCAAAATACCAGCAACAGTGTGTGAAAACATTGTGAAGATTTACAGAAAACGTTTGACCTCTGTCATTGCCAACAAAGGGTATATAACAAAGTATTGAGATAAACTTTTGTTATTGACCAAATACTTATTTTCCACCATCATTTGCAAATAAATTCATTAAAAATCCTACAATGTGATTTTTTTCTCATTTTGTCTGTCATAGTTGAAGTGTACCTATGATGAAAATTACAGGCCTCTCTCATCTTTTTAAGTGGGAGAACTTGCACAATTGGTGGCTGACTAAATACTTTTTTGCCCCACTGTATAAATAGGGTATATGTTTGTTTTTTTACTGTGAAACCTTAAAGAATCAGCAGCTGCCGTGGCTTCACTAGTTGAGATATTGTAGTCCAGCGACCATATTGTTACCTTAACCTAAAATGTCACAGGAAGTGAGTGGATGTAGTTTTTTTGTGGATCAAATGAGGCAGACTGGTTTCAAACCTGTTCAAGGTCACCTGCGGATTTCAGAATGGAGTTATGGAAAACAAGTCCCCAAACTGTCATTTTAAATGACATTTTAAAGTAATATTGTACGTTGTAAAGCAAGACTAACTAATCGACAGAATGCATGCCAATGGGAAATGGGGTGGGGCAGAAGAAAAAGAAAAGTATATCTTCATCTGTGTGAGTTTGGTGTTGTATGTACAGTATATTGAGCAAGAGCAGCTCCTTCGAGTCCAAAACTCCACGAATGTCTGTACGACAATAATTTATTCCTCAATAATTCATCAATTCAAGGCTGTGGCGGGTTGTGACTTTGAAGATAAATATTTAAGTTATTCTAACCCTGGTGTGCTTCAAGCCTTCTCTTGCTGAATGTATGCCATATGAGGGGGAAGACAGCTAATCAGAAATAAACTGCCATGTAAATACAAGGACTGAAATGATTACGGGTGACGATGCGAAGGGAGATTTTGCTGTATGTGTTTGTGTGTTTGTGTGATGTTTCTTAGGTTTGATGCTTCTGTCGTTTGGGTGTGTTCTGTATGTAAACTGTATGTTACCCTGTTCCCTGTTCTATGATGAGAGAATACACTTTTTATTTATTGGATGTACTGTAGCATAGAGAGTTGAAACCATTTCCAGTTTGTCACTGAGATCCAACCCTTTGGTTCAAAGCAACACAGCAAAGTTGAGTTCAGCATTTAAGCACATTGTGTCACATTACGACGTTTTAAGCAAAGGACAAATCACTGCTTCAGTCTCTTAGAATGATCACATCTGGTTAAATAAAGGTTCAAACATTTAAATAAATAAAAATACCCTAATAATGTCTGTGGACAAATCTGGGAGAAATTTGGCAACTGGCTCAATGTGCAAAAAAACTGGCTTTTGAAGCTTTGAACTTTATCGATCGAGAGCAAAGCTGTTAAATCATGATGATGGACATTTCACTCAGGTTCGCTACCTTTCCGGAAAGATATATCGTTTTAATGATACGTGATTGGTTTACTATTTATTTGTTGTAGGTACAGTTTGTTTATGTTCTTGTAATCAACTTGTTTTCATTTTGCATCAAGTTGGCCTTGAATTCTGATTAATTGCACCAAACACACAGGATATAGGATAATTAATAAGTTATATGTTGAAATAGAATGCAGAAGTTCTAAGCAAAGCCCTATTGACACTTTTGTTTTGATCTCCTAACTTACAGGTGTAGGAGGCCATTTTAGATATTGAAAAAATAACGATGGAAAATAATAGTGAATGTGAATTTCCAAGGGCTTCACTAATTTATGTAAAAGCTTCATTTTCATATACATTCAGGATCATTTCATTACAATATGTATTATTCACAAGTGTATTACTTATATTTTCAGTACATTCTAAGCCACAGTTCAAAAGCTTATCCTTTAAGACTATCATTTTTTGACTGTCAAGTCACATATTTTAAGTCAGGTCATAGTCCCCAACATATTAATATTCTGTTGATTTCTCCCATGGGAAAGATGCATGCCAAAATGCCAATAGAATTATGAATGAGTTAGGTCCAAAGGAGTGAATACCTGTTGATGCTTCAATGCTGTTTCAGTGCAATCAATTAGTCCTCTTACCCAATCCTAGTATGTGATAATACCAGAGTTTGCCCTATAAAAGCTGCAATAAGGACTGTGCTGATATTATTTGTAAGGATTTGTGTCCACAGTCAGTGAAAGAGAACGGGACAGAGAGAGAGAAAAAACCCTGCTTTGTTCAGTCAATATCATCTCTGTTTCATTGCAAGAGTTCCCATGCATCCAGCATAACATTTTATCAATGAATGACGACACCTCAGTGAATTTGGTTACCTTTTTCTTGAATCCCTGGCATCTGTTATATCATGCACGAGACACTGTTTTGCCGGTTTTAAGTCAAACGTTATTTTTTATTTATTGTTACTTCGTTCTCCATAAAAAAAGAGACTTCCAATGGAATAAAAATTAGATTCCCCATGCATGCTTGAAATCGACTGACGATTATTGAGAGACGATTATCTTAGTTTAAAAATCTATTTTTTTCCGTACCAGATATTAAGGGTACTAAATGTCTTGGTATTGATGTCTTAGCAAATCAGGGTATTCTCTGTTTCTGTTTTGAGAAGTGTCTTCTTTGTTTGTTTGTTTTTTGTTGTTGTTTTTTACCATTTGCCCCAAAGCACATGGACTGTGTATACCTTGTGCCTAGTATATCTAGTTTCCACATAGTCTATTTTTGTGGTATGTATGTGCCTGTAAAAATGCAAATATGTGTTTTTATTTTCAACTTGCAATATATGTACAAATGTTAGCTAAAGACGAGTACTGCTGAATTAAAATTATAATGTCAGTATATATCATTTTCCCTGATTTGGGAAACACAAAATTGCACATTTTTGTTGGTTTGAGCCTTCAAACACCATGTGCGCTGTACTCTGTTCTCATCTACTGTACGTGTGTTATACACAGAGTTGTGGGGGCACATTGTTACATTTTTACTACAATCTGGTGTCACCAAAGCATTTTGTACAATGAGAGGGTGACGTCAAACAGGCTTTTTGTGAAGTTTATGCAGTCTAGATATCACCTCAGTCAACAAACAGTTTGTGTGGACAACTGAACTCAAAATTGAACATAAAAAAATCTAGAATCATTCAATTGAAAATTAACCCCCAAAATGTATATCTGAAGACCAGGGGACCAACAGCAGTGCAAAGCTGCTTGAATCATGGTCTTTATGTCTGTCTGTTTGACAAGCCAATGCATTTGCTTCTAACCTAAAGGAGATGTTTGGTTAATAATTCCTCGTGGGACCTTCAAATCTAGACATTGCTGTGTAACCAACTACAATGATTTAAAAAGTCATCTAGTCTGACAAATATTATACCTTAGTGTTGTAGTTACCGTAGCCTGCTTATCTAAGCCTTCTCTCCGCTTCAGGACTCTCTGTATAATGTGTGTGAGTGTGTTTGTGTGTACCTGTGCCTTTCCTTCTACACTGTTGGTCCCACTTGAGAACACCAAGCTAGGTCTGCTAGCCCACCTCAAGCAAAAACAGACACAGACAGAGTTGGCATCTGAAAAACAGCTGTTTATTTTGGACAAAATACATTCTACTGCACTGTAGCCAGCGTTCCTAACAGTGGCTGTAGTACAAAGGTTCTCAGAACTCAAGTAGATACTATATTTCAGCCACTATGGGTTTTTATCCTATTCTGGCACTGAAAAGGTTGATTTCTCAGATCATTGTCACTCAGTGTTTGTCGCCCCTATATAGGTTGTCGTAGATCCAGCTTGTGTTTGGGTCTGTAAAGGTTGAAGTACTTTAACGCTTCACTGAACTCCATACTGTACTCTGTCTGAGCTGATATCTAACTGTCCAATCTCAAACTGACCCTTAACCCCTACTCCTACGTACTTCCTGTACTCTATATCTGCAAGGAGTGGATAGGTTTACTCAAAGTGGTAATAGCTCCCCCTTGTCCTTTGATAGGCTTGATGGAACTTCCACCATAATAGTTCCACCTACCCAGTACTTTCAGATGAACATAAGTACATAGGGGTAGGAGGCCCTAAAGGTGTCTTTGGGACAGGTTACACAGCTGCCCTCCAGCTCATCCAGAACACAGAGCCAGGCTCTAGTCTCTCATTAAGCTGGTCTGTCGATCAGTGGCAATGTTGTTAAATTGTCCCTAACCAAACAATTCAGTGTTGTGCAATAAAAAGATGAGCGCATTGGCATATTCACGAGTCATGTCCCTTCATTGATTCGTGTGTTCGAATTCGTGGTATACCTGACAAGATTGATTCTGACAATGATACACACCTCACAAAATGTGTTTTTCAGATATTTCACGAGGAAAATAATGTAGTCTACTTCTGCATGAAGAGGGGAGGGGGAGATGATCTATACAGGCTAACAGGATCCAAATGAGTTTTTATGAATACCAGTGGAAGACACACACATCAGTGGAAGACACACAGGCACATTTAGTCAAATAGTGTGGGTGGTTGTACTTCAGACCATCCATGTGAAACAAATGTTTTTGAAGATAACCACCACAGTACAAATATATAGGTCGACAAGGACTCACATTCTTTAGATGCCTGAACAGATGTATGGACCTTTGATTTGTTGTTACAAAACAGAAGCAACAAACACAAGCCCAATTAATCATACAGGGTGCTGTCTTTTTCTCTCTCTCCACCCTGGATACAAGATCTACCCCTCATTTTTTAAATCCCTCTATCTCTGCAGACAGGGGCTCTTCTGCATCCCTGATGAGGTGTCTGAGTCTGGGAGCCTCCTAACACGTGTGTGCGTGTGTGTGTGTGAAGAAACGAGTGAATGTGTGTATGTGTATGTTTGTTCATGCATGCGTCAGAGACGAGGGCAGCCCAAGGACACACTCCTCTGGCGCGGCCCAGGAGCAGCTACAGCACAGCTCCCACCCTCTCTGTCTCTCTCGCTTTCTCTCTCTCTCCCTCTCCTAACTATCTCTCTTCTCCTCTTTACCCTCTATCCCTTTTCCACCGTTTCTCTCTCTCTCATTTCTCCCTTTTCTTCTACCCCTCTGTGTTTCCCCTTTACCACCATTCCTCTCTCCCCTCCCTCCCTTCCTCCCCTCCCCAGCTCCACCACACCTCTCAGGACACACAGAGAGCAGCGATCCAGGGTGGAGCAGAGAGAGAGAGGGAGATAGGGAGATAATAGGGAGATAATAACAGGGGCACTGAATTATGAAGAACCATTCCTTGCAGCATAATTTCTCATAAATCTTTTTATAATGTGAATGAAGACACATACATTGTGTGTATAGCTTTACCGGGATTTGTACAGAAGTGGAATTCCTTCCCTTTCCTTTCCTCTTTGTTGGTAGTCCTCTACAGCGTCCCTGGATGTCCTGCTGGCCTACTTCCATTAATTATATCACCATTCTCACTTTACACCCCCTGGCTGATTCCCTCCAGAGGGGAATTTAGTCACTAACTGGTATCCCCATCCATCCCCTTCTAGTCTCCTTGCTTTGTGAGGCACCTAACAGCAACTTCTCTCTCTCTTTGTTTATTTTGGAACTAATTGACCCTTTTCTAAGCCCTGAACCCTTGGTTACTGTTGGTCAACAGTAACATTTTCCCAGGAAGCTCAATTCCCCATTTAAACTACTGGAGAAAACACCTCACAATATCTCAAACTCACACAACAAAATGAAACACAGGCTACCCCTTGCAAGATCAGGAGACTCGGGTATGTTGTGGTGGACTGTCATTCCAATTGCTTCACGGGATCCTGGTAAAAGGAATTTGTAGTGTGCCTAGCCACTATGGCTTTGAATGCACTGTCAGCATGCATTCAAGGCTACTAACCACATTCAGAGCTGACTAGGGTTCTCAAATCGTATATACTGATGTCGACAGCAGATGAGAGATTTATTCATAATTTAGCCAACGTCTTACTACATTGTTGGGTTTTGGAGATTGCAAGAAATGCATTTCACTGTACTTGTGCACGTGACATTAAAACTTGAAACTTATTGGCTAGCTAACATACGTTTAGAGAAAACAAGTTATATTAACTGTCTGGCTAGCTAGCTTTAGCAACATGTTTAACGGTGGTCAAAGAGACTAAGAGCTAGTTAATCAGCTAGCAAACAATGCAAAAAGGTATAATTTCAGATTAGAAAAATACTTAATCAATAGGCTCTGCATTTCATAAATCATAGTCACAGTACCACTGAAGAACTGTTAAATTATTTAGCCATTTAAACAATTATAAAATAAAAATGTAAAATTCTGTCCCCTTATTGTCTTCCATGCGCTTGAAACTGAAGCTTGTCAAAGTGGCGTTGGACACGAGCTTGGTTAGCGACAGTTGCTATCCACCGGAGTGCTGTGATTGGTTGTCCAACATTCTGGGACGGGCTTAGCGAAGGGTTTATTGGTACACTCCCCCTCTCCCTACCTACTCCCCAGAATCTCTCTAGTTAGGTCAGGATGGTTAGCTCTCGCCCGACTGCACCAATAGATCTCCCTGGAATAATTTGGTGGGTTCATGTCCTCCTCTGTTGATGTATATATGTATCTTTCTTTATCTACTCAACTGGTTATTCCCTCCAACTGACCTCCAAGGACTGCCAATCAGTCCACAGTTCAATAACATTAACAGTGATGTTCTTATTGATATACATAATGCAGTACGTGCACAAAGACAACGCTTTTGCAACCCAATCAAAACTAATGTTAAAAATCACCCTATGCATTAGTAGGACTATATCATTACACAACATATGATCATGACTTACAACCCCTATTCATGATGCATCATAATATGTTGTATCTTCTGGATTAACCATATTCAGCCTCTCGTGAAGGAAAAAGGAAGCTCAATTGAAATGTTATACAAATTGAATTTGTTTGTCATTATGAACCAAGACATGTAATCACTAAATCCGTATGAAATGATCAAAATGAAAAGCCAAAGCCAGGATACATTACACATACTGGTCCTACATAATCACCATAGTAAAACATCCCTTTAAATGCTTCTGTGGAGTGGGACATCTGTCAGGGGTGGTGAACAGGGTCAAGTGTTCTGTTACTGTAATAAACACAGCTCCAATGGGAGGAGGGTACTTGCACAACACACTGGAGCCAGGGGACAGCCTCCTGGCAGATGGGGACTGATGAGATGTGTGCAAATAATCTTAGTGCTGTGCTGTCTTCATGGTTTGTTTCTCTTATGGAAAAATCTATAAGTTGTTCATGGCCAGAATGAACCCTTTACTCAGTTGAGTGAGTTTAATTTGGAATTTAAATGACTTTGTTTTTACACTGAACAAAAATATAAATGCAACATGTAAAGTGTTGGTCCCATGTTTCATGAGCTGAAAAAAAAGATCCCTGAAATTTTCCATATGCACAAAAATCAGATTTCTCTAAAATGTTGTGCACAAATTTGTTTACATCCCTGTTAGTGAGCATTTCTCCTTTGCCAAGGTAATCCATCCACCTGACAGGTGTGGCATATCAAGACGCTGATTAAACAGCATGATCATTACACAGGTGTACCTTGCGCTAGAGAATTTTACAGTATGTCCAACCAGCCTCACAGCCGCAGACCATGTGTATGGTGTCGTGTGGGCAAGTGGTTTGCTGATGTCAAAGTTGTGAACAGAGTGCCCCATGGCGGTGGTGGGGTTATGGTATGGGCAGGCATAAGCTACAGACAACGAACACAATGACCATTTTATCGATGGCAATTTGAATGCACAGAGATACCATAACAAGATCCTGAGGCCCATTGTCGTGGAGCTGGGTCGGGGAGGAAGGGAGGGAGGGGAGAGGGGAATGGTGGTAAAACAAACCTGTCTCACGACGGTCTAAACCCAGCTCACGTTCCCTATTAGTGGGTGAACAATCCAACGCTTGGTGAATTCTGCTTCACAATGATAGGAAGAGCCGATACCCATCCATCACCACATGTTTCAGCATGATAATGCACAGCCCCATGTCACAAGGATATGTACACAATTGCTGGAAGCTGAAAATGTCCCAGTTCTTCCGTGGCCTGTATACTCACCAGACATGTCACCCATTGAGCATGTTTGGGATGCTCTGGATCGACGTGTACAACAGCATTCTCCAGTTCCAGCCAATATCCTGCAACTTTGCACAACCATTGAAGAGGAGTGGGACAACATTCCAGATTGCAGAATCAACAGTCTGCGAAGGAGATGTGTTGCGCTGCATGAGACAAATAGTGGACACACCTGATACTGACTTGTTTTCTGATCCACACCCCTTTTTGTTAAGGTATCTGTGACCAACAGATGCATATCTGTATTCACAGTCGTGAAATCCAGGGCTTATACAATTAGGCTTTAGCTAAGTGGGCAAACACAGCACTGAGTCACATAAATGCCTTCCATCCCATCTCACAGCGTACAGTATGTACAGATATATGATCTTAATTTGATCACTCTTTGGTTGATGAAATTTTTCCTGCAAACTTGTAGTGTATTCAATGTTTAAAAAGGCTTCTAAAGTTAGTGATTTCCACTTAAAAATGTCAGACTTGATTTGCCCTAAAGTAAAACATATCAACCCCTACAAAAAAGATCAATGAATTTTAATCCACATAATAATTGACATTTCCTGTTGCTGGAGGATTATTTTCCTGCTTTAGCAAACTGGTAAACACTTCCCATTTACGACCCAGAAATATTCATGAACTCCTGGCCGACTGCCGGTGTGGCAGTAATATGGTCACCTCAATAGCCCTTTATAATTATGCCCACATATGTGGTATTTTAATTTTAAAAATGTAATATTAGGGGGTGGATCAGCTTTAATATTGTGGATAGATTGTTGCTTCCATCAATGTAATTGTCTGCATCATCTATAAATATAAATACACATACCCATATATATATATATATATATATATATATATATATATATATATATATATATATAAACATTCATACATACACACATACACACTTTTAAAAAAAATAATACCTTCATTTATTATTCCCTGCAAACCCTGCAATGATATAATGACTCTGCCTCCTCGCAGCAAAATCTGCAGAGCTGGGAAGATTGTATCCCCCATATATATAACATTCTATTGGTTGCAAGAATTTTGTACAATAATTTAAATTGAACAATTCAAAGTTTTGAATCCGGAGTCGTTTTGCATGTCAATTCATAAACCAAGTGCCATGGAATCGGTACATCGAAGAGCAAACATTTTTGGTCCTTAAATGAAACTGGTGTATATTTTTATTTATCACAATTTTCTTTAACCAATTTTGGTCTTTAATGCAGGGCAGACTGGTGTCACGTTCGTCGTATGAATGAGACCAAGGCGCAGCATGAGTAGAGTTCCACATAATTTTAATAAACTGAAACTCATCTAACAAAACAACAAACAAACAGACAAACAAGACAAACAAGACGCTATAGAAATAGTGCAGACAGGCAACTATACATAGACAAGATCCCACAACTAACAATGGGGAAAATGGCCACCTAAATATGATCCCCAATTAGAGACAACGATAAACAGCTGTCTCTGATTGGGAACCATATCAGGCCAACATAGACATACAAAAACCCTAGATGACAATACCCCTAGACATACAACATCTAGAGTACCCACCCTAGTCACACCCTGACCTAACCAAAATATATAGAAAAACAGAGATATCTAAGGTCAGGGCGTGACAACTGGCAAGTTTTTTAATTTTTCCCCCTTCCACTTTCCTCTTCCATTTTTGTGGTAATGCTGCAATTAGTTGGTTGTAATTTTGGGTAGCGCAGACATTTCCATATGTCTGTGTTAGCTGCATGTGTGACAACTCCACCAGTCCTATTTATAATATAATTTACAAAGATTATACCGTTTTTTAATCAATTTGTATATTTGATTTTAATCACAACATTTGTTGTATTATTTGTTCTGTCTTTTCAGGTGGATTAAACTGAAATTGCAACCAACTTTCTATGGCTTGTTTAAAAAAATAACGATATTTTGGAGATGACTCACAACAACAATACCACACAGGTGGGAATAATTATAAATTCACAGTCAGTATTGGCTCAAATCCCTGCAGAGGGAGCTGTGGGGGAAACATGAAAATTAAATAAAGATCTACAGACACACAATACAAATACATTATGATGGCATTACTTAAATGTTCAGCCTATTTATAACCTACTACAAAAACACACTACAAAATCTAGAAGAATGATATTCCTCATTAAGGCCTGCTGGGGCAAGAGTGCCCAAGCGGTCTATCCATCATGTCTCTTTGAAGAAGTCATTGAACCCCATCTCCTCCCCTATGTGGCGCCTTCACAATTTGAATACCCATAAGTATTAAGGCACTTAGGTCATGATTATGGCTATTGAAATGACTGGCAACAGGTGATGTTTCATCATGGTTGTGAATGGAGCTCTTACGCTCACATATCCTTGTCTTAAATTCACGTTTGGTCTAACCCACACAATAACAGTAACGGGAACACTTAAGTAGATACACAACATACTGTATTTCGTGTTACATGTTATTCTACCTCAAACGTTTATCCTCTCACCAAAATGGGGATGGATAAGAGAGTTATCTCTGATCATGGCATAACAGTGGACTCAGTTGTGACAGGAGAAATTGCCATCAGGAATGAAAGACATACAATGTGTTGCTTTTTTCTTAGGCAATTCTGACCTTACTAAGCAATCCCATAAATGTGAGGGTCTCTTTGTCACACCCTGATCTGTTTCACCTGTTTTTGTGCTGGTCTCCACCCCCCTCCAGGTGTCGCCCATCTTCCCCATTATCCCCAGTGTATACCTGTGTTCTCTGTTTGTCTGTTGCCAGTTCGTTTTGTTTGTCAAGCCTACCAGCGGTTTTTCCCTTGCTCCTGTCTGTTTCTAGTTCCTGTTTTCTTTGTTTTCACGGTTTTGACCATTCTGCCTGCCCCAACCCCGCCTGCCTTTTCTGTACCTATTCACACCACCATGGATTTCTGACCTCAGCCTGCCCTTGACCTGTCGTTTTGCCTGTCCCCTGTTTTGTTACTTTGACATTGTCTGCATGTCCGGGTCTTCCCTGAAAAGTGACCTGGGAACAACCTTGAAATAGGACTGTAGGTGGACACCAAAGTTGCAGAAGAAGGAGAGGGATTACTTTGAAGTGGTAGCAATAATGCATTCAACTCGGTTTGTTTTACTATCTTAAGGAAATTGTACAATAATTATTCTTCATACCCTCTTGTTTGGATATACAATACCATGTGAAAATGTGTTTTTCACACGTGGAGTTTTCTTATATGTGAATATGCAAATGTTATTTTTTACATGTGATTCAACTTCACAGGTGAACTTGCAATTCCACATTTACATTTCTAGCTAATAGACTGTTTACACTCCTTCTTCCAATGGACTGTCGGGAGGTCAAAAAATGACATTTTCTACCAAATCTATTCATTTTAAAATGTTTACTTCTACTTGCCATTATCACTTGGCTGATGATAAGACAATACATGTTGTTGTTTTTTTTTGCTAACATCCCTGGGTCACCGGATTAGCCTGGGTGGGGTCCCTGGGAAAGCTGAGTTCGAAAACATTAAATGACCCCATTTTCACAAATTTGATGATATTAACACCAAGCCCATTCAAAAGATTAGGGGACAGGACCCGGAAGTATAATTTAGGAGGATGTCAGTTGCACATCATATATTCCGTAGTGGACTTTAACATTCCTTAGAGGATTCCAACATTCCATAGTGGGTTGAGTGAAAATTGATGAGTCTAGTGGAGTCTTACATTATATAGAGGATTTAAACATTCTGTAGTGGAATCCAGCATTCCATGGTAGACTAACATTATGTAGGACTCCAACATTAAGTAGTGGGGTGAAGATTGATGACATCACATGCAGCAGGGTGGCTTATTCTGGGCTGAGGAACACCATGCAGCAGTGGTTTAATTGCCAAGAGAGCAGAGGAGAATCCCCTCAGCATTTATCATCATCATACAGCATGGCCCAGGGTCGTAGAGAGAGCACATTGTTCCATTCCCTCACATGTTCTCCCCATAGGGTTGAAAATAATGTTATAATGTTACTGACAGTGTATCTAGACATTGTGCAAATAATCCAAATGGACTATGCCCAGAGTGCACAATAATAACAACATTTAGTTTTTATATGTACACCCAGCAGGCAAAACTGTCATAATGACGTCATTGCAACCAGTTTTCTCCTCTGGGCGGGCTCAAGATCCCTCTGCCAGAAACCCTTTAACATGTCTAATCAGCTATATAACCATGTCATACTTTGTTAACCACTGTTCTAACCATGAATTTAACCTTACTGTGCATTCGGAAAGTATTCAGACCCCTTTACTTTTTCCACATTGTGTTACGTTTTCCTCATCAATCTACGCACAATACCTCATAATGACGGAGCAAAAACAGGTTTTTAGAAATGTTTGCAAATGTATTTTTTTTTTAAATATAATATTTCCATAAGTATTCAAACCTTTTACTCAGTACTTTGTTGAAGCACCTTTGGCAGCGATTACAGCCTCGAGTCTTCTTGTGTATGAAGCTGCAAGCTTGGCACACCTGTATTTGGGGAGTTTCTCCCATTCTTCTCTGCAGATCCTCTCAAGCTCTGTCAGGTTGGATGGGGAGAGTAACTGCACAGCTATTTTCAGGTCTCTCCAGAGATGTTCAATCGGGTTCCAGTCCGGGCTCTGGTTGGATCACTGAAGGACCTTCAGAGACTTGTCCCGAAGCCATTCCTGCATTGTCTTGGCTGTGTGCTTAGGGTCATTGTCCAGATGGAAGCTGAACCTTCACCCAAGTCTGAGGTCCTGAGCGCTCTTGAGCAGGTTTTCATCAAGGATCTCTCTGTACTTTGCTCTGTTCTTTGCCTCAATCCTGACTAGTCTCCAAATCCCTGCCTCTGAAAAACATCCCAACAACATGATGCTGCCACCACCGTGCTACACCAAATGGGTGTACCAGGTTTCCTTCAGACGTGACGCTTGGCATTCAGGCCAAAGGGTTCAATCTTATTTTCATCAGGTAAGAGAATCTTGTTTCTCATGGTCCGAAAGTCTTTAGGTGCCTTACTCCAAGCGGGCTGTCATATGCCTTTTACTGAGGAGTGGCTTCCGTCTGGCCACTCTACCATAAAGGCCTGATTGGTGGAATGCTGCAGAGATGGTTGTCCTTCTTGAATTTTCTCCCATCTCCACAGAGGAGTTAAATGATTAAAATGGCGCAGAAAGAGAGGGCTGCCTCGCTTCTAGTACTTAGGAAACTTAGCAGTATTTAGTTTTTTATGTATTATTACTTATATATTACTTGTTAGATATTGCTGCACTGTTGGAACTAGAAGCACAAGCATTTCGTAACCTCTGCTAACCATGTGTATGTGACCAATACAATTTGATTTGATCTCTGGAGCTCTTTCAAAGTGACCATCCTGTCATCTCCCTGACCAAGGCCCCTCTCCCCCGATTTCTCAGTTTGGATGGGCAGTTTGGATGGGTGGTTCAAAACTTCTTCCATTTAAGAATGATAGATGCAACTGTGTTCTTGGGGACATTCAATGCTGCAGAAATTGTTTGGTACACTTCCCCAGATCTGCGCCTCAACAAAATCCTGTCTTGGAACTCTATGGACAATTCCTTCCCCCTCATGGCTTGGTTTTTGCTCTGACATGCACTGTCAACTGTGGGACCTTATATAGACAGGTGTGTGTCTTTCCAAATCATGTCCAATTAATTTAATTTACCACAGGTGGACTCCAATCAAGTTGTAGAAACATCCCAAGGATGATCAATGGAAACAGGAGGCACCTAAAATCAATTTTGACACTGTGTACTACTCTCTTCACAGAAAAGCACAAACTGGCTCTAAACAGACGCCTCACAAGTCCTCAACTGACAGCTTCATTAAATAGTACTCGCAAACACCTGTCTCAACGTCAACAGTGAAGAGGCGACTCCGAGATGCTAGCCTTCTAGGCAGAGTTGCAAAGAAGAAGCCATATCTCAGACTGGCCAATTAAAAGAAAAGATTAAGATGGGAAAAAGAACACAGACACTGGACAGAGGAACCCTGCCTAGAAGGCCAGCATCCCGGAGTTGCCTCTTTACTGTTGACATTGAGATTGGTGTTTTGCGTGTACAATTTAATGAAGCCGCCAGTTGAGGACTTGTGAGGCGTCTGTTTCTCAAACTAGACACTCTAATGTACTTGTCCTCTTGCTCAGTTGTGCACCGGGGCCTCCCACTCCTCTTTCTATTCTGGTTAGGGCCAGTTTGTGCTGTTCTGTGAAGGGAGTAGTACACAGCATTGTACAAGATCTTCATTTTCTTGGCAATTTGTTGCATGGAATAGCCTTCATTTCTCAAAACAGGAATAGACTGACGAGTTTCAGAAGAAAGTTATTTGTTTCTGGCCATCTTGAGCCTGTAATCAAACCCACAAATGCTGATGCTTCAGATACGTGCTAGGAGTGATGGTTGCTGATAATGGGCTTCTGTACGCCTATGTAGATAACCATAAAAAATCTGCCGTTTCCAGCTACAATAGTCATTTACAACATTAACAATGTCTACACTGTAATTCTGATCAATTTGATGTTATTTTAATGGACAAAAAATTAGCTTTTCTTTCAAAAACAAGGACATTTCTAAGTGACCCCAAACTTTTGAATGGTAGTGTAAGTAATTTTTGGATACATTCTGTGTCTGTCTGTTTGTTGACTATGACAGATACACACAGAGGCCTGTTGGAGACAGGGAACACTCTTAATCAGGGACCTAAACTGATTTGAGTGAGATATGGAAGCAGTTTCCCCCTCATTCCTCAGGCTCAGCTCATCTCCTGCCCTTCCTGCACTGCTGTGACCTCTTCATGACACACACGCATGATCTCAGGCACACACACACACACACACACACACACACACACACACACACACACACACAGTATGCGCACACTAACATTGTTTCTTCCCGATGCTTTAACCTGACTCAAACAATGACCAACACTGGTGGAATTTATAAGAACGAAGGAGTTCGAACTGTTTCGCAAACGGTCCTAACTGTCCACACACACCAATGCTCAATTCTCCTCTCTACATTAATGATCCGTTCCCTCTATCCATCACAATACCCGGAGCAAGACTGAAGAGTGTGTTTGTCAGGCTGCCAGCAGCCCAGGCCATTTTTATCTCTTTTCTTCTCCTCTCTTTTCCTCTCCGCTCCTGTTATCTCCTCTCCTCACCGCAGCACAACACAACCATCCCAGTGTGGGTCTATTTCTGTCCTGCTGGCTCCCCACTGTCAGCGGATGTAGCCGGAAGCATCAACCAAGGGGAATTGTGAGTGAAGTAAGAGTCTGAATAATATTAGACCACTTTATGCTCCATTAGAGGGCATCAGCATTGACGCTGAGATGGCTCTGTGGATAGTGTTCGTTTTACGGGCTCCTGACCAATTCTGCTATTTTGTGTTTTTTTATATACAAATCTTAACTTTTTTGGTACATGTCTCAGCCATCATTTCCTGTGACTGAAAACAGCGTCTGGACATCGGAACAGTGATCACTAACAAATTCACCGCCATTTCCTTCTGTTCTGCTGGTGAATGTACTGGAGAACAAACTGGATAAACTCAGTTTGAGACTATCCTATCAATGGCACCTGAAGAACTGTAATATCCTATGTTTCTCAGAGTCTTGGCTGAGTAAGGACATGGAAAATATACATCTTGTGGGTTTCTCCATGTATCGTCTAGACAGGACGGCAGCTTTAGATAAGGCTATGGGGAGGGGCGTGTCTCTTTGTTAATTGCAGCTGGGGTGTGTTCTCTAATTTTAAGGAAGCCTCGAGTTTTTGCTCACCTGAGTTAGAATACCTCATGATAAGCTGTAGACCATGCAGTATACGAAGATAGTTTTCATCTATGTTTTTAGTAGCTGTCTATTTACCACCACAAAACCAATGCTGGCACTAAGACCGCACTCAACAAGCTGTATAGGGCAATAAGCAAACAAGAAAAAACATATCCAGAAGCGGCGCTTTTCGTGAACGGTGATTTTAATGCAGAGTAACTGAAATCCGTTTTACCTCATTTTACCTGTGCAACTACAGGCAACAAAACTCTTTATCACCTTTACTCCAGACACAGAAACACACGTAAAGGCTCTCCCTCCCTTTGGCTCTACCTCGCCCTCCCCTGAGCTGCCCAGTGACGCAAGCCTACCAATCGAGCTAAATGCCTTCTGTGCTCACTTCGAGGCAAGCAACACTGAACCATGCATGACAGAACCAACTGTTCTGGGCAACTGTGTGTTCTCGCTCTCTATAGCCGATGTAAGACCTTTAAACAGGTTAACATTCACAAGGCCAGATGGATTACCAGAACGTGTACTCAGAGCATACGCTGACCAGCTGGAAAGTGTCTTCACTGGCATTTTCAACCTCTCCCTGACCATGTCTGTAATACCTACTTGTTTCAAGTAGACCCTCATAGTCCCTGTGCCCAAGAATGCCCAAGTCACCTGTCTAAATTACTATCGCCCCATAACACTCACGTCAGTAACCATGAAATTATTTGAAAGGCTGACCATGGCTCAAATCTACACCATCATCCCCGGCCCCCTTGGACCCACTCCAATTCACGTATCACCCCAACTGATCCACAGATGACGCAATCTCTATTGCACAACACACAGCACTCTCCCACCTGGATAAGAAGAACACCTATGTGAGAATGTTGTTAATTTACTACAGCTCAGCATGCCCTCCAAGATCATCACTAAGCTTAGAACCCAGGGACTCATTACCTCCCTCTGCCACTGGATCCTGGACTCCCTGATGGGCCGCCCCCAGGTGGTGATAGTAGGCAACAACACATCCACCATGCTGACCCTCAACACATGGGCCCCTTAGGGGTGATCGCTTAGTCCCCTCCAAGTACTCCCTATTCACCCATGACTACGTGACCTAGCATGACTCCAACACCATCATTAAGTTTGCTGACAACACGACGGTGGTAGGCCTGGTCACCAAAGACAATGAGACAGCCATAGGATGGAGGTCAGTGACCTGGTAGTGTGGTGCCAGGACAACAACCTTTCTCTCTCAACGCCCCTATCCACATCACTGGGGCTGTAGTGGAGCGGGTTCCTCTGTGTTCAAGTTTGGGGCTCGTCCGTGATCTTGTTTCCCATGAATATGGTGGTCCCTCTATTCACCTACTCTGAAGCTCTGCTGTGCCCAGATATTTTAGTGTTCAAAATACACTTTTGTGGTAGAGTTTCATTCACTGAGATCCACCCTGAGGGGTTATAAGATTGGTTGAATCATTTTGAAAGTTGCATAAACACTTTCATGGACTTTCATGGATGCTAAAATAATGTACAAAGGCGAATATGCTTGTCATTTCAAAGCATTATGACATTAAGGGAGCATCAGGCGATCCAAAAGCAGTAGTCAAAGAGTTGATCTGTACTGCTTTGGTGGAGGAGGAAATCCTTCCGGAGAGGAAGGTTGATGAAATGGGTCCTACGGGTGATAGAGTACATCCCGTAGTGGTGCAAAACATTTGTTTTAAAGGCAAAGTTGGAGTAACAAAAATTGGAGATTGAAAACCAGAAATTAGAGCTTGAGCACAGGGAAAGAGAATAAGAATGAGAATGTGCAGCCAGACTTGAACAAGAACAAGAAAAATATTTGATTGAAAGAGATGGAGTTGGTGTTCACATCACTAAGGAATTAACATGGTCAGGACACACCAACACAGTTGTGAAGAAGGCACAAGAAGGCACCTCTTCCCCCTCAAGAGGCAAGAAAATGTGGCTGGGCCCTCAGATCTTGACTGGATGCCAGGTGCTATAGAGGGTAGTGCGCACGGCCCAGTACATCACTGTGGCTGAGCTCCCTGCCATCCAGGACCTCTATACCAGGTGGTGTCAAAGGAAGGCACTAAAAATAGTCAAAGACTCCAGCCACCCAAGTCATAGACTGTTCCCTCTGCTACCGCACGACAAGTAGTACCGATGCACCGAGTCTGGAACCAACAAGACCCTGAACAGCTTCTACCCCCAAGCCATAAGACTGCTTAATAGTTAACCAAATAGCTACCCAGACTATCTGCATTGACCCACCTTTGCACTAACTCTTTTGACTCATCACATACACTGCTGCTACTGCTTATTATCTACCCTGTTGCCTAGTCACTTTACCCCTACCCATATGTACGTATACCTCAACTACTTCATACCCCTGCACATTGACTTAGTACTGGCACCCAGTGTATATCGCCAAGTTATCATTTACTCATTGTGTATTTATTCCTGTTATTACTATCTTTCTATATATTTTTTTATTTTTTTCTCTGAATTGTTGGAAAGGGCCCGTAGGTAAGCATTTCACTGTTAGTCTACACCTGTTGTCTACTAAGAATGTGACAAATGACATTTGATTTGATTACAATGAAATTCATATTGTTAAGGAGACTGTGTAGCAGTCTTCAATTACACTTACTGTTAGTTAACGTAGCTGCCTGAAAGTCAATTTATACATGATACATTTTATGTCTACATTTGCATGTTTTAACTTCAGTTTTTAAATGTAATCATGTCTGACATTAATGAAGATGAGATGTTGGCCAACATTTAGTTTCACCCCTGAAGTAATGAGACTAATGGTGATATCCTAAGAAGGGACGAAAGGATTATTCACACCCTTCATCTGGGTAATTGGAAGTAGAGTGCGATGTTCTCTCTCTCTCTCTCGCTAAACCTCCTCCAGCTACACTGTAAAAAAAAGTTGATTCAACATACAATTAATTGTAAGGCAACCAGCTGCAATAAGACTGTGAGTTTGATCAACATATGGCATATACAGTAGCTGAACCAAAAGACATTCTCAAGTTTAATTGTATGTTCACTCAACTTTGAATTGTAGGTTGAGTGAACATACAATTCAACATGGTGAATGTATTCTACCCTGTTTGCATATTTCCCAGTGTAAAATGAAACTATATGACAACACAATACATTTCATGAGGCCTGTTTATGAGGGCCTAGCTACACCCTAACAGAGTGGTCTGAAAATCCTGGTTTACAGGCCACATCAAGCCTGCAAATCACATTATGTTGTCTTGCAAAGTGATGTTTAATTTCTATTGTCCAGCAGAATGAGGACGAGAGTGAGGAGAGTGAGGAACTCCAACAATTGGAACTTTTAATCACCTGCAACCTGCATTCAGAACAACTACCGGGTAGGGAAGATTGATTATTGAGACTACCTATATCATATCAACTGGGACAGACATCTCAGTAAACATGTGTAAAAAGTCTAAACACTAACAGATTGAATTAGTTTAGAAAAAAAAAAAGTTATTTATGTATGTGTAGCATAAGATTAATCAACCAATCCATGTACATGCAAAAACACAGGTATTGAAAGAAACAATTCTGAAAATCAACCTGCAAGAGACCATGTTGGGAAATATGATAATTATGGGCATTTGTAATTTTACTCAACAAGCGTGTACAAATTCAGCTCACTTTGAGCAGAGTTTGTTTATTCAATGTGCAATTTTAAGGCAACCAGCTGCAATAGGATTGTGAGTTTGCTTAATATTAGAGCATATAGCTCCACTTAACTCACAGAATAACGCTGTTTAAACAATTGGCTTTCGCTCTCATTCTCTCGCACGTGCACGCACGTTTACACACATGCGCACACACACACACACACACCAGTGGAGCCTCCTCAGAGGAAGAAGGGGAGGACTATCATTAAAAAAAGTTAAACATTTAAAAAGTTATCCTTTCTAGATAAAACTATGCTAAATATATTCACGGCACCAAATAACTGAGTAAAAAACACTTTTTTGCAATGAAGTTCTACAGTAGCCTCAACAGCACCCTCTAGGGTAGCACCATAGAGAACAGCTATTTTCATTCATCCTCTGGGTACATTGACTTTAATTCAAAACCTAGAAGGCTCATGGTTCTTACCCCCTTCCATAGACTTACACAGTAACTTTGACAACTTGCCAGAGGACATCCTCCAACCTATCAGAGCTCTTTCATTATGAACTGACACCTTGTCCATCCAATCAAAGAATCAGATAATTAATCTAGTACTGAAAGCATAACCTACAGATAGCTAGCACTGCAGTGCATAAAGTATAGTGAGTAGTTGACTCAAAGAGAGAGAAAGACAATAGTTGAAAAGATTAGAACAAATGAATTTCTTTGAGAGCTACTTATATTTTGTTGAATTTTTTCTTTCTAGTTTTCCTTCCACTGACTTAGCTAATGCAGCTCATTTAGCCTACTCAACAACCTGACTCAAACAGAGACTCCTATTTATTGAAGCTCCTATTTAAGTTTTATTTCTTTATTGCCACCGGGGCCTGCCAGTGTTACTGATAACTATTTGCTGTACACTGTACTGCATGATTGTACACATGGATTGGATTGTGGGTTCACTAACGTGTTAGTTCTAGTTTGGTGACTATAACATTAATATGGTGACAAATAGGGCTAATTGAACCATTCTCCTATTTGTTTAAAATGCAACTTGCACTGCTACATTGGAAAATATAAAATATTCATATAAATATTAACGTTAATATTAAAGTAAAAGCTTATTACAAATTTAACAAACACCCACACCTCTGTGTCATGGTTAAAAAAATTCTATACATGTGGCAGCACTTGTTATCCTGGCCCAGTCCCAATATCTCAGCCCCTTTTCAGGTGTTCCAACTTTTCTTTCTACAAAAAAAAAGGTTATTTTGTCAGCAAGTTAATTCAGGCTACAAGAGTGTAGACCCAATGACAATCACCGAAGGTCATTACAGTTTTTGGTGTTTCGTAACAGATGTCTCTTTCCATTCAGCAAATGACATGAGTGCAATGACATGAATGTACTGTTTGGATGCTGGAGTTTTATTTTGGAGTGGATGAAAAGGGTCTACTTTTTGAAGTGATTTGTTTGACAAGAAGAGGAAAACATAACTGGTTGTTTTCATGCCTAATTAAAAAAGGAATACACATGCTTTACCGTTAAATGACATGTCTTTACTATTCGGCCTATAAAAAAATGGAGGCCCAGTGAAACCCCCCGAAGGTCACAGTATAATTCGCACTCTGGTGAAAAGGTCACATCTAACTGCTTGCTTTTTGCAAATCAAAGATTTGTTGTCATTTTCTCCCCTGTGCTGAACTGAGAGGCACGCCAGACTCCCATCACAGCGCCTCAAGGATTTGTCATTGCAGACACAGTCACACCGTTTGATTCATCCAAGCCAACAATGGACCAGATCGCAAGCAGCCTTATATTGACAATAGATAGACCACATCTATCTTCTAGACCCTCTGGGCTTGATGTGGAGGAGCCATGTAACATAATTTCCTGTATATCAGTGTTTCACAACTCCAGTCCTCGAGCACCCCCAACAGCAAGCCTACCTGATTCAACTTGTCAATGAATCATCAAGCCCTCAATGAGTTGAGTTTGGCTGGTGCTACAACAAAACTGTGTGCTCTTGGGGGTACTGGAGATGGGAAATACTTCTGTAGATGGCTAACTTTGGGACATAGGGCTTCACATGGTCAGCCATTATCATTGAAAATGTAGCCGTCAATAAGGACATGTCTGTAGACGCAGTACACAGATTAATAGACAATTTAAATAAAATGATAGCCCACACCATAGAGATACAGTACACACTGAGGGTACAAAACATTAGGAACACCATCCTAATATTGAATTGCACCCCATTTTGGCCTCAGAACAGCCTCAATTTGTCATGGCATGGACTCTACAAGGTGTCAAAAGCGTTCCACAGGGATGCTGGCCCATGTTGACTCCAATGCTTCCCACAGTTGTGTCAAGTTGGCTGGATGTCCTTTGGGTGGTTGCCCATTCTTGATACAAACGGGAAACTATTGAGCATTTAAAACCCAGGAGAGTTGCACACTCAAACCTTGACACACTCAAACCAGTGAGCCTGGCAACTACTACCATACCCTGTTCAAAGGCACTTAAATATTTTGCCTTGCCCATTCACCCTCTGAATGGCACACATACACAATCCATGTCTCAAGGCTTGAAAATCCTTATTTAACCGGTCTTCTCCCCTTCATCTACACTGACTGAAGTGAATTAAACGCGTGACATCAATAAGGATCATAGCTTTCACCTGGATTCACCTGGTCAGTCTATGTCATGGAAAGAGCAGGTGTTCTTAATGTTTTGTACAGTCAGTGGCTGATGTTCTATTTCATTCTATGCTGCTCACAGCAACCCTACAACATAGTGGGGATGAAGCCTCTCAACCTGAATGGTATATAGAAGGAGTTATTATACATGATCAGTCCTCATCAGATCAAATCCAACGGGAAGCTCAGTGGTGTGGAGGGAGGAAACACTAAACACTGTTTTTCCTTAATCAATGATTGACAATGATGATAATCCCACCCATTATGCTGTTCAATTGGTACTGACTGACTCAGAGTGTTGATTTGATTGGTTCTAATTATAGGATCACTTTAGTAACAATGAAAATATGAAAACAATAAGCAAGAGAGAGTATGAACAGAGTAATTTCTGATAGTGATAATTGGTGTTAAGTTTAGTGTATCAAGTGATGGCCTTGAATCCATTTTTATCTCGTAAATTGACTGAGTTGACCTCAGTCAGCAACAACAACATCAACAAAGACTAAGGTCATTGATGATAGCAGCAATGACAGTACAACAGTGGACTGGTTAAAGCAAAGGTTCCACATCCACTGTAGCTTTCCCCAACCCAAGAAGTCAGGAAGCGTGTGATGCACTTTCATATTATTTAAATAGAGTCAAAGACAAAAGCATTAGATTACAGCAAGCAAGCAAGGCTTGTCCTCACATGGATTTACCCACGTACACACACTGGGTCCTTCTATGACACTCACACTCACGGTGTATCTGAGATGACGCACTTTCGGGACAAGGGAGGAAACGAAGTGGAGGTTCTCTATCTCTTTTTTCTCAAACACACACACAGCAGTGAACAAAAACAAAACATCAATCTCTTTCTCTCTTTCTCTCTTTCTCGCACACACACACACACACACACACACACACACTTTTCTAGGTTGTGCCGAGGGGAGCCGAGGGTATCAGCAACCCATACTGCAGAGGAGTAGCGCCCTCTGCTGCCAGTCCAATAACCACTACACCAGTCACTATCTAGCCATGCTAGGAAGGACAAACCACAATGCCATGTTAAGAATGAAAGAAACGTATATATATATATATATATACACACACAGTGGGGAGAACAAGTATTTGATACACTGCCGATTTTGCAGGTTTTCCTACTTACAAAGCATGTAGAGGTCTGTCATTTTTATCATAGGTACACTTCAACAGTGAGAGACGGAATCAAAAAAAAATCCAGAAAATCACATTGTATGATTTTTAAGTAATTAATTTGCATTTTATTGCATGACATAAGTATTTGATCACCTACCAACCAGTAAGAATTCCGGCTCTCACAGACCTGTTAATTTTTCTTTAAGAAGCCCTCCTGTTCTCCACTCATTACCTGTATTAACTGCACCTGTTTGAACTCGTTACCTATATAAAAGACACCTGTCCACACACTCAATGAAACAGACTCCAACCTCTCCACAATGGCTAAGACCAGAGAGCTGTGTAAGGACATCAGGGATAAAATTGTAGACCTGCACAAGGCTGGGATGGGCTACAGGACAATAGGTAAGCAGCTTGGTGAGAAGGCAACAACTGTTGGCGCAATTATTAGAAAATGGAACAGGTTCAAGATGACGGTCAATCACCCTCGATCTGGGGCTCCATGCAAGATCTCACCTCGTGGGGCATCAATGATCATGAGGAAGGTGAGGGATCAGCCCAGAACTACACGGCAGGACCTGGTGTATGACCTGAAGAGAGCTGGGACCACAGTCTCAAAGAAAACCATTAGTAACACACTACGCCGTCATGGATTAAAATCCTGCAGCGCACGCAAGGTCCCCCTGCTCAAGCCAGAGCATGTCCAGGCCTGTCTGAAGTTTGCCAATGACCATCTGGATGATCCAGAGGAGGAATGGGAGAAGATCATGTGGTCTGATGAGACACAAATAGAGCTTTTTGGTCTAAACTCCACTCGCCGTGTTTGGAGGAAGAAGAAGGATGAGTACAACCACAAGAACACCATCCCAACTGTGAATCATGGAGATGGAAACATCATTTTTTGGGGATGCTTTTCTGCAAAGGGGACAGGACAACTGCACCGTATTGAGGGGAGGATGGATGGGGTCAATGTATCGCGAGATCTTGGCCCTTTCCTCAGTAAGAGCATTGAAGATGGGTCGTGGCTGGGTCTTCCAGCATGACAATGACCCGAAACACACAGCCAGGGCAACTAAGGAGTGGCTCCGTAAGCAGCATCTCAAGGTCCTGGAGTGACCTAGTCAGTCTCCAGACCTGAACCCAATAGAAAATATTTGGAGGGAGCTGAAAGTCCGTATTGCCTAGCTACTGCCCCGAAACCTGAAGGATCTGGAGAAGGTCTGTATGGAGGAGTGGGCCAAAATCCCTGCTGCAGTGTGTGCAAACCTGGTCAAGAACTACAGGAAACATATGATCTCTGTAATTGCAAATATTAAGTTCTGCTTTTCTGATGTATCAAATACTTATGTCATGCAATAAAATGAAAATGAATTATTTAAAAATCATACAATGTGATTTTCTGGATTTTTGTTTTAGATTCCGTCTCTCACAGTTGAAGTGTACCTATGAAAAAATGACAGACAACTACATGCTTTGTAAGTAGGAAAACCTACAAAATCGGCAGTGTATCAAATACTTTTTCTCCACACTCTACATATTGTTTAATATAAAAAAATCTAAAATCAAACTATTTAAGCTGCGCACTCTACAGTGGGGCAAAAATGTTTTTAGTCAGCCACCAATTGGGCAAGTTCTCCAACTTAAAAGGATGAGAGAGGCCTGTAATTTTCATCATAGGTACACTTCAACTATGACAGACAAAATGAGAGAAAAAAATCCAGAAAATCACATTTATTTATTAATTTATTTGCAAATTATGGTGGAAAATAAGTATTTGGTCACCTACAAACAAGCAAGATTTCTGGCTCTCACAGACCTGTAACTTCATTAAGAGGCTCCTCTGTCATCCACTCGTTACCTGTATTAATGGCACCTGTTTGAACTTGTTATCAGTATAAAAGACACCTGTCCACAACCTCAAATAGTCACACTCAAAAATCCACTATGGCCAAGACCAAAGAGCTGTCAAAGGACACCAGACTTGAACCAGGCTGGGAAGACTGAATCTGCAATAGGTAAGAAGCTTTGTTTGAAGAAATCAACTGTAGCAGCAATTATTAGGAAATGGAAGACATACAAGACCACTGATAATCTCCCTCGATCTGGGGCTCCACGCAAGATCTCACCCCGTGGGGTCAAAATGATCGCAAGAACGGTGAGCAAAAATCCCAGAACCACACGGGGGGACCTAGTGAATGACCTGCAGAGAGCTGGGACCAAATTAACAAAGCCTACCATCCGTAACACACTACGCCGCCAGGGACTCAAATCCTGCAGTGCCAGACATGTCCCCCTGCTTAAGCCAGTACATGTCCAGGCCCATATGAAGTTTGCTAGAGAGCATTTGGATGATCCAGAAGAAGATTGGGAGAATGTCATATGGTCAGATGAAACCAAAATATAACTTTTTGGTAAAATCTCAACTCGTCGTGTTTGGAGGACAAAGAATGCTGAGTTGCATCCAAAGAACACCATACCTACTGTGAAGCATGGGGGTGGAAACATCATGCTTTGGGGCTGTTTTTCTGCAAAGGGACCAGGACGACTGATCCGTGTAAAGGAAAGAATGAATGGGGCCATGTATCGTGAGGTTTTGAGTGAAAACCTCCTTCCATCAGCAAGGGCATTGAAGATGAAACGTGGCTGGGTCTTTCAGCATGACAATGATCCCAAACACACCGCCCGGGCAACGAAGGAGTGGCTTCGTAAGAAGCATTTCAAAGTCCTGGAGTGGCCTAGCCAGTCTCCAGATCTCAACCCCATAGAAAATCTTTGGAGGGAGTTGAAAGTCCGTGTTGCCCAGCAACAGCCCCAAAACATCACTGCTCTAAAGGAGATCTGCATATAGGAATGGGCCAAAATACCAGCAACTGTGTGTGAAAACCTTGTGAAGACTTACAGAAAACATTTGACCTCTGTAATTGCCAACAAAGGTATATAACAAAGTATTGAGATAAGTATTTGGTCAATAACAAAAGTTTATTTTCCACCATAATTTGCAAATAAATTCATTAAAAATCCTACAATGTGATTTTCTGGATTTTTTTTCTCATTTTGTCTGTCATAGTTGAAGTGTACCTATGATGAAAATTACAGGCCTCTCTCATCTTTTTAAGTGGGAGAACTTGCACAATTGGTGGCTGACTAAATAATTTTTTGCCCCACTGTATATACGCTCACAATAATTGAATGGGTAAACCTAACCAACGTTTCGGCAACCCAGTGCCTTCTTCAGGGTTACATAATGAAAGCTTGAACCAAACCTTTTACTGAACCATTAGTGAACCACCAAGCTCAGAGGATGCGGGGTTGAGCGTATATCAATGACGTACTGTGGTGAAAGCAAACTCTCTTGGTAGATTCTCCACTATTGCATTGACCGACCCTGTCTTGTCAGATTAGTGCAGATGACGGAGAGGAAACCACTGAAGACTATGGAGATGCAACCAGAGTAATAGAGTATGATTCAGGACTGTATAGTCAGGAGTCCGTCTGAGGACCTTGGATTTAGTGAGTGATTAAAGAATTGAGAGACAGAGAGACAGAGAGAGAGAGAGAGAGAAAGAGAGAGAGAGAGAAGCACTCTATTAATGATAAGTCCATACAGTGGTAGGTGTGTGTGTATTTGTGCCTGGGCGCATGCATACCTACGTGCGTCTGTGTATGTGTGCGTACCTACGTGTGCGCACCCATGTGTGAGTGTGTGTGTCTGTAAGAGAGAGAGTACAGTAGACGGCACACGTCAAACGTGTGATTTATGACCCTATGTCATGGGTTACGTGTGTATGCCAATATATGGGCATCCTGTCAGGACATCCTGGCGGGAAGTTATCACATGCTCTAGGGAGTGCCCATATATGGGCATCCTGTCAGTACATCCTGTCATCCGTTCTCACGCCTTAGAGTGTTAATTTATGCATATAGTGCATCTATTCCTTTGAAGCTGTCACACTTTAGAGTTAGTGTTTATTTAACAAGATAGTGCATCTGTATATGTTAAAGCATGTGTTTGCAGTTGATCTATCCTGGGGTGTGCGTGTGTGTGTGTGTATGCAATTGTTTTTTTCGGGGTGTGTGTGTGTGTGTGAGGGGTGTGTGTGTGTGTGTGTGTGTGTGTGCGTGTGTGTATATATGTCTCTGCAGGGGTGTTTGAAACAATGTGTTTTTATCTAAACAATTCAACAATAGGAGGGCATATATACATAATGATACCCAAACAACAGGTGATTTTTCCTAGGTTGGGGATCCAAAAAAAAAAAAAGTTTATACCCCTTTACACCCCAAAGGAGAGCTGCTCTCCAGGGGGTGGCTGTCACAGTCAATCATGCCATCCTCTTTTTGAAAGGGTTCCTAAGCATGATGAAAAAGCTGGACAATCTTTTCCAAAATCGTGAACAATTACGCCGCTGGGCACTTCTATCCTTAAAGACACAACCGGGGCCTAAGTGCAGGACGTATGAACTAGCCATGGATTGAAAACGTATGTAACGTGGAATGTGCGGGATATCTAGTGAGCAAGAGAGCCTGTCTTGACGATGGTGAATTGGAAACGGATGGATGTCAGAGCTAACCCTTTATCTGTAAGAAAGGAATAGTCAAATTGTCTGTACTAATTATAGCATGTTTTAAAAGGTCTGTACTAAATATTTTGAATTAAATAAAAGTTTTGAAAAATTGTATCTCACCTTTAACACCTGGAATATCACGCTCCCTCTCTCCCTGGGTGTCTGAGAAAAAAAGGCTTTCAGGAAAGACGGGTGTGCGTGTGTGTGCGTGTGCGTGCGCGTGCGGGCGTGTATGTTTCAAAAACAATGGGTTTTTCGAGGTTGTGTGTCTGCATGGTGTGTTTGGAACCAGGTAGGCACTTTTGTGTCATTAACACACAAGCCTTTCAAATCCTAATTTATTTCCACCCCCCCAAAGGATGTGGGGGCTCAAAAGTCAAAACCCACAGCTAAATATATACGGTCTAGACACCCCCTATGATTTAAAAACAATGTTATTTCTAATCAACACCGGTACTAACGGTTCATTATGCATACTGGGTGTCCCCAAAAACAGCAGGCGTTATATCCCCGAGGATGTAGGAAGAAAAAGGCATTGCCGCTAGACAGCCCCCCCTAAGGTTGAAAAACAATGTTTATTTTCTAAACAACCCATTTAATATTGGTTCATTTTTGCATAGAGGATGTCACCCGAAAAACACTAAACTCCCCCCCACGCTCTGTAAATTCATTCCATACTATGTCTCAGTCAGAACAGAGGTCCTGATGAAAACTCTTTTCCTGCGTTTCTGCAAGCCTATAGAGATGGAGAATTTTGAAGGTGAGGATATTAATATAATCGATTTTGGGGTGCGTTAGTGTTAGGAATTTTATGAATAATGACTAAACAATATCTATATTTAAATAGAACTATAACTAATTAAACTCTACCCTGTTTTACAATATCTGATTAATAATGTTAGTTCCTAAGAAAGAGGTTATGTAGCATGGATAAGGGGTAATTGGAAATGATAACCATTGTGTAGGAAGGAATGTGTGTGTGTGTCTTAAGTAAGCAAAGAGGGTCATTAACCTATGTTTGAACCGACTCAACTATAACTCTGTGGCGATCAAATAAGACAGCGAGAGCCTCTCCAGGTTTTCCGTATCTGGAACTGTCTGCTAAGTGGTAATAAATTATGGTGAGACTTCAGGAGTTAATCCAGTTATATTGTGTGTCGTGTGTGCGCTGGTGAGTTGGAATTAACTTTTGAACCTGCTTTGTCCTGATCAAGAGGAGGAAGGACATTTTCAAACCTATGACGTCATATTTGATATATAAACTGTTGTACCAGGTTCTTTGAGCAGCGCGCTCCGAGAATAAATACTATTGGCTAATTTTGATAAGACTGGTCTCTGTCTATTTTATGCAAATAAGGATCTTACAAATTCTTAGAAACAGACAGAGTGATTTTAATTGAATTGGTTAATGAACACATAGGAATTGTAAAATTCCCATGACAGTTAAGTATTTTCTGGGAATTGTTTGGATCTTAGGAAATTAATGCCCTGTTGGGAACTATCTCTCTCTCTTGAATATTAAACCGGTGTTATATATGTTTTTACAGATATTCTAAAATGTGTAGACGATGATTTTTCAGGTATATATTTATGTAAATTGCACGTATTTGTATGTGTTAAAATGTATATATTTCGTATAAACATATGTTAATATTATCTAACGTCTATAGGTTATCCGTCATTTACCCAGTTGCTACAGGGAATAATTGATTTGGTTCAGCAAACATTCTCAGAAGCAAACAACGCCAGGTCCTTTACGTAGCCCGTCCCCTTCACGCTATTTTCGACGTAAGTCCAAAAATAAAATCCATAATAATATTTATTCTTTAAAAACAAAAATAGTGTACCTTAAAAGCCAATCTTGTGTTTACAGCGGACAGTCCCCCAACAAGAATACGTGCTGCATTATGGACTCTGAACAACTTCGGAGGAGCAGATGAAACAGATGCTATTCTACCATTCTGTAGGAACGTTGTTACCCTAACTCCAAACACAAGCCATCAGTCCAGAACAGTGTGAAGACAGAACAGCAAAAAGATCATCTGTGAATCCTTCCTTCCTCATGGAGCATTTTGAAGGTGAGTTGAATATTCACTGTGATGCCTGTATATAGATATATATTATTTAAGAATGATATGTATTAATTCTGTATTAATATGATCTAAAGAACAATCACTAAGACAAAACACAAAAAGTTGTAGTATAATCGGTGTACCTGTCATTCTATACTGAAAACAGATACATTCTGAAAGATGTTGATGTGATAACACATTTTTTTTTTATTCATCTCACAGTTTAGGATAATACTGTTTATTTCATACTTTACTTAAATTGTATTATTTATCATGTCTCATACCATGCTAATACACTACCAATCAATGCAAACAGATGTGGAATTAACCCCATAACAGGTGTGTCTTTTTGGATCAATAATTGATCAAGTATACCAATAGGCGTGATCAGATCCTCTGCCCTATTATGACATCATATAATGCACAGTCAAATGCGAATCCGTAAAACTCCGTCAATAAAACGTTGAAAACCTTAACATGACTACTTGCAATGTCATTATTTTCATCACCATCCATCAATGGATGAATTGTGTTCTTTTTCTTTGTACATATACAGAGCTGCGAATGGTGGGACCCAAGCAACAGGCTAAATTAAAAAGACCCAAATAAAACGTATGTGAAAAAATGTGTCCTTGGGTTTTCACCTGCCAAATCAGTTCTGTTACACTCACAGAAATAATGTTAACAGTTTTAGAAACTTCAGAGGGTTTTCCATCCAATACTACCATGCATATGCATATCCTAGCTTCTGGGCCTGCGTAGCAGGTAGTTTACTTTGGGCACCTCAGTCACCCAAACTTCCGAATACTGCCCCATATCCCTGACAAGTTCACTTGGTTAGGAATATATGATAATCACCCCTCTTAAAGCTAAAGACAGGCATAAAATAGTTAACATCCTTGCAGGCTTTGGAAAATACATATGAACTAACTGATTTTGTAGCATTTGATCTGACATGTTACTGTGGTCTTTTTTAAGTCAAAAAACATCTGTGTAAAGTGTACACTTCTTGTTTCACAGGAGATTTGTTCAAGACCACCAAGAAACACCTGATTTAGGCCACTGCGTTAATTATTAAGGGTGTAGAAAATGAATCTGTTTAAGTCATAGGTAAAGGGCCCAACTTAAAGAGTACAATTAACCTTTCAATAAGAGGATGGCACGATTGACTGTGACAGCCACCCCCTGGAGAGCAGCTCTCCTTTGGGTTGTAAGGGATATAAACTTATTTTTCTTTTGATCCCCCCAACCTAGGAAAAATCACCTGTCGTTTGGGTATCGTTATGTATATATGTCCTCCTATTGTTGAATTGTTTAGATAAAAAAAACATTGTTTCAAACACACACACACACACACACACCCCGAAAAAAACATTGTTTTGAAACACAATTGCCACACACACACACACACACACACACACACACACACACACACACACACACACACACACACAAGATAGATGCACTACCTTGTTAAATAAACACTAACTCCAAAGCGTGACAGCTTCAAAGGCATAGATGCACTATACACATAAATTAACACTTACTCCAAGGTGTGAGAACGGACAATAGGATGTCCTGACAAGATGCCCATATATGGGACTCCCTAGAGCACGTGATAACTTCCCGCCAGGATGCCCATATATGGACATACACACGTGACCTATGACATAGGGTCATAAATCACACGTGTGATGTGTGCCGTCTACTGTATTCTCTCTTCTGTATTTACTGACCCTGTGTGTGTTGATTAGAGTGCTTCAGATTATCTTCACTCCTCTTACAAATTGGAGGTCAGACCGGAGGGAGTAATTAGTATCAAAATAAACTGAAGGAAAGTCAAACGCTACAACTTCTTTCGTTATTAGCTTCTGGAAATAGACCTGTGTATGCCAATATATTTAGAACAGTTCCCCACCCTGTGAAGTAGGGCCATCAAAGCTGTTCAATGGTTCAGTAGGGACAGATGTTCTACCCAACATTTCTGGTTGATGGCCTGAATACCAAACTGGTATCGCACGCGCGCACACACACCTCTTTCTACTCCTCATCTGATCAGGTAACAGCTTTAATGAGCTTTGTGCATGGATGGAGGTTGGTCTACTCTACCACTTTCTCTCAGGCTCAACTGGCTGTGACAGAAAAGGCTGAAAAGGCATCCTTATGGACAAATAGTACATTTAATTTAGTCCAAATAATTAATGGCAGGGAATTGGCGTGTTATCACTCTGGCTAGGGCTAATTACAAGGAAAAGATTCACTGTAGCCGGAGTTAGATGTAGCATTTCCGTAGATGGCTGAGTGCCAAATACAGGCCTGCTCTTAGTGGCGTGATAAGATTTTATATTTGTTTTACAATTCAATGGAAGTTACCCTAGTATTTGCTACCTCAACAAAACCAAGATATAACAGATGCTAACTATGCACCTGATACATTTGGCCTGACACACTCAGATATACAGATATATATATTGGACCAGATGTTGGGCATTGTTAACACTATAACTGAAATATTATTGGAATCTGTGTGGGTAGCTGGACAGGTAGGATGACTGACAATAGTGAAGGTGAACAGGTGGTCATGGGTCAGGTGACAGAGGAAGTGCCTGTGCTGCATAACAAAGGAAACAGAATAACATGTATACAATCAAATTCAAATCAGGAAGTCAAGTCATAACAATCATTTTCATTATTAACAGAATTAGGTAAATCAGCGGTAAGGTTCCATAGGAATTCAATATGAAGCAGAATGGGGTCATTTTGGATCATAACCATTCATCATAATCATAAGAAGGATAATACATACAAATCGATCAGTCACTCAATCTATAATCTCCATCAGTTAGATATCAGAATTAATTAGTTCAGAAAACAATGATTACATTTCATATTTCATCCTTTCAGGTTCGTCTTCATATGTACATGTCATTTCATTACATGTTAACATATATCAATGGCATAATTGGCCTGTGATGAACTGTATCCATGATCATTGTTCATTGACATAACACAATGGGTTTGAAGCGCTCCAAGCCGCACTCTGCGGTAATAACTATAAACAATAACTAATGGCTCGCTCTCCCGATCGCAACAGATAGTTCAGATGAAAGGTAACAGATTGGGTGGCCTCAACGCAGCTGGGGAAGAGAAAGAAGCGAGGTCAGGCGGTGGTGTTGGACATTTCCACCTGACCTAATTAAAGCGTCCCTGGCCCAGCTGAGCAAGTGGCCAGGAATTAAAGGACGGTTCCACCAACTCCATGGGCTTTCCTACAGCCACCCTGGAAATGTGTTAAATTCCACACTCCTCAAAAGGCTCATCACTCCATGTCCTCTGTCATCTAACGTAATGGCGCCGGAGGAGATGGCTGCCGTTTTACGGTCTCCTAACCAAATTTGCTATTATGTGGGCTTTTTTCACAATATTTGTAAATTATTTTGTACATAATGTTTCTGCAACCGTATCTTACGGAAGAAAATAGTTCTGGATATCAGGACAGCGATCACTCACCTCGGATTAGATGAAGATTTCTAGAACAACAACAACAAGCAGGACTCACACAATATTCTCCAAACACCCCACAGGGCAGACATCCCAATTATTCGTAAAAAGAAGCGACGCAGAGGATGAAGAGCCAGATGCCTCGTCCGGACCCGCAGAAGACAACTAGGAAAGCTGCCGTTACCATCAATATTACTCGCCAACGTGCAATCATTGGACAATAAACTAGACGAGGAAAGATCACGAATAACCAGAGGGGAAAAAATTCTAGATCACCTGTACTCCACACACAGAGATGCGTACAAAGCTCTCCCTCGCCCTCCATTTGGTAAATCCGACCACAACTCTATCCTCCTGATTCCTGCTTACAAGAAAAATTAAAGCAGGAAGCACCAGTGACTCGGTCTATAAAAAATGGTCAGATGAAGCAGATGCTAAACTACAGGACTGTTTTGCTATCACAGACAGGAACATGTTCCGGGATTCTTCCGATGACATTGAGGAAAACACCACATCAGTCACTGGCTTTATCAATATGCAATGAGGACGTCGTCCCCACAGTAACTGTACGTACATACCCCAACCAGAAGCCATGGATTACAGGCAACTTTCGCACTGAGCTAAAGGGTAGGTACAGCTTCCGCTTTCAAGGTGCGGGACTCTAACCCGGAATCTTACAAGAAATCCCACTATGCCCTGCGTAGAACCATCAAACAGGCAAAGCGTCAGTACAGGGCTATGATTGAATCATACAGACTACAAAGGGAAGCACAGCTGCGAGCTTCCCAGTGACACGAGCCTACCAGACGAGCTAAATCACTTCTATGCTCACTTCGAGGCAAGCAACACTGAGGCATGCATGAGAGCATCAGCTGTTCCGGACAACTGTGTGATCACGCTCTCCATAGCCGACGTGAGTAAGAACTTTAAACAGGTCAACATACACAAGGCTGCGGGGCCAGACGGATTACCAGGACGTGTGCTCCGGGCATGTGCTGACCAACTGGCAGGTGTCTTCACTGACATTATCAACATGTCCCCGATTGAGTCTGTAATACCAACATGCAGACCACCATAGTCCCTGTGCACCAGAACACAAAGGCAACCTGACTAAATGACTACAGACCCGTAGCACTCACGTCCGTAGCCATGAAGTGCTTTGAAAGGCTGGTATTGGCTCACATCAACACCATTACCCCAGAAACCCTAGACCCACTCCAATTTGCATACCGCGCAAACAGACCCACTGTTGATGCAATCTCTATTGCACTCCACACTGCCCTTTCCCACCTGGGCGAAAGGAACACCTATGTGAGAATGCTGTTCATTGACTACAGCTCAGCGTTCAACACCATAGTACCCTCAAAGCTCATCACCAAGCTAAGGATCTTGGGACTAAACACCTCCCTCTGCAACTGGATCCTGGACTTCCCAACAGGCCGCCCCCAGGTGGTGAGGGTAGGTAGCAACACATCTGCCACGCTGATCCTCAACACTGGAGCTCCCCAGGGGTGCGTGCTCAGTCCCCTCCTGTACTCCCTGTTCACCCACAACTGCATGGCCAGGCACGACTTCAACACCATCATTAAGTTTTCTGACGACACAACAGTGTCATAGACCCCAGCCACCCCAGTCATAGACTGTTCTCTCTACTACCGCATGGCAAACAGTACCGGAGTGCCAAGTCTAGGACAAAAAGGCTTCTCAACAGTTTTTACCCCCAAGCCATAAGACTTTATTACTTTATTACTTCAAATAATATTTTTGCAGGAATCTCCTTGCGAATAATTTTGCCGAAGATTGTATCTCCGCCGGGCTGGGCAAACTGAGCTTTTGCTATCTCATCCGCCATGGCCTGATCACCGACAACGACGAGACAGCCTATAGGGAGGAGGTCAGAGACCTGGCCGGGTGGTGCCAGAATAACAACCTATCCCTCAAGGTAACCAAGACTAAGGAGATGATTGTGGACTACAAGAAAAGGAGCACCGAGCACGTCCCCGTTTTCATCGACGGGGCTGTAGTGGAGCAGGTTGAGAGCTTCAAATTCCTTGGTGTCCACATCAACAACAAACTAGATTGGTCCAAACACACCAAGACAGTCGTGAAGAGGGCACAACAAAGCCTATTCCCCCTCAGGAAACTAAAAAGATTTGGCATGGGTCCTGAGATCCTCAAAAGGTTCTACAGCTGCAACATCGAGAGCATCCTGACCGGTTTTATCACTGCCTGGTACGGCAATTGCTCGGCCTCCGACCGCAAGGCACTTCAGAGGGTACGGCCCAGTACATCACTGGGGCAAAGCTGCCTGCCATCCAGGACCTCTACACCAGGCGGTGTCAGATGAAGGCCCTAAAAATTGTCATAGACCCCAGCCACCCCGGTCATAGGCTGTTCTCTCTACTACCGCATGGCAAGCGGTACCGGAGTGCCAAGTCTAGGACAAAAAGGCTTCTCAACAGTTTTTACCTCCAAGCCATAAGACTCCTAAACAGGTAACCAAATGGTTACCCGGACCTTTTGCATTGTGTTCCCCCCCCCAACCCCTCTTTTACGCTGCTGCTACTCTCTGTTTATCTTATATGCACAGTCACTTTAACTATACATTCATGTACATACTACCTAAATTGGCCCGACCAACCAGTGCTCCCGCACATTGGCTAACCAGGTTATCTGCATTGTGTCCCACCACCCGCCACCCCCTCTTTTTACGCTTCTGCTACTCTCTGTTCATCATATATGCATTGTCACTTTAACAATACCTACATGTACATACTATCTCAATAAGCCTGACTAACAGGTGTCTGTATATAGCCTTGCTACTCTTTTTTCAAATGTATTTTTACTGTTGTTTTATTTCTTTACTTACCTACACACACACACTCACACACACACACACACCTTTTTTCCCTTCTTTTTTTCCGCACCATTGGTTAGAGCCTGTAAGTAAGCATTTCACTGTAAGGTTTACACCTGTTGTATTCGGCGCACATGACAAATAAACTTTTATTTTATTTGATCTCAGGGAGAGGAATTAGTCAGGCAACTGAATATGTCTGGTTCTTTATCTGGATCTCCACTGATCTAACAAAACCGTCGGTCCCAGGCATGGTCTTGGTGAAATTGCCTCGGCCATGAGGCTAGAGGCAATTGAGGGTCCATTATCATTACTACTTGGCCCGTGTCCAGGCTGACTCTTTCTTTCCTCCATTTCCCTCTGTGCTGTGTGCTTGGTAGGTAATCCCGAATGAATCGGGCCCAGAATTGGTCAGCCAAGATCTGGCTGTGTCCTCACCAGCATCTGCCAACGAGGTTGGTATCAGCATACATGGCTTGAGGAAGTGATGCATCTCAGCGCCCCATCAAGAGAAGATTCTGTGTAACCTGATCGGGGTCAGTGATGTCTGCAGAGAGATATCCCAAGGGTTTGGAGTTCAAGATCCCTTCCACCTCTATCAGGACGGTCCGCAAGACAGTTTCAGTGACAGTTTGGTCCCCCAGGATGACTTGTAAGGCAGTCTTCACAGATTTGATCTCTCGCTTATGTTCCTCCAAAATGAGGAGGGTTAAATTTGAAGGAGATTTGTTGGTCCATCAGTTGATCCTGGAGGCTTGGTTCCATTGCTCAGAACCCCATCACTGGTAGCATCATTAAATAGTAAACACCAGTCTCAACGTCAACAGTGAAGAGGCGACTCCAGGATGATGGCCTTCTAGGCAGAGTTCCTCTGCCCACTGTCTGGGTTATTTTGCCCATCTTAATCTTTTTTTTTTTGGCCAGTCTGAGATATGGCTTTATCTTTGCAACTCTGCCTATAAGGCCAGCATCCAGGAGTTGCCTGAGGACTTGTGAGGCGTCCGTTTCTCAAACTAGACGCTCTAATGTACTTGCCCTCTTGCTCAGTTGTGCACCGGGGCCTCCCACTCCTCTTTCTATTCTGGTTAGGGCCATCTTGCTCTGTTCTGTGAAGGTCAGTAGTACACAGCATTGTACGAGATCTTCAGTTTCTTGGCAAGGAATAGCGGAACAAGAATAGACTGATGAGTTTCAGAAGAAAGGTCTTTGTTTCTGGCCATTTTGAGCCTGTAATCGAACCCACAAATGATGATTCTCCAGATACTCAACTAGTCTAAAGGCCAGTTTTATTGCTTCTTTAAATCAGAACAATCGTTTTCAGCTGTGCTAACATAATTGCAAAAGGGTATTCTAATGATCAATTAGCCTTATAAAATTATAAACTTGGATTAGCTAACACAATGTGCCATTGGAACACAGGAGTGATGGTTGCTGATAATGGGCCTCTGTACGCCTATGTAGATATTCCATTTGAAAAAACAGCCGTTTCCAGCTACAACAGTCATTTACAACATTAACAATGGTGAGGGAGATACCAGGATTCGCCGATGGGGTTTCCCTCTTCATGAGCTGTCACTTTGGCCACATAACCTTGTGAAGGCAGGCTATGACTCTCAGCAAGCTAAGGATTGTTATATCCTGCCTATTTTGCCCTGTCTCCCGACCCCTACTGTCTCAGCCGCCAGTATTTATGCTGCAATAGTTTAAGTGTTGGGGGCTAGGGTCAGTATGTTATATCTGGAGTATTTATTCTGTCTTATCCAGAATCCTTGTGTGAATTTAAGTATGCTCTATTTTTCTCTCTCTTTCTTTCTTTCTCTCGGAGGACCTGAAGCCCTTGGACCATCCCTCAGGACTTCCTGGCCTGATGACTCCTTGCTTTCCCCAGTCCACCTGGTCGTGCTGCTGCTCCAGTTTCCACTGTTCTGCCTGCGGCTATGGAACCCTGACCTGTTCACTGGACGTGCTACCTGTCCCAGACCTGCTGTTTTCAACTCTCTAGAGACAGCAGGAGTGGTAGAGATACTCTGTATGATCGGCTATGAAAAGCGAACTGACATTTATTCCTGAGATGATAACCTGTTGCGACCTCTACAACCACTGTGATTATTATTATTTGACCCTGCTGGTCATCTATGAATATTTGAACATCTTGGCCATGTTCTGTATAATCTCCACCCGGCACAGCCAGAAGAGGACTAGCCACCACTCATAGCCTGGTTCCTCTCTAGGTTTCTTCCTAGGTTCTGGCCTTTCTAGGGAGTTTTTCCTAGTCACCGTGCTTCTACACCTGCATTGCTTGCTGTTTGGGGTTTTAGGCTGGGTTTCTGTACAGCAATTTGTGACATCAGCTGATATAAGAAGGGCTTTATCAATAAATGTTATTGATTTGTTCTTCGCCAGGCGCCGTTCCATGCTGCGCAGTAGTGGAAGTACAGCCGGTGTCGTGGTTGCCAGAGGAGGATGGTTGGGCACCCTTAGCAGTGGGGTCGCGTACCTCTGAATGCCATCCATTTCAGTGGTGGTGGTGCGCTTCTCCAGGAGGTCTAATGCAGAGGAGTCATGTTTCGAACGGCTGACCTCCTGTAGCTTCCGGTTGGAGAAGGTGTCCATCTTCCAGAACATCTCTACATTCTGAAGGAGGTCAGTGGCTGGACAGGGAGATGGAGCTGGACTGATTCTGGTGAAGAGGACTTCCTGTGACTGTACAGCTTGGGTGGAGAGAAGTAGATGGGCTGGACCTTGCACAGCCAAATGCAAGGATGTATGGACAGCAACGGGCCCTCCTTCTGGTTCCAGCTCGTGTAGGCTTGGTCGGGGTGACGAGGTATGGGTATTTTGACCCATTCAGGATGAGTGATGCTACCCTGGCCATGTTTGGAAGAGGCAATCCTCTGAGATGAGGATATTGCTTCTGTAGAACAGTCACCGGGCAAATCAAATCAAATCAGATTTTATTTGTCACATACACAGCATTAGCAGATGTTAATGCGAGTGTAGCGAAATGCTTGTGCTTCTAGTTCCGACAATGCAGTAATAACCAACGAGTAATCTAGTTAACAATTCCAAAACTACTACCTTATACACACAAGTGTAAAGGGATAAAGAATATGTACATAAAGATATATGAATGAGTGATGGTACAGAGCGGTATAGGCAAGATGCAGTAGATGGTATCGAGTACAGTATATACATATGAGATGAGTATGTAAACAAAGTGGCATAGTTTAAAGTGGCTAGTGATACATGTATTACATAAAGATGCAGTAGATGATAGAGTACAGTATATACGTATACATATGAGATAAATAATGTAGGGTATGTAAACATTATATTAAGTAGCATTGTTTAAAGTGGCTAGTGATATATTTTACATAAATTCCCATCAATTCCCATTATTAAAGTGGCTGGAGTTGAGTCAGTGTGTTGGCAGCAGCCACTCAATATTAGTGGTGGCTGTTTAACAGTCTGATGGCCTTGAGATAGAAGCTGTTTTTCAGTCTCTCGATCCCAGCTTTGATGCACCTGTACTGACCTCGCCTTCTGGATGATAGCGGGGTGAACAGGCAGTGGCTCGGGTGGTTGATGTCCTTGATGATCTTTATGGCCTTCCTGTGACATCGGGTGGTGTAGGTGTCCTGGAGGGCAGGTAGTTTGCCCCCGGTGATGCGTTGTGCAGACCTCACTACCCTCTGGAGAGCCTTACGGTTGAGGGCGGTGCAGTTGCCATACCAGGCGGTGATACAGCCCGCCAGGATGCTCTTGATTGTGCATCTGTAGAAGTTTGTGAGTGCTTTTGGTGACAAGCCGAATTTCTTCAGCCTCCTGAGGTTGAAGAGGCGCTGCTGCGCCCTTCTTCACGATGCTGTCTGTGTGGGTGGACCAATTCAGTTTGTCTGTGATGTGTACGCCGAGGAACTTAAAACTTACTACCCTCTCCACTACTGTTCCATTGATGTGGATAAGGGGGTGTTCCCTCTGCTGTTTCCTGAAGTCCACAATCATCTCCTTAGTTTTGTTGACGTTGAGTGTGAGGTTATTTTCCTGACACCACACTCCGAGGGCCCTCACCTCCTCCCTGTAGGCCGTCTCGTCGTTGTTGGTAATCAAGCCTACCACTGTTGTGTCGTCCGCAAACTTGATGATTGAGTTGGAGGCGTGCGTGGCCACGCAGTCGTGGGTGAACAGGGAGTACAGGAGAGGGCTCAGAATGCACCCTTGTGGGGCCCCAGTGTTGAGGATCAGCGGGGTGGAGATGTTGTTACCTACCCTCACCACCTGGGGGCGGCCCGTCAGGAAGTCCAATACCCAGTTGCACAGGGCGGGGTCGAGACCCAGGGTCTCGAGCTTGATGACGAGTTTGGAGGGTACTATGGTGTTAAATGCTGAGCTGTAGTCGATGAACAGCATTCTCACATAGATATTCCTCTTGTCCAGATGGGTTAGGGCAGTGTGCAGTGTGGTTGAGATTGCATCGTCTGTGGACCTATTTGGGCGGTAAGCAAATTGGAGTGGGTCTAGGGTGTCAGGTAGGGAGGAGGTGATATGGTCCTTGACTAGTCTCTCAAAGCACTTCGTGATGACGGAAGTGAGTGCTATGGGGCGGTAGTCGTTTAGCTCAGTTACCTTAGCTTTCTTGGGAACAGGAACAATGGTGGCCCTCTTGAAGCATGTGGGAACAGCAGACTGGGATAGGGATCGAATGAATATGTCCGTAAACACACCAGCCAGCTCGTCTGCGCATGCTCTGAGGGCGCGGCTGGGGATGCCGTCTGGGCCTGCAGCCTTGCGAGGGTTAACACGTTTAAATGTTTTACTCACCTCGGCTGCAGTGAAGGAGAGTCCACATGTTTTGGTTGCGGGCCGTGTCAGTGGCACTGTATTGTCCTCAAAGCAGGCAAAAAAGTTTTAAAAAGTTAGGAGTGCTCTGCGAGATTCAGGCCATCAGCCGTGAAGGCATTGATGACGTTATAGGTCACATCCCTCTGTCCTGAAGGTGAAACGCAGAAGGTCACGGCAGAGCCATCACTTGGATAACATCATGTCGCATCGTTCTGGGGTTAAGGGTCTCAGGGGTCCCCTTCAGGTTAAGCTGCCGGGCGGCAGCTGGGAGAATGATTGTTCATTCAGACCCATCTAGAACGGCCAATGTATCCATGCTCCTCCCTTCGCTTTGCAGGGTGAGCTTTACCACCTTCAACATGACCCTTGGACACCAGTTAGGCTGATCAAGGTAGAGCTTCTTTGCGGCTCCTACCATGAGCATACTTTGATCCTTTGGATCTTGGGGTATTACATCATGCAACACTGTGTGATAGATTTCCTTACAGCGATTGCAGGGCTTCCTCAATGTGCAGATCTCCGCTTTATGGCTACAGGCACACTTTTAGTGTCGCTGCCTGAAGTTTCCAGGCCTTCAATTGGGGTCGAGTGAGCTTTTGTACCCTCGTGCATGAGCCAAAGAAGTGCCCTTACTCTTGCAATAGGGGTAGCAAGGCTGGAATTTGATGTTCTTGCTCGAGAGAGGTCCTCTTCTCGGGTTCCTCCTCGGCTTCACTATTTAAGTACATGGTAGTGAGATTTGGCCTTTTACAAACCTCCTTGCATTCAAACTCCTTCCTTGCACCGGAAGCTGTGGCCAGGTGAGCGATGCCAGGTATTTGAGGGCATAGGTGCCTCTTGATTCCTCTTTCAGGATGCCTTTGCTCAAACAATTTTTGATGAAACTGTCTCTGAGGTAGCGCTGGAAGCTTGCTAAGAAGCCTGTCCACGTGGGAGCCTAGCATGAAAATTAAATACAGGCACAGACTGTGTAAGGAATATGATTTAAGACTGAGACTCTCTCCAATACAACCCAACATTGCAGAGTTATGTGCATCCTTTCAAGCGCACCCTTCTCATTAACCTGTGGTGAATTATTCACAATTTTCGATTAACAAATAAGGTTTTATATGTAAGATGGTTAAATAAAAGGCAAGATTATTGATTATATTATTGTTTGTGCCCTGATCTTATAAGAGCTCTTTATCACTTCCCACGAGCCAGGTTGTGACAAAAACACTAATCCCTATGTTTAATAAATGTATTGTATAGTATGTGTGTGTGGCGGGCTTACAAAGATGGAAAAAAACAACATTTGACCCTGGTGCTAGAGGGTGTACGCAGCTGGAGGTGGAATGTTTGAAGGGGTACTATAAAAAATTTGGGAACCACTGGTCCAGATGACGGAGGAATGCTAACTTGTGTCACTGACATAGAGGCCGTTGACGGAGCGGCCTGTCCACCGTGCTCCATGTTGGCTGTTGACCTCAGAGCCTCCGGGGACTGTGTGCCATGCTGTACCAGAGGAGCAGATTGGGAAAGAAAGGCAAACAGATCAGGTCCATGTGGCGTGGTGGTCAGGTCAACTCCGGGTTCGTTCCTCTCCAGGAAGGATTAGACCATCTGTGCCTTCTCCAATTCCCTTCTTGCTTGACGGTGCCGCCACTGCTGTGCCAGGTCTTTGGCAATGAATTCCCATTCCTGTAGAGCTCTACGGACCTGCACATCCAATAGGTGACATCGTTCATCAGCCTGTCGTTCCTCCTCAATCTGACGCTCATCAATTTCCTCCAACGGTAGTAGTTTCATCCTCTCTCGTAGGACAGCGGTCTGTGAATTGCTGAGGGCTAGTGAATGGTGGCTGCTGTGGCGACTTCCAAGGTCGAACTCTAACTCCATCTAGAGTGCCTCGACGATTTCCCATTACTTAAGGGGCGAGCGGAGCCTACCTCGGGAAGCTGGTCGACCTGTGCTGTGGGAGATACCTCTTTCATGGGTTCTTCTTGTAGACCACTTTCCCGTTCCAAAGCAGTTTCCGGTCCTTGGCTCGGACGGGATGATTGATGGCTGAAATGTACAGTTGATCCATTGCTGCTTTGAGCCCTGGTGGGCTTGCCCTTTGGTGGGGGAAACTCCACCACATAATCCTTAAAAGATAACCAGGCGCTTGTCTGCTCGTTTGTTGCCTGGTTCTCCTGGTGCTGCTGGTGGTTGAGAATGAAGCCTTCTTTGATGCTTTAGGCTTAGCTCCTGTATCTTTTATTTGTTTCAAGACTTTTCCCTCTTAGCCTCAGCTGCTCTTTCCTCCTCTCTGCTTCCTTCCAGTGGAGACAGTTCTTCCTTCTCCTCCTCCATTTCACCGGTCTGAGGCAGGAATTGTCACGTTCTGACCTTAGTTCTGTTATTATATCTTTGTTTTAGTATGGTCAGGGCGTGAGTTGGGTGGGCAGTCTGTTTGTTTTTCTATGTTGGTTTTTGAGTTCCACCTAGTATGGTTCTCAATCAGAGGCAGCTGTCAATTGTTGTCCCTGATTGAGAATCATACTTAGGTAGTCTAGGTTTCACTTTTGGGTTGTGGGTGTTTGTTTTCCGTGTGAGTGTTTGGTCCACACGGTACTGTTTTCGGTTTTGTATATTCACATCATCGTTTGTTGTTTTGTTCGAGTGTTCTATTGTCTTTATTAAAAAACATTATGGACACTTACCACACTGCGCATTGGTCCTCCGATCCTTCATACTACTCCTCTTCGTCAGAAAAATGAAAACCCTTCCAGGAATTCCTTTAACCACAAAGTGGTATATTTACTGGGTAGTTTGTCTGTGCTGCATAACAAAGGGAACAGAATAACATGTATGCAATAAAATTCAAATCAGAAAGTCATATCATAACAATCATTCTCATTATTAACAGAAGGTTCAGTAAGGTTAACAGTAAAGTTCCATAGGAATTCAATATGAAGCAGAATAGAGTCATTTAGGATCATAACCATTCATCATAATCATGAGAAGGATAATACATATCAGTCGATCAGTTATCAAATCTATAATCTCCATCAGTTTGATATCAGAATTTATCAGTTCAGCAAACAATAATTACATTTCATATTTCATCCTTTCAGGTTTGTCTTCATATTTACATGTCATTTTATTACATATTAACATATATCAATGGCATAATTGGCCTGTGATGATCTGTAGGGCCTTGATCATTGTTCATTTAAACCTGCTCTCCAAGCCACGCTCTATGGTAATAGCTATAAATCATAACTGATGGCTCGCTCTCTCGATTGCAACAGATAGTTCAGAAGAAAGGTAACAGATTGGGTGGATGTACGTTGATTCAATGACACACAGAATGTCTGGATTAGACAGAGTTGAGGAAGAGAAAGCAGCGAGGTCGGGCGGTGGGGATTTCCTACTTTTAATGAGTTGAGATCTGTCGGACCTAGTTAATTTCTACCTGACATAGTTAGAGCTCCCCTGACCCAACTGAGCAAGTGACCATGAATTAAAGGACGATTCCACCAACTCCATGAGCCTTTCTACAATAACCCACTATAACCATTTCACCACTATTAATCAATCAAAAAGTAATTGGACAAGATGCATTCCTCCTCCTTAGACAATAAAGAGCAACTTTAACCTGGAGGTAATGTGTAGGAGCGGTCGTTCACACGATACCGTATATGTGAAGTGATGCTACCTCCCCTGAGACATGAAATAAACTGTTGCCTTTGGAGCCATACATTACCTGCTGGTGGTGTAACAAACAGTAACAAACACAGAAATACATATTGTTCTATTTAATTCAGGGTTGGGGCATTCTACATCTGCATGGGGGTAAATATAATGACTGAGACATAAAGATATGGAACATAAAACCACACCACATACAGTATGGTCTAATTAATCATTAGTATGTGATGGCCAATAACTCACTGTTCAAATGTTATACAGAACACACGCCATGTTTACACACACCAAGTTTGGACACACCTACTCATTCTAAGGTTTTTCTTTATTTTTTACTGCTTCCTACAATGCATAATAATAGTGAATACATCAAAACTATTAAATAACACATTGGAATCATGTAGTAAGCAAAAAAAAGTGTTAAACCAATCAAAATACAGTGGCAAGAAAAAGTATGTGAACCCTTTGGAATTACCTGGATTTCTGCATAAATTGGTCATCAAATTTGATCTGATCTTCATCTAAGTCACATTAGACAAACATAGTGTGCTTAAACTAGTAATACAAAGTATTGTATTTTTATTGTCTATATTGAATACATAATTTAATCATTCACAGTGTAGGTTGGAAAAAGTATGTGAACCCCTAGGCTAATGACTCCAAAAGCTAATGGAGTCAGCTAACATGGAGTCCAATCAATGAGACGAAATTTGAGATGTTGGTTAGAGCTGCCTTGCCCTATAAAAAACACTCACAAAATTTGAGTTTGCTATTCACAAGAAGTATTGCCTGATGTGAACCATGCCTTGAACAAAAGAGATCTCAGAAGATCTAAGATTAAGAATTGTTGACTTGCATAAAGCTGGAAAGGGTTACAGAAGTATCTCTAAAAGCCTTGATGTTCATCAGTCCACGGTAAGACAAATTGTCTATAAATGGAGAAAGTTCAGCACTGTTGCTACTCTGCCTAGGAGTGGCCGTCCTGCAAAGATTACTGCAAGAGCACAGTGCAGAATGCTCAATGAGGTTAAGAAGAATCCTCGAGTGTCAGCTAAAGACTTACAGAAATATCTGGAACATGCTAGCATCTCTGGTGACTAGTCTATGATACATAAAACACTAAACAAGAATGGTGTTAATTTTGCTACTGGCAAAATATTCTGTGGACAGATGAAACTACAGTTGAGTTGTTTAGAAGGAACACACAACACTATGTGTGGAGAAAAAAAGCACAGCACACCAACATCAAAACCTCATCCCAACTGTAAAGTATGGTGGAGGGAGCATCATGGTTTGGGGCTGCTTTGCTGCCTCAAGACCTGGACAGCTTGCCATCATCGATGGAAAAATGAATTCCCAAGTTAATCAAGACATTTTGCAGGAAAATTGAAGCTCAACAGAAGTTGGGTGATGCAACAGGACAACAACCCAAAACACAGAAGTAAATCAAGAAAATTGGCTTCAACAGAAGAAAACAAGCCTTCTGGAGTGGCCCAGTCAGAGTCATGACCTCAACCCGAAAGAGATGCTGTGGCATGACCTCAAGAGAGCAGTTCACACCAGACATTACAAGAATATTGCTGAACTGAAACAGTTTTGTAAAGAGGAATGGTCCGATATTCCTCCTGACCGTTGTGCAGGTCTGATCCGCACCTACAGAAAACGTTTGGTTGAGGTTGCCAAAGGAAGATCAACCAAATATTAAATCCAAGGGCTCACATACTTTTCCCACCCTGCACTGTGAATGTTTGTACGGTGTGTTCAATAAAGACATTAAAACGTATAATTGTTTGTGTGTTATTAGTTTAAGCAGACTGTGTTTGTCTATTGTTGTGACCTAGATGATTATCAGATAAAACATTATGACCAATTTATGCAGAAATCCAGGTATTTCCAAAGGCTTCACATACTTTTTCTTACTACTGAATATTTTAGATTTTAGATTCTTCAAAGTAGCCACCCTTTGCCTTGCTGACAGCTTTGCACAACCAGCTTCATGAGGAATGCTTTTCCAACAGTTTTGAAGCAGTTCCCAGTAATGCTGAGCACTTGTTGGCTGCTTTTACTTCACTCTGCAGTCCAAATCTCAATTGGGCTGAGGTCAGGGGATTGTGGAGACCAGGTCATCTGATGCAGCACTTCATCACTCTCCTTCTTGGTCAAATAGCCCTTACACAGCCTGGAGGTGTGTTTTGGGTCATTGTCCTGTTGAGAAACAAATGAAAGTCCCACTAAGCGCAAACCAGATGGGATGGCGTACCGCTGCAGAATGCTATGGTAGCCTTGCTGGTTAAGTGTGCTTTGAATTCTATAAAATTCAAATCAGAAAGTCATATCATAACAATCATTCTCATTATTAACAGAAGGTTCAGTAAGGTTAACAGTAAAGTTCCATAGGAATTCAATATGAAGCAGAATAGAGTCATTTAGGATTTAGGCTGCAATCTAAGGTGCAATTAACTCTAAGGAATTTATCCTCTGTAGCAGAGATAACTATTGGTCTTCCTTTCCTGTGGCGGTCCTTGAGAGCCAGTTTCATCATTGCGCTTGATGGTTTTTGCAATTGCACTTGAAGAAACTTTCAAAGTTCTTGATGTTTTCTGCATAGACGGACCCTCATGTCTTAAAGTAATGATGGGCTGTCATTTGTCTTTGCTTGTTTGAGCTGTTCTTTCCATAATATGGAATTGTTACCAAATAGGGCTATCTTCTGTATACCACCCCTACATTGCTACAACACAACTGATTGGCTCAAACGCATTAAGAAGAAAATAAATTCCACAAATGAACTTTTAACAAGGCACACCTGTTATAGAAATGCATTAGAGGTGATTACATCATGAAGCTGGTTGAGAGAATGCCAAGAGTGTGCAAAGCTGTCATCAAGGCAAAGGGTGGCTACTTTGAAGAATCTCAAATATAAAATATATTTTCATTTGTTTAGCACTTTTTTTGGATACTGCATGATTCCAAATGTGTTATTTCATAGTTTTGATGTCTTCACTATTATTTTACAATGAAGAAAATAGTTCAAAATTAAGAAAAACCCTGGAATGTCCAATCTTTTGACTGGTACTGTACATTGGATGGACAGGTATTAAAGACCCTAAGCCTACTATCCTACAAGCTGTGGCCTAGATAGAAGATGGAAAAAACCCTTTACCAAACCTAGAATTGAATGTTCATTTCTCTACCATAAGCCGCCTCCAATGTCATTTTAGAGAATTTGGCAGTACACTCAAATGGTCTCACACCCGCAGAAAAAGTGTAACGATGCCTGCCCAGGATCTCCACATCCGGCTTCTTCACCTGTAGGATCGTCTGAGACACAGCTGATGAAACTGCAATAAAGCCTGTAATAAAGTGGGGAAAACATTCTGATTGGCTGGCCCTGGCTCCCCAGTAGGTGGCCCTGGCTCCTTAGTGGGTGGGCCTATACCCTCTTAGGCTCACCCATGGCTGTGCCCCTGCCCGGTCATGTGAAATACATAGATTAGGGCCTCGTGAATTTATTTCAATTGATTGATTTCCTGTAAGTCAGTAAAATCATTTAAATTGTTGCATGTGTTATTATTTTTATTCCGTATAACTTAATCACCTTTGGCAGCGATTACAGCTGTGAGTTTTTCTTTGGTAAGTCTCTAAGAGCTTTTGCACACATGAATTGAACAACATTCTTCTTTTGAAAATTCTTCAAGGTCTGTCAAGTTGGTTGTTGATTATTGTTAGACAGCCATTTTCATGTCTTGCCATAGATTTTCAAGTAGATTTAAACCCAAACTGTAACTAGGCCACTCAGGAACATTCAATGTATTTTTGGTACGCAACTTAAGTGTATATTTGGCCTTATGTTTTAGGTTATTGTCCTGCTGAAAGGTGAATTTGTCTCCCAGTGTCACACACTTATCTGTTTCACCTTTCTTTGTGCTTGTCTCCACCCCCCTCCAGGTGTCGCCCATCTTCCCCATTATCCCCTGTGTACAGTACTTATACATGTGTTTTCTGTTTGTCTGTTGCCAGTTCGTCTTGTTTGTCAAGCTTACCAGCATTTGTCCTGTCAGCTCCTGTCATTTCCCAGCCTCTCTTTATCTCGCACTCCTAGTTTATGACCCTTACCTGTCCTGACCCTGAACCCGCCCCCCTGACCACTCTGCCTGCCCCTGACCCTGAGCCTGCCTGCCGTCCTGTACCTTTGCCTCTGTTTCTGTAATAAACATTGTTACTTCGATACGGTCTGCATCTGGGTATTACCTTATCCTGATACCCAGTGTGTGTTGGAAAGCTGTCTGGAGCAGGTTTTCCTTTAGGATATTGCTTGTGCTTAGCTCTGAAAAACATCCTAGTCCTTGCTGGTGACAAGCATACCAATAACATGATGCAGTCACCACCATGCATGAAAATATGAAGAGTGGTATTCTGTGATATGTTGTGTTAGATTTTCCCCAAACATAACGCTTTGTACTCAGGACTTAAAGTTAATTTCATTGGCGCAGTTTTACTTAGTGCCTTATTGCAAACAGGATACATGTTTTGTAATATTTGTATTCCTTACAGGCTTCCTTCTTTTCACTCTGTCATTTAGGTTATTATTGTGGAGTAACTCAATGTTGTTGATCCATACTCAGTCTTCTTGTATCATGACCATAAACTCTAACTGTTTTCAAATCACCATTGGCCTCATGGTGAAATCCCTGAGCGGTTTCCTTCCTCTCCGGCAACTGAGTTAGTTAGTGTCTTTGTAGTGACTGGGTATATTGATACAATATCCAAAGTGTAATTAATAACTTCACCATGCTCAAAGGGATATTCAATGTCTGTTTGTTTTTTTACCCTTCCATTTACTGATAGGAGCTCTTCTTTGCGAAGCATTGGAAAATCTCCCTGGTCTTTTTGGTTGAATCTGTACTTAAAATTCACTGTTTGACCAAGGGGCCTTACAGATAATTGTATGTGTAGGGTACAGTATTAACAAAAAATTGTTTAACAGTATTATTGCACACAGAGTGAGTCCATGCAACTTATTATGTGACTTGTTAAGCACATTTTTACTCCTGAACTTATTTAGGCTTGCCATTGTTGAATAGTTATTGACTCAAGACATTTCAGCTTTTAATTTTTAATGAATTTGTAACAATTCCTATAAACATAATTTCACTCTGACATATGGGGTATTGTTTGTAGGTCAGTGACACAACATGTCAATTTAACCAATGTTAAATTCAGGCTGTAACACAACATTTGAAAAAGTTAAGGGGTACTTAAAATAGTTTCTGAAGGAACTGCTGTTAATGGATGGGGAAACATGCATAGTTGAGCCTTTTATACCGCTGTAGAATTTTAATTTGATCACTCTTTTTTTGTTGCTGAGAATTTTTTTTTTTTGTGTATTCCACAATTAAAAAGGCTTCTAAAGTTTGTAATTTCATCTTTAAAATGTCCAACTTTATTTGCCCTAATGAAATATGTATATACTCCCACAATGTTTTTGTATACAGTATTAATTATAATCCACTTTATAATAATTCACATTTCCTGTTGCTCCAGGATTATTTTCCTGCTGGCTCAAATTAAGAACCAACATTTGTAGTCTGAACATTATGGTTATACTCATTATGAGTGTCACGTTCGTTATAAGGATCGGACCAAGGCGCAGCGTGCATAGAGTTCCACGAAACGTGGAGCTATACGAATAGTGCAGACAGGCAGATAAACATAGAACAAGATCCCACAAACACCAAAGGGGAATGGCTACCTAAATATGATCCCCAATCAGAGACAACGATAAACAGTTGCCTCTGATTAGGAAATCATATCAGGCCACCATAGACATACAAATCACCTAGACCTACAAAAACCCTGGACATACAAAAAACCCTAGACAATAAAGAAACTAGCATACCCACCCTAGTCACGTCCTGACCTAACCAAAATATAAAGAAAACAGAGATATCTAAGGTCAGGGCGTGACAATGAGTGTACAGCTCATGTGTGAACCTCATTCTTTACTGTGAAAAGGTTGTCAAATCAAATCAAATCAAATTTTATTTGTCACATACACATGGTTAGCAGATGTTAATGCGAGTGTAGCGAAATGCTTGTGCTTCTAGTTCCGACAATGCAGTAATAACAAGTAATCTAACTAACAATTCCAAAACTACTGTCTTGTACACAGTGTAAGGGGATAAAGAATATGTACATAAGGATATATGAATGAGTGATGGTACAGAGCAGCATAGGCAAGATACAGTAGATGGTATCGAGTACAGTATGTACAAATGAGATGAGTATGTAAACAAGTGGCATAGTTTAAAGTGGCTAGTGATACATGTATTACATAAGGATACAGTCGATGATATAGAGTACAGTATATACGTATGCATATGAGATGAATAATGTAGGGTAAGTAACATTATATAAGGTAGCATTGTTTAAAGTGGCTAGTGATATATTTACATAATTTCCCATCAATTCCCATTATTAAAGTGGCTGGAGTTGAGTCAGTGTCAGTGTGTTGGCAGCAGCCACTCAGTGTTAGTGGTGGCTGTTTAACAGTCTGATGGCCTTGAGATAGAAGCTGTTTTTCAGTCTCTCGGTCCCAGCTTTGATGCACCTGTACTGACCTCGCCTTCTGGATGATAGCGGGGTGAACAGGCAGTGGCTCGGGTGGTTGATGTCCTTGATGATCTTTATGGCCTTCCTGTGACATCGGGTGGTGTAGGTGTCCTGGAGGGCAGGTAGTTTGCCCCCGGTGATGCGTTGTGCAGACCTCACTACCCTCTGGAGAGCCTTACGGTTGAGGGCGGTGCAGTTGCCATACCAGGCGGTGATACAGCCCGCCAGGATGCTCTCGATTGTGCATCTGTAGAAGTTTGTGAGTGCTTTTGGTGACAAGCCAAATTTCTTCAGCCTCCTGAGGTTGAAGAGGCGCTGCTGCGCCTTCTTCACGATGCTGACTGTGTGAGTGGACCAATTCAGTTTGTCTGTGATGTGTATGCCGAGGAACTTAAAACTTGCTACCCTCTCCACTACTGTTCCATCGATGTGGATAGGGGGGTGTTCCCTCTGCTGTTTCCTGAAGTCCACAATCATCTCCTTAGTTTTGTTGACGTTGAGTGTGAGGTTATTTTCCTGACACCACACTCCGAGGGCCCTCACCTCCTCCCTGTAGGCCGTCTCGTCGTTGTTGGTAATCAAGCCTACCACTGTTGTGTCGTCCGCAAACTTGATGATTGAGTTGGAGGCGTGCGTGGCCACGCAGTCGTGGGTGAACAGGGAGTACAGGAGAGGGCTCAGAACGCACCCTTGTGGGGCCCCAGTGTTGAGGATCAGCGGGGAGGAGATGTTGTTGCCTACCCTCACCACCTGGGGGCGGCCCGTCAGGAAGTCCAGTACCCAGTTGCACAGGGCGGGGTCGAGACCCAGGGTCTCGAGCTTGATGACGAGCTTGGAGGGTACTATGGTGTTGAATGCCGAGCTGTAGTCGATGAACAGCATTCTCACATAGGTATTCCTCTTGTCCAGATGGGTTAGGGCAGTGTGCAGTGTGGTTGAGATTGCATCGTCTGTGGACCTATTTGGGCGGTAAGCAAATTGGAGTGGGTCTAGGGTGTCAGGTAGGGTGGAGGTGATATGGTCCTTGACTAGTCTCTCAAAGCACTTCATGATGACGGATGTGAGTGCTACGGGGCGGTAGTCGTTTAGCTCAGTTACCTTAGCTTTCTTGGGAACAGGAACAATGGTGGCCCTCTTGAAGCATGTGGGAACAGCAGACTGGTATAGGGATTGATTGAATATGTCCGTAAACACACCAGCCAGCTGGTCTGCGCATGCTCTGAGGGCGCGGCTGGGGATGCCGTCTGGGCCTGCAGCCTTGCGAGGGTTAACACGTTTAAATGTCTTACTCACCTCGGCTGCAGTGAAGGAGAGACCGCATGTTTTCGTTGCAGGCCGTGTCAGTGGCACTGTATTGTCCTCAAAGCGGGCAAAAAAGTTATTTAGTCTGCCTGGGAGCAAGACATCCTGGTCCGTGACTGGGCTGGATTTCTTCCTGTAGTCCGTGATTGACTGTAGACCCTGCCACATGCCTCTTGTGTCTGAGCCGTTGAATTGAGATTCTACTTTGTCTCTGTACTGGCGCTTAGCTTGTTTGATAGCCTTGCGGAGGGAATAGCTGCACTGTTTGTATTCGGTCATGTTACCAGACACCTTGCCCTGATTAAAAGCAGTGGTTCGCGCTTTCAGTTTCACACGAATGCTGCCATCAATCCACGGTTTCTGGTTAGGGAATGTTTTAATCGTTGCTATGGGAACGACATCTTCAACGCACGTTCTAATGAACTCGCACACCGAATCAGCGTATTCGTCAATGTTGTTATCTGACGCAATACGAAACATCTCCCAGTCCACGTGATGGAAGCAGTCTTGGAGTGTGGAGTCAGCTTGGTCGGACCAGCGTTGGACAGACCTCAGTGTGGGAGCCTCTTGTTTTAGTTTCTGTCTGTAGGCAGGGATCAACAAAATGGAGTCGTGGTCAGCTTTTCCGAAAGGGGGGCGGGGCAGGACCTTATATGCGTCGCGGAAGTTAGAGTAACAATGATCCAAGGTCTTTCCACCCCTGGTTGCGCAATCGATATGCTGATAAAATTTAGGGAGTCTTGTTTTCAGATTAGCCTTGTTAAAATCCCCAGCTACAATGAATGCAGCCTCCGGATAAATCGTTTCCAGTTTGCAGAGAGTTAAATAAAGTTCGTTCAGAGCCATCGATGTGTCTGCTTGGGGGGGGATATATACGGCTGTGATTATAATCGAAGAGAATTCTCTTGGTAGATAATGCGGTCTACATTTGATTGTGAGGAATTCTAAATCAGGTGAACAGAAGGATTTGAGTTCCTGTATGTTTCTTTCATCACACCATGTCACATTGGCCATGAGGCATACGCCCCCGCCCCTCTTCTTACCAGAAAGATGTTTGTTTCTGTCAGCACGATGCGTGGAGAAACCCGTTGGCTGCACCGCTTCGGATAGAGTCTCTCCAGTGAGCCATGTTTCAGTGAAGCAAAGGACGTTACAGTCTCTGATGTCCCTCTGGAATGCTACCCTTGCTCGGATTTCATCAACCTTGTTGTCAAGAGACTGGACATTGGCAAGAAGAATGCTAGGGAGTGGTGCACGGTGTGCCCGTCTCCGGAGTCTGACCAGAAGACCGCCTCGTTTCCCTCTCTTTCGGAGGCGTTTTTTTGGATCGCTGCATAGGATCCACTCCGTTGTCCTGTTTGTAAGGCAGAACACAGGATCCGCGTCGCGAAAAACATATTCTTGGTCGTACTGATGGTGAGTTGACGCTGATCTTATATTCAGTAGTTCTTCTCGACTGTATGTAATGAAACCTAAGATGACCTGGGGTACTAATGTAAGAAATAACACGTAAAAAAACAAAAAACTGCATAGTTTCCTAGGAACGCGAAGCGAGGCGGCCATCTCTGTCGGCGCCGGAAGTTACAGAACATACAGTTGAAGTCGGAAGTTTACATAGCCAAATCACAATTCCTGACATTTAATCCAAGTAAAAATCCCAGTCTTAGGTCAGTTATGATCAACACTTTATTTTAAGAATGTGAAATGTCAGAATAATAGTAAAGAATTATTAATTTCAGCTTTTATTTCTTTCATCACATTCCCAGTCTGTCGGAAGTTTACATACACTCAATTAGTAATTGGCAGCATTGCCTTTAAATTGTTTATCTTGGGTCAAACGTTTCAGGTAGCCTTCCACAAGCATCCCCCAATAGGTTGGGTATATTTTGACCCATTCCTTCTGACATAGCTGGTGTAACTGAGTCGGGTTTGTTGGCCTCCTTGCTCACACACACTTTTTCAGTTCTGCCCACAGATTTTCTATGGGATTGAGGTCAGGGCTTTGTGATGGCCACTCCAATACTTTGACTTTGTTGTCCTTAAGCCATTTTGCCACAACTTTGGAAGTATGCTTCCAAAAAGTCCCATCTTTGTCCACATGTGCAGTTGCAAACCGTAGTCTGGCTTTTTTATGGCGGTTTTGGATCAGTGTCTTCTTCCTTGCTGAGCGGCCTTTCAGGTTATGTTGATATAGGACTCGATTTAATGTGGATATAGATACTTTTGTACCTGCGTCCCCCAGCATCTTCACAAGGTCCTTTGCTGTTGTTCTGGGATTGATTTGCACTTTTCGCACCAAAGTACGTTCATCTCTAGGAGACAGAACGCATCTCCCATTACCAGTGAAAGGGGTTTTCACATGCCATCTCCGCATCTCCTTCCTGAGCGGTATGACGACTGCGTGGTCCCGTGGTGTTCATACTTGCGTAATAGTTTATTTGTACAGATGAACGTGGTACCTTCAGGCGTTTGGACATTGCTTGTGGAGGTCTACAATTTTTTTCTGAGGTTTTGGCTGATTTCTTTTGATTTTCCCATGATGTCAAGCAAAGAGGCACTGAGTTTGAAGGTAGGCCTTGAAATACATCCACGGGTACACCTCCAATTGACTCAAATGATGTCAGAAGCTTCTAAAGCCATGACATCCTTTTCTGTAAATGTAAATTAATTTACCAAGCTGTTTTAAGGCACAGGCACACTTAGTGTATGTAGACTTCTGACCCACTGGAATTGTGATACAGTGAATTATAAGTGAAGTAATCTGTCTGTAATGTCACGAATATTACCGAAGGTGGCTCCCCTTCTTGTTCGGGTGGTGCTCGGTGGTCGTGGTCGCCGGTCTACTAGCTGCCACCGATCCTTTGTTCTGTGTTCGTTTGGTTTTGTCTAATTGGTTTCACCTGTTCCTTGTTTGGTTGTTAGGGTGGGGTTATTTAAGTTTGTTTAGCCCGCTTCTGTTTGTGCGGGCTTGTTCATCTGTATTTGTGAGAGTGGTTAGTGTTTTGTTGGGTTTTCTCGCTGTCCTAGTATTTCACAATAGGGTACTATTTTGTTTTATAGTTACACCTGTGTTGGGTATACTATTTTGTTCCTGTTATTTTTTTGGACATTAAAGCGTGTTTTTTCCCGCATCCTTTGCTCTCTGCGCCTGACTCCACACCCATTCACTCATTGAGCGTTACAGTAAACAAATGTTGGAAAAATGACTTCTGTCATGCACAAAGTAGATGTCCTAACCGACTTGCCAAAACTATAGTTTGTTAACAATAAATTTGTGGAGTGGGTGAAAAACTAGTTTTAATGACTCCAACCTAAGTGTATGTAAACTTCCAACTTCAACTGTATTAAGGACATGGCTTGGAACTCTACACTCTGTCGGCAGTTTTTTAGTGTTGTGTTTTGATGTGACCTACTGATATTTGACGTCACCACGTCAGTAAAGGAATTCGGGGCTTGGAACACCGACATGTTGAAGTTTCTCTGAGTCTTGTTGATTCAATATAATATCAAAACTTAGCACAAATTGTAAGTATGGAATTGAACAAAGCAAACGAGGATAACATTTGAAAATGATAGAGAATTAGTTTTGTCAAGATGGAAAGCACCGTGTCAATGTTTGAATGCTACAGTGAGCCTACTTACGCTAGGTCCACACTGGACCAGGTTGTTGATGGCGTTTGAGTTGTTTGTGGATGGTAAAGGATTAATACTATCCGGTGACGTTGATGTAGTTACAAAACAACGGAAGAGAGCTTTGCTTCTACATCATGCTGGAACAGATGTGCAGGACATTTTCTCCACACTCGCAGACATTGGAGAACCAATGGACTACATCAGGGCTGTGGCTGCGTTAAATGCATACTTCGTGCCACAAGTGAACACAGCATTCCCGAGACAGACATTTTATCAACTGACGCAGAAAACTGGTGAGACGGTTCAGGATTGTGTTACTCACAAGCAGCTAAAGACCTCTTTTCAAAAAGAGGGGAAATGTCACAAAAAGAAGCAGATCAGAGAAAGTGCGCTATTGCGGTGGACATGCAGATAACTTTGCAAAGGGCCCTGCTTGTGCAGGACCATTTTGCAAAAATGTGCAAGACCAAAGGTTACTCGAAACATGATGCAGTGTCACGATCGTTATAATAAGTGGACCAAGATGCAGCGTGGTATGGTTCCATCGTCTTTATTATGAAGTGAAACTCAAAGAAAACCATAAATGCAAATCAAAACGTGAAGCTGCTATAGTGCACACAGGCAACTATACATAGTCAAGATCCCACAAAGGGAAAATGGCTGCCTAAATATGATCCACAATCAGAGACAACGATAAACAGCTGCTTCTGATTGGGAACCATACCAGGCCAACATACAAATATGATTAATAGTTGTTTTTTATGGGGCTCTATCCTCAGATAATCTCATTGTATTCTTTCGCAGTAAATCCTTTTTTAAATCTGACAACGCAGTTGGATTAGCAAGATTCTAGGCTTTCGAAACATGTGAGACACTTGTATTTTCATGAATGTTTAATATGACTATTTATGTAGCGATCACCGTATGTTGTCGAATTTCATCCCGCTAACGGGTTCGGTGAGCAGAGAGGTTAAGGTATTTCCTGTCATCCTCAGGACATGCACAGATGTCAAATTTCGAAGTCAATCTTGAGCATTCTGCCTGGACAGATATCTGGAGATGTGAGATGGAGGGAGTACTCTATTTTTGTAGCCGAGATTCGCAGCATGCCCCTGGGAAGAACGCCTCCACGGGATCCCCTCCTTGAATAACACTGCTGGAGGAACCTCTTAGCAGCAGAGACAGCAGCAGATAGTTAGCTGGCTATTTAGAGATGCCCCTTCCCCCCCATTTAGGAGGACTCATGTCTCATTCAGGGAGGTCTGAGACTGCTTGTCACAGAGGTGTTTTTATGAGGCTTATGAAGAGCTAAGTGCTGGGAAGGGAGGAGGAGGAGACTAGGAGGAGAGTTGAGGTCGAGCTGCAGACTGTTCCTATCCTCCATTATCATGACAGCAAAAGACACAAATTATTTACTTCGAAAAACATTTATCTGTCTGTCTGTCTGTCTGTCTGTCTGTCTGTCTGTCTGTCTGTCTGTCTGTCTGTGTGTGCACATGTAATGTGTCAGTGGCGGTCGGTGCCGATTAAGATTAATGAGGACACATTTTTGGGAGGCCTTATTTCCATTATAGCATATTGGATGATTGTCATTCATATTCCATTCAACCAGATCAATGTAACATCAATATGTTTAGTCTACTACATGATACTCGATATGATACTCGATATGCCCTATACCCATCATGAGGTTGCTACAACCTAGCCTACAAATGAAAGTTTATAACGTAGGTGCACAGGTCGAGTGACAAATTGGAGTAATCAAGGTGACAGACAGTGACACATTCAATACTGCCTTGCACACTCTTGCCTGCATCTAACTGATCTGGGGTGTATTCATTAGTCCAAACCGTTAAAACTATATTTTATATTGGACAAATTCAGGTATGTCCCTCCCTGTTTCATTCCTAGCATTTTGTAACAGAATCACTGGAATGAATACACCCCTGATCACACACAGTTAATTTTCAAAGCAGCCACACACAGCATCATCAATTTGCTTGTTGTAAAAAAAGCTACACTCCTCCTCTCACCTTTTCCCTTTGAATGTGAACTTCAGAGAAAAACATAACAGCTGTCTGTGACCAGGCACAAAAACCTCTTCAAGACAAACCTTCATACCATAACCGCCACACAGCCTACATTGTTGTCACCATATTAACGTTATACTCAACAAACTAGAAGTAATGCATTAGTAAACCCACAATCCAATCCATGTGTACAATCACGCAGTAGAGTGTAACAGCAAATAGTTTAGCAGTTACACCGGCAGGCCCCGGTTGCATTACTTTTATGAAATTGAAAGCTTACCTTGACTTGGAAGATTTGCAGTGTTGGTTAGCCTTAGCCAACTAGCTAACATAAACATTCTCTGTTTGAGAATCCAATTTTTTTGTCAGGTTGTTGAGTAGGCTAAATGAGTTGCATTAGCTAAGTCAGTGAAAGGTAAATTAAAAAGAAAAAATATAGGCAGCTCAACTATTGTCTTTCTGTCTCTTTGAGTCAACTACTCACTACACTTTATGCACTATAGTGTTAGCTCGCTGTAGCTTATGCTTTCAGCACTAGATTCATTCTCTGATTCTTTGATTGGACGGACAAAGTTTCAATTCATACTACAAGAACTATGATAGGTTGGAGGATGTCCTCCAGAAGTCATCATAACAACTGTGTAAGTCTATGGAAGTGTGTAAGAACCATGAGCCTTCTAGGTTTTGTATTGAAGTCAATGTACCCAGAGGATGAATGAAAATAGGTGTTCTCCAGCTACACTATGGTGCTGTTGAGGCTACTGTAGAACTTCATTGCAAAATAGGTGTGTTTTAATCTAATCAGTTATTTAGTGACGTGAATATATTTAGTATAGTTTTATCTAGAAAGGCAAAAAAAAAATCATGTTTCTCTATTTTTTTGTAGGATGGTCCTCCCCTTCTCCAACTGAGGAGCCTCCACTGGTGTGTGTGTGTGTGTGTGTGTGTGTGTGTGTGTGTGTGTGTGTGTGTGTGTGTGTGTGTGTGTGTGTGTGTGTGTGTGTGTGTGTGTGGTGTGATGGAGACAAGGCTCCAAGGCTACTTTCTCTCCAGACTTTTTAGGATTGGGCTAAGCTACATGTTTATAAGCAGTGGTTCCCAAACTTTGTAGGTTAGTGATGTGAGTGATCCAGCCATGACCTGCCACTGGGTCCTGGATCCCCCTCTGGATTACCCCTTTGGATTACCATTGGATTAAGAGTGAATATGATGAGTACTATTTTCAGTACTATTTTCAGTTATAATATTTAAGATTCATCCTTACTCTTACCCTCGTAAAACTGACCATCTTACCGATCTTCTACTTGGGCGATGTCATTTACAAAATAGCCTCCAAACACCCTACTAAACAAATTGGATGCAGTCTTTCACAGTGCCATCCGTTTTGTCACCAAAGCCCCATATACTACCCACCACTGCGACCTGTACGCTCTCGTTGGCTGGCCCTCGCTTCATAGTCGTCGCCAAACCCACTGGCTCCAGGTCATCTACAAGACCCTGCTAGGTAAAGTCCCACCTTATCTCTGCTCGCTGGTCACCATAACTGCACCCACCCATAGCACGTGTTCCAGCAGGTATATCTCACTTGTCACCCCCAAAGCCAATTCCTCCCTTGGTCGCCTCTCCTTCCAGTTCTCTGCTGCCAATGGAACAAACTACAAAAATCTCTGAAACTGGAAACACTTATCTCCCTCACTAGCTTTAAGCACCAGCTGTCAGAGCAGCTCACAGATCACTGCACCTGTACATAGCCCATCTATAAATAGCCCAAACAACTACCTCTTCCCCTACTGTATTTATTTATTTATTTTGCTCCTTTGCACCCCAGTATTTCTACTTTGCACACTACTGTCAAATCTACCATTCCAGTGTTTTAATTGCTATATTGTATTTACTTCGCCACCATGGCCCATGTATTGCCTTTACCTCCCTTATCTCACCTCATTTGCTCACATTGTATATAGACTCTTTTTTCTACTGTATTATTGACTGTATGTTTGTTTTACTCCATGTGTAACTCTGTGTTGTTGTATGTGTCGAACTGCTTTGCTTTATCTTGGCCAGGTCGCAGTTGTAAATGAGAACTTGTTAAATAAAGGTGAAATAAATAAAACATGTAAAAAATGTAGTGGACCAAATTAACTGTAAAATATAATAAAGTCATATTTTATTGAACTCTCATTTCCCTCCCAAGAAAATATGCACACCGACTTTGTGTGGAAAATGAAATCAGGAGAAAGTCAGAATAGCATCGTCATCATTCTGGTTCACTCTTACAAATGTGAATCAGTTATCCTATTAGTCAAGACAACTTCAATGCCATAGTGTCCTCTAGGCTCACCACAAAGCTCACAGCCCTGGGACTGAACTCCCTATGCAACTGGGTCTTGGACTTCCTGACGGGCCACCCTCAGGTGGTGAAGGTCGACAACATCACCTCCTCGGCACTGATTCTCAACACGGGGGCCCACAAGGGTGCGTCCTCAGGCCCCTCCTGTACTCCCTGTTTACCCACGACTGTGTGGCCTCACACAGTTCCAACTCCATCATCAAGTTTGCTGACAACACCACACTAGTAGGCCTGATTTACAACAAATTATGTGACGGTCTACAGGGAGGAGGCAGGCAATCTGACGGTGTGGTGCCGGTTAAACAACCTCTCCCTTAATGCCAGAAAAACAAAGGAGCTGATTGTGGACTTCAGGAGGAACTAGGCTGGGCATGCCCCCATCCTCATCAACCGTGGAGACGGTCAATGCGTACACATCTCTGAGTGGCTGAAATGGTCAAACCACAGGGAAACTGTGGTGAAGAAGGCCTAACAGCGACTCTTCAACCTCAGGATGCTGAAAAAATGTGGCCTGTCTCCGAGGGCCATCACAGTGTTCTACATGAGCACCATCGAGAGCATACTGTTGGGCTGCATCACAGGCTGGTACGGCAACTCCACCGCCGCGAACTGCAAGGCGCTACAGAGGGTTGTACGCTCAGCCGAACACACCAGGTGTTGCAGGAAGGCCAAGGAGATAATCAGGGACCCCAGACACCCGACCCATTGCTTGCTCTCCCATTTCCATCACTCAGTATAGGAGCATCATGGCAAAAACTGTAAGACTGGCCAATAGCTCCATCCCCAGCCACCTCAATGGACATTTTTACCCTGTCCCCACCTCAATGGACATTTATCATGCTGAATAGCCACCGCTTGTCAGCTACCTACACCCCATGTACTCTCTCCTGCTCCCCCGGTCTTCTTTTATTTAAATTTGTCCTGTATTGTTGGAGTTCAAGAACTTCACTGTACCCCTGTAATTACATATGCAAAGGTGTACATGTGACTATTAAACTCTCTCATCTCTAAAAACGTTCAGCTATTTGGTGAAACAACATAGCAGTGTAGTGAACTAATGCATTCTGCTCCGTTGCTGTGACAATGACGGGCAGCCAGGGACGTGGACAGGCAACCTTAGACAGCAGGAATGCTTTGTAAACATTCTGTCAGTTTAACATATTAACTTTCTGACCTACCCCCACACACACTGACTAAACATCTGCACTGTGTAGAACTGAAGACATTGTGGCAGCACTTTACTCATAGTGTTAGGTGTTTGGCTGATAGACAGAGTTTCAGTTTCTGACATCAGAAAATGCACTTTAGGCCTACTCTTTCATGGGGCGTACATGGCAGTTCCATTATAATGTCAATGACATATTTTCTAAGCTGTCATGACTCATGACAGTTGACATAAGATGACATATGCTGTAATAACGCATGACTATTCATGACGACATCATTATAAGGATGTAGGCCTTATGACAGTATTTTACTTTATATGTTTGACCAAAATTATATATCCTTGTGTACCAGGCTTTTAGTTTCTCAAGTCAGGCCAGGATGATCCTCATACAACAACAATCACCTCTGTTGTTCAGTGTCCTGTGTCCATAATGATGAATGGCTGAGGGGGAGGATTGTATACCATCTCAGCTTTAGCCAAACCCACAGACTTCTCTGGACAGATCCAGTCTTGCTGAGTTAGCCAAGGCAGAGGCACACTGGCATCCAAACCACAGAGAGAGAGCAGTCCATGGCCCTGTTCAAATACTGTTCAAATTAATATTTCCTTCTTCCCCTACTTTGGAGTAATCACTGATCCAATACGAAAGGGAGGTGAAAGCGAGAGAGCTTTGTGCGAGGGAGCTTAGATCATTCATGTTAGAACAGGGATTACCTCAAGAAAGGGAGGAAAGAAAGAAGGATGCATTGCAAAAGTATTGTGACAGGGCACAGGGTATATATTACGCTGGATTATGGGAGAGAGATGGGATAAGACTGACAGCAGAATGACACATCTGGGTGCATCTCAATAGTCTAAAGTTCATTTTCCTCACCTGGTCTTCTTGTGTGTGCACTGACAAGCGAAACCACATTCCTCACAAATATATCAATGTACGTTGCATTCCCCTAGCCTGTGTTCTCAGACCAGTACAGATGAAGGGAACAAAAAGAAGAGGCCACTTTAGACTGTTATATTTACACATCAACAAATCAGTGCTTCCTTGTACTCATTAATAGCACACAGTTTAAGTGTCTGCAAGCTCTAGTATGCTACGGTACATAAAGATGGCGTAGCATTGCAGACGTGGTTTGTCGTCCTCTCGTTTACTTTTTGTATTTTTCGTCATTTTTTTGTATATATTTCAATTTATTTTCAATCTCTTTTCCATTTTTAAATTAAATATACCACAGCCCTAGCCAGAACCTCAGACAGAAGCTAGCCATCAGGAGATAACCAGCTAATTAGCTACTAGCTATTTAGTCATTGTTAGCCACTGCTAGCGACCTTTACCTTCTGCACAGACACCAGACGTTTTTTTTAGCCTGGATAATAGTCTGCCCGTATCGGACTGTTTTCTCCACTACAATTCCGGATTCCTGCCATAAACCTTGGACCATTACACCTGATCATCACAGCTAGCTAGCTGCCACCGAGTGACCCACCCGCAAAGCTAGCCCTGAGCCAGGCCCACCTCCCGGCCTACTCTGTGATCACTCGGCTACTCAGCTGATGCCTCCCGGAGCTCTGGACCTTTGCATCGGATCATCGCTGCTAGCTAGCTGCTACCGAGTGGCTATAGTGGCTAATGCCCCTGCCCCGAAGCGAGCACCAGTTAGCCGCAAGCCAGGCACATCTCCCGGCTAGCAAACGAAATTACTACAACTACAATACCTCTTTCGCCATCTGGTCCGGATCCAATGTCGACACGACGCCCCGAAGTACCACCACGATTGGTCCGCCGACGTAACTCCACCCGCTGTGCCCTCAACCGGCCTTTGCCAGATGTCGGAGCAGAAGCTTCTAATTACCCCAGCCTGCTAACTTGAAATGCTGTGTCTCCAGCGTGCTAGCATAGTAACGACTACCCCGCGACTTCCCTGTTCCATCTATTGCTGTTCAATGGACCCTATGATCACTTGGCTACATAGCTGATGCCTGCTGGACTGTTCATTAATCACGGTACTCCATTTTGTTTATTTTTTTGTTTATCTGTCGGCCCAAACCTTGAACTCAGGATCTCAGCGATCACTGCCTCATAGCCTGCATCCACTACAGGTCCGCAGTCAAATGACCACCCATCATCACTGTCAAATGCTCCCTAAAACACTTCTGTGAGCAGGCCTTTCTAAGCGAAATGGCCCGGATATCCGGGAAGAAAAGTGACCTCATCCCGTCAGTCGAGGATGCCTGGTTGTTCTTTAAAAGTAATTTCCTCACCATCTTACATAAGCATGCCCCTTTAAAAAAAAATAGTACTAAGAACAGATATAGTCCTTGGTTCATTCCAGACCTGACTGCCCTCGACCAGCACAAAAACATCCTGTGGCGGACTACACTAGCATCGAATAGTCCCCGCGATATGCAACTTTTTAGGGAAGTCAGGAACCAATGCACGCAGTCAGTCAGGAAATCAAAGGCTAGCTTTTTCAAACAGAAATTTGCATCCTAACTCCAAAAAGTTTTGGGACACTGTAAAGTCCATGGAGAATAAGAGCACCTCTTCCCAGCTACCCACTGCACTGAGGCTAGGTAACACTGTCACCACCAATTAATTTCAATAAGCATTTCTCTACGGCTGGCCATGCTTTCCTCCTGGCTACCCCAACCCCGGCCAACAGCTTCTCCTTCACGCAAATCCAGATAGCAGATGATCTAAAAGAGCTGCAAAACCTGAACCCATACAAATCAGCTGGGCTAGACAATCTGGACCCTCTCTTTCTAAAATTATCCACCGCCATTGTTGCAAACACTATTACCAGTCTGTTCAAACTCTCTTTCGTATCATCCGAGATCCCTAAAGATTGGAACGCTGCCGCGGTCATCCCCCTCTTCAAAGGGGGAAACACTCTTGACCCAAACTGTTACAGACCTGTGTCCATCCTGCCCTGCCTTTCTAAAGTCTTCGAAAGCCAAGATAATAAACAGATCACTGACCATTTTGAATCACACCGTACCTTCTCTACTGTGCATTCCGGTTTTCGAGCTGGTCACGGGTGCACCTCAGCCACGCTCAAGGTACTAAACGATATCATGTCCACCATCGATAAAAGACAGTACTATGCAGCCATCTTCATCGACCTGGCCAAGGCTTTCGACTCTGTCAATCACTGTATTCTTATCGGCAGACTCAACAGCCTTGGTTTCTCAAATGACTGCATCACCTGGTTCACCAACTACTTCTCAGACAGAGTTCAGTGTGTCAAATTAGAGGGCCTGTTGTCCGGACCTCTGGCAGTGTCTATAGGGGTACCACAGGGTTCAATTCTCGGGCTGACTCTTTTCTCTGTATATATCAACGATGTCGCTCTTGCTGCGGGTGTTTCCCTAATCCACCTCTACGCAGACAACACCATTCTGTGTACATCTGGCCCCTCTTTGGCCACTGTGTTAACTAACCTCCAAACGAGCTTCTATGCCATGCAACACTCCTTCCGTGGCCTCCAGCTGCCCTTAAACGCAAGTAAAACCAAATGCGTGCTTTTCAACTGATCGCTGACAACACCCGCCCACCTGACTAGCATCACTATTCTGGACGGTTCTGACTTAGAATATGTGGACAACTACGAATACCTAGGTGTCTGGCTAGACTGTAAACTTTCCTTCCAGACTCATATTAAAGATCTCCAATCCAAAATTAAATCTAGAATCGGCTTCCTATTTCGAAAACAAAGCATCCTTCACTCACGCCGCCAAACATACCCTCATAAAACTGACTATCCTACCGATCCTCGACTTCGGCGATGTCATTTACAAAATAGCTTCCAATACTCTACTCAGAAAACTGGATGCAGTCTATCACAGTGCCATCCATTTTGTTACCAAAGCCCCTTATACCACCCACCACTGCGACCTGTATGCTCTAGTCGGCTGGCCCTCGCTATGTATTCAGCGCCAGACACACTGGCTCCAGGTCATCTATAAGTCTATGCTAGGTAAAGCTCCGCCTTATCTCAGCTCACTGGTCACGATAACAACACCCATCCGTAGAACGCGCTCCAGCAGGTATATCCCACTAGTGTGTGTGTGCGTCCCACTGACGCACACACATGCCACTGCGGAACTAAGAAAGGTACTCAGAGCTCTAATAGAGGATAGGTTGTCAGAGAAGCCCTCTGAAACACTCAATCATCTGCTTTGTACAGTTAATCCATGAAAGTCTGTCCAACCCAGTCACTTTAACTATACATTCATGTACGTACTACCTCAATTGGGCCGACCAACCAGTGCTCCCGCATATTGGCTAACCGGGCTATCTGCATTGTGTCCCGCCACCCACCTCCCCCTCTTTTACGCTACTGCGACTCACTTTAACCATATCTACATGTACATACTACCTTAATCAGCCTGATTAACCGTTGTCTGTATGTAGCCTCGCTACTTTTATAGCCTTGCTAATGTATATAGCCTGTCTTTTTACTGTTGTTTTATTTCTTTACTTACCTATTGTTCACCTAATGCCTTTTTTTGCACTATTGGTTAGAGCCTGTAAGTAAACATTTCACTGTAAGGTCTACTACACCTGTTGTATTCGGCACACTTGACAAATAAACTTTGATTTGATCATTATGAATGGTCTGCTGTGACATAGACTGTGTCTGACATCTAGTGGTAAAAACTAGAACTTATAAAACTAGAACATCTAGTGGTAAAAGCTAGAACTAGAACAGTATCGTTGGAGGAGTTTGTTGAGTAGACCAAATTTTATCAGATGTAATGGTTTATCCGGCCTCCTTTGCAGCTAACAGTACAGAGTATTTGTCTTATGTCATTTATTTGACAAGGCAGGTATTTGTTAGATCTGTCACAGGACTTGGACTGGACAGTGGTTTATGATCCTCCACCCTCAACATGATTAGACTCTATCTCCTGCCATGTTTGGCCACTGGAGGAGACCAGGGAAAACGGAGAGATGTGGAAACTTATGATCCCTATTACATCATCGTTGTTACTGTAATGTAACATTTATTTTACTTGGTTTAACCTCCTTGACATTTTGAGAGATACCTGACGGGGGAAAATTGTACTTAGCCTACATTTAAGCATGGTTTTAATTTGTAATAAAAAATACTTTTATTTAACCAGGCAAGTCAGTTAAGAACAAATTCTTATTTTCAATGACGGCCTAGGAACAGTGAGTTAACTGCCTGTTCAGGGGAAGAATGACAGATTAGTACCCTGTCAGCTCAGGGGTTTGATCTTGCAACCTTCTGGTTCCTAGTCCAACTCTCTAACCACTAGGCTACCCTTTAATAGTAAAACTGTATGCATATTATCTGTTCTAAAATACTGAGATGGGAGACAAAGTTCTGAGTTAAATAAAACACAATAAATAATTGCTGCCAGCCAACAGTGGTGTAAAGTACTTAAGTAGATTTCTGGGGTATCTGTACTTTACTTGACTATTTATATTTTTGACAACTTTTACTTTTACATCACTACATTCCTTAAGAAAATAATGTACTTTTTACTGCATACATTTTCCGACACCCAAAAGTACATGTTACATTTTGAATGCTTAGCAGGACAGGATAATTGTCTTATTCACACACTTATCAAGAGAACACCCTTGGTCATCCCTATTTCCACTGATCTGGCGGACTTCTGGCAGATATTTACTTTTGATACTTAACTATATTTAAAACCAAATACTTTTAGACTTTTACTCAAGTAGTATTTTACTGGGTGACTTTCACTTTTACTTGAGTCATTTTTTATTAAGGTATCTTTACTTTTACTCAAGTATGAGAATTGTATACGTTTTCCACCATTTGAGTAAGATATTTAGGAGCCTCCTTTTGGACATGACTGATCACATCCATTGAGATTCAGAGCTGTCTTTTCTGATCAGTCTGCTCTGTAGCTCTAGTTGATTATGTACAGTACGGACACAGCAGTCGGATTGTGAGAGGCGGTAAGAGATAACGAATATTGGGAAAGACAATTCACAAAATGTATTGCATGGTGGGAAATGTAGGTTAGTTCCACGTACGTAGCCTATTGGCCTCAAAGTTTACTAACAGATAGGCAAAATAGATACACACGGAATCTTTAAATGCTTGCCAAAGCCACACTGTAGATGTATGCTAAATTAAAACATGTCCGCTCCTTTGTGAGATACAGCACCCAATCACTTTCCATGGCTTTATGGTGAGTGACGTAATGGACACCAACTCCCAGCGTCCTTTGAGAAGTACACTGATTTAATGAACAGTTCGTTGAGGCATAGACCTATCTTGGTAGTTGTAGTTTCCGTAGTAAGACTATTTCCTTGTAGCTTTCATGAAGTGGATTCTGCTCAGCAGAGGGAAGTAGATATGAAAATAGTGCCCAGGTAACTCTGTTTAAATATATATTCTACTTTAATAATCGTTTTACTACACTAGAGTATAGGCCTGCTGTAATTCAAGCCCTCCAGTGCGTCAACTTCGCCTGTTGCGTGCGCTATTGTAATGCAAATACCGCAATGGTCGTTTTACTGTAGACCAGAGGTCAGTTTTATGTCACAAAACAATCTCACTGTAGCCTATACATGATTACATGACGTTGATTGTTACATCGACGTTGATGTCGCAAATAGGCACGCGCGCCTTTGAAAAACAATTGTCAACATCTGAACAAAAATTACGAATGTGAAAAGCTACACCTCTGCTTACAGGATGGCTTCAACTTGATTATGTCTGTCGCCATGTATATCTCTTGTCTAGTCCAGAAAAATCGAATTGCTACAATTTTTCGAAACTTGGTCGCAGCGAAATGACACTAGAGACGCGACATGATTGTATAGGAAATTGCACTGGCAGAAGTTGAAAGAGGTTATACAGCGAGAGGGAGGGCGACATTGTTGTTTGTTGACATCCGGTATGGCTACAATGGCTACCACGCCTGTGGTCTACTCGCGGGAAACTACTAGGCTACATGGGTAAAATAACCAATCCTGTAGACTACATTGGTGGGTTTGTTGGTTGTGGGGGACAGCATAATTTACGTAACCATAATTATGCGATATGATAACACTGTAATTTAGCCAATATTGTTATGAGTGTCCAGAATCCCCAGGTAAATATGTGCGCCTTCTTCCTTTGTAACTTGAATATAGGTCTTTCTGCTCCTCAAGACACTGTCCATGTGTTATCCATATAACCTTGTAGACTACATTGGTGGGTTTGTTGGTTGTGGGGGACAGCATAATTTACGTAACCATAATTATGCGATATGATAACACTGTAATTTAGCCAATATTGTTATGAGTGTCCAGAATCCCCAGGTAAATATGTGTGCCTTCTTCCTTTGTAACTTGAATATAGGTATTTCTGCTCCTCAAGACACTGTCCATGTGTTATCCATATAACCTAGTAAAATATAAACTCATAATCCAACACACAATACAATTGTATCAAGTTACTTTCTCAAGATTGAGATTATTAAATGTTTTTGTGTTGTAAAATACACTCTTTGCCCTCTACCCACAGGATTGTGTGAATTTATGGAAATATGTCCAAGAAAAGGGGCAGGTAGGTTGAATCACTTGTTGGTTATTTCACTGATATTCTAGTACTGTTTTGTGTGTTTCCTGGTTTGATTGAACCCTAACTTGCCCACTGGGCATACGATGGTTGAATTAACGTTGTTTCCACGTCATTTCAACAAAATTACGTTCAACCAACGTGGAATAGACTGTGAATTGGCGTCTGTGCCCAGTGGGTTGAATTTATTTTTACCCATTTTACATTTGTCATTTAGCAGACGCTTTTATCCATAGTGACTTGAATTTAGTGTAAAGATGGCTAAGTGAGACAACCACATATCACAATCATAGTAAGTTTTACCTCAATATAGTTATCAGCAAAGTGCTAGTATGAAAAAAGTAATGGCATTAGCCAACAAAAGACGGCAACAACTGATTAAGATAAATAACTGATACTTAGCTACTCCTGGAGAGAGCAGAAGTCCTCTAGCTACAGATTACATTTTTTTTTTTATTAGGATCCCCATTAGCCGATGCCAATGGAGACAGCTAGTCTTACTGGGGTCTGACACATAACGAAAAAGACATTACAGACATAGATGAAGAGCCTATATTCTTCTCTCCCTTCCCCTCAGAAAGCGTAGCAGCGGTGAGCTGAGTGAGAGTTCAGGTTCGTCTCTGTCATCGACCCCGGACCCTAACAACCTGCTGGGCATGCGGATTGAGCACATCTGGAGGGAGAAGGGCAACCTGACCAAGTGGAAAGGCACAGTGCTGGAGCGCCTCACCGTCAACACCTCCCTCTACATGGTCAAATACGACGGATTCGACTGCGTCTATGGCATTGAGCTGTTCAAGGATGAGCGAGTGTCCAACCTCCAGGTTTTAACAGAGAAAGTCGGTGGGTTGGCTTGCTATTTGAGTATGTTGAAGCTTTTATTTAACCAGGTTGATCACGAGTAGGGCTATGGCGGTCACTAAATTTAGTCAGCCGGTGATTGTCAAGCAAATAACGTCCGATCTCACGGTAATTGACCGTTAATGAACATAAACACATTTAGCCTCTCCTGGCTTCCACACGTAGTCTACAAGCCACCGATGGAGAACTTTGAAACATCTATATTATAGAAAGTCTTATAAATCCCTGTAATATAGCCTACACCTTCACAATAAATCCATGATTTATTTTAGAATGGTCTAAAGTAACATGGTATGATGAAAATGTAGTCCATTTCAGAAGAACAGAACAGCATACTCTGAGTTGTCCTTATGTTAGGTCCTGATCTGGCAAAAAACTTTAATGTATACAGAAATTGGCTATTTAGGAAAAAATAATCTGATGAAAACCTTTGAAGTATACAGCTTACCGTGTTGCATCTTCCAAGCTTTGGAGATACAATTTACAACCAGGAATAAAAAAAAAATGTAAATTGCCATTCTTTTTTAATATCCAGAATAGTTCCTGTTTTCTTTGCAACATTTTAGCAAACAGTATAGCTCTCAAATCATCATATACAGTACAATAAAATGTGCCCTTCATTCTCAACCTCCTAAATCCCAGATAGTACATAGTCACTCTTCTTCATCAATGGCATTGAACCTACGTACTTCAAATTGTCAGAGGCAGTATCCTGGTTCTCAACTGGGCACACAAGGACCTTTTGGTTAGATGAGAGGTGACATAAGGTCATAGATCGAAGCTCCTTTTGATCTGGTTGTAAGTTCAGAGTTTTGGTTTAGCCGTTTTTTATGTCCGTTTACCAATTTTCATTGTAGCTAAGGGTTAACTTGTGTTTGATCATACTGCATCCTAACTTGTTTCTAAAGTGTTGTAGATCAGCTTCCTTAAATATGGCATCGAGTTCCGTTGTCCAAGGGTAGTTGTGTGTTTTATCCCAGTTGAAATACATTTTTGTTATTCTGTCCACTGGAATATTGATAAGGCTGTTCCATAACCTAATAATTTCCCCCCTCTTGTCTTATTTCACAGAGCTCCCAACCCATGTCTCCTTGAATAGCAAGGCTTGGAGCAAACTTACACACTCCCAGAAAACATTGTATGGCTCTATTCTGAATAGAGTCTGCTGTTTTGGATTCTATAAAACCCCTGATTCCAGCAGCATAGTTCAGTATAGGACACACATGAACTAAAGAGCTGCGAATATGTACAATAGCCCAGGTCTTTACAGACTTTCAGTGTACTTACGACAGACCCCAACATGCTATCTGCAGAATCTAGTACATACTTTATACCCTCTTTAAAAGTCATACATTCATCAAAAGGAAACCAATATGAGTTAGTGTTTTAGGGGTATTGCTTCAAAAGAGAATATGAAAGCTTCTTACTGTCTCATTAATCATTCATCTCCATTTGGTACACCAGAGATTGACTGTGTTCTGCATACATTGCAAATCAAACTCGCTTTCTGCAATGAGAACAATATCATCCGGGTACAATAGTAAAAGACAAAATAGAGTCTGCAGTAACCTAGTAGACTTTAGGACTTCACTTGACAACTGCTATTCTTATTGCTTTTCTTATTTTGCTTTCTCAACAGCCTTCCTAACTTCCTCCAAAGTCAATTCAGGAGCACGTTTGAGGTGTATCCAGCCCTATTCATCTAAATTTCCAACCCATTCTTTAAGTTACATGTATAATTTATAATTAATCATCAAGCACAGGTGGTATATTATTGCCTGAAAATAGGTTAACAAAATTCTTCTCCCAGTTATCTAATACACAATTCTTCTTATGTTCAAGTTGATCATTTTCCAGTATGATTTCCATTGGAATTTTCATAACTCTTTTCGGACCCAGTTTATTAATTTCAGTCCAAAATTGCTTACTTTGCAGTTGTTCAAGATGCAGTGCTTGGCCCCTTCTGAATCTCCTCTTCTAGAACTTAGCTTGTTGTCAAAGATATGTTGACACTGTTTAAACTCTTCCCTTAAACCTCTTCTCATTGATTGGTCGTTACATTTTAGAAACATATTTTCTGCAACACTCATTACAAACCATAAATGACTTAACTCTTTATTCCAGTAACGGTTTACCAATTTGTTGAGGTTTTGGGCTTGGATGATACTGATTTTAACAGGTAAACACTTTTCCTTTGCATCATGTAGTACATCACAGAACCGGCCATACCACTGATCAATATTATATTGTGTTTTCTGGCAAGCTTCCAGGTTATCAATAAGGTCCATAAGAACAGTACAGCACATGTCAGATGAAAGAAAATGGTCAGCTAGGTTTCTAGGCCTTCTTTTGGTCTGATTTGCATTTGGCTTTGATAAGCCTACATCACCTTCCTCCCCAGTATAGTTTCAGAAACAACAATGAAGGAGCAGGCCTCCAATCAGGCCGATACACTCAGAACCTTTACTTTCCACAAGCTCAGTTGAAGTAATCACATTCAACTCCACACATGAATTCAGACAGTCATGAGGTGTTATAATATAGTCGACGACTGCTTTTCACTTTGTTGACAAAATTATAATTTTGTGGTGATAATCTACCATCTAGAATGCAGAATTTGGAATCCTTTTGAGAACTCATGCCTATTTAAACCTGTGTCTAAAGCAACTTTAGGTGCAATAACATCAATGTCAATTAAACAATCTTTCAGATCACAGATACGACTGTTCAGGTCACTGAATATATATATATATATATATATATATATATATATATATATATATATATATACAGTACCTTCAGAAAGTATTCATACCCCTTGACTTATTCCACATTTTGTGTTACAGGCTGAATTCAAAATGTATTAAATATTTATTTTTCTCACCCATCTACCTCACAATGACAACATGAAAACATGTTTTAAAACATTTTGCCAATGTACTGAAAATGAAATATCCAATTTACATAAGTATTCACACCCCTGAGTCAATACATGTTAGAATCACCGTTGACAGCGATTACAGTTAAGTCTTTCTGGGTAAGTCTCTAAGAGCTATGCACACCTGGATTGTACAATATTTGCCAATGTTTTATTTTTTGAAAATTCTTCAAGATCAGTCAAATTGGTTGTTGGTCATTGCCAGACAGCCATTTTTAAGTCTTGCCATAGATTTTCAAGCTGGTTTAAGTCAAAACTGTAACTCGGCCACTAATGACCATTCAATGTCGTCTTAGTAAGCACCTACAGTATATATTTGGCCTTGTGTTTTAGGTTATTGTCCTGCTGAAAGGTGAATTTGTCTCATACGTGTCTGTTGGAAAGCAGACTGAACCAGGTTTTTCTCTAAGATTTTGCCTGTGCTTAGCTCTATTCTGTTTATTTTTTATCCTAAGAAAAACTCCCTAGTCCTTGCCAATGACAAGCACATCCGTAGAACCCTCCGGTGGTAAATAACAAGACAAAATAACAAAATAATGTTTTTTTTATTTAACTAGACACAGTGTGCAAATCTTAAACCAATTTTTCCATCCATTGACTTGTCCACAATGTTCACTCTATATTGTTCAATTTGTTCCTAAAAAAAGTCAGATGCCACCTGAAACTTTAGGGGCTCTTGCTCTTATATGAACATTTTGGTTGCGTCCAAACCAAGAATAACCATCCAAGTCAATAGTGGAGTCGCCAGACAAATGAGTTTCATTCAGATGAATAGTCAGGGTGTAGGGCCTGTAGTAGTAATGTTCTAAGAGTAGAATTTGAGGTCGTCCATCCATTAACGTTCCAGTGAATTAAATACAATTGTTAAGCCGGGACATGATCTGTTAGTCCCGGCGTCTGTGGTCGCCCTAGGGATCAGAAGAACTGCTTCATCATCCTCCCATTCCCCGAAATGTAGAAATCTTGAAGTTTTGAAGTTGATTTTGATTATTCCATTTGTGTGGACCGATGATGCTTTAGCCGGAGGACATACCCTTTATCTTTAATGTGACCTTCACGACTCCTGGTCCCCAGCCTCTTGCTCTCATTCTTTCGGTGGCCACCAACTCTGGCACCCTCGGTGACAGCTCTCCTCCTTTTCTGCCGTGTCTTTGTTGTCCTTGTAAGGTTACTATTATAGATGCGTCTGGGTCAAACTGTTTAGTTGGGTTCTTGTTGTGTTACATTTTTGTCCTCGATACTGCCCATTCTTGAACTCAGGAGCGCTATATCCATTTCAATATCTTCACAGATTTATTTGGCTTTCTGCTCCAAATCAGTTTATGAGATTTTGATTTTCTATGACCAGCTTCTCCATGTTGTCACGAAGGCTGTCGACCTGGCTGTTTATTTGCTTTTCAAGAATCGTTTGCATTGTGACCATTTTCACATTGAGCATCTTCAATTATTCCATTATACCGTCAGTCTCGTTTTTGTCAAAGCGAATCTCCATCCGGGTTATTTTCTGCCTTAATGGTAGCGTAGCAGATGTCTCCCATATGGTTAAGATAGCCTGCTGAGTAATTAATGTAACTTTAGGAAGTTTAAAACAACGTATTTACATTTTGTTTTCAAAGTTTTGTCTGTTTGCTAAACACTGTTCACCAATTGGAAGTCCAGTCAGTCTATCTACAAAATACACAAGAGCTACTGTGTGTGCAGGTCTTTGCTCCAGACCAGCATGTACATAACAGATGAATTTGATCAAATCAAATTTATTTCTATAGCCCTTCGTACATCAGCTTATATCTCAAAGTGCTGTACAGAAACCCAGCCTAAAACCCCAAACAGCAAGCAATGCAGGTGTAGAAGCACTGTGGCTAGGAAAAACTCCCTAGAAAAGGCCAAAACCTAGGAAGAAACCTAGAGAGGAACCAGGCTATGTGGGGTGGCCAGTCCTCTTCTGGCTGTGCCGGGTGGAGATTATAACAGAACATGGCCAAGATGTTCAAATGTTTATAAATGACCAGCATGGTCAAATAATAATAATCACAGGCAGAACAGTTGAACAACTGGAGCAGAACAACAGGCAGAACAACTGGAGCAGCAGCACGGCCAGGTGGACTGGGGACAGCAAGGAGTCATCATGTCAGGTAGTCCTGAGGCATGGTCCTAGGGCTCAGGTCCTCCGAGAGAGAGAAAGAGAGAATTAGAGAGAGCATACTTAAATTCACACAGGACCCCGGATAGGACAGGAGAAGTACTCCAGATATAACAAACTGACCCTAGCCCCCCGACACATAAACTACTGCAGCATAAATACTGGAGGCTGAGACAGGAGGGGTCAGGAGACACTGTGGCCACATCCGATGACACCCCCGGACAGGGCCAAACAGGAAGAATATAACCCCACCCACTTTGCCAAAGCACAGCCCCCACACCACTAGAGGGATATCTTCAACCACCAACTTACCATCCTGAGACAAGGCCGAGTATAGCCCACAAAGATCTCCGCCACGGCACAACCCAGACAGGAAGATCACATCAGTGACTCAACCCACTCAAGTGATGCACCCCTCCTAGGGACGGTATGAAAGAGCCCTAGTAAGCCAGTGACTCAGCCCCTTTAATAGGGTTAGAGGCAGAGAATCCCAGTGGAAAGAGGGGAACCGGCCCGGCAGAGACAGCAAGGGCGGTTCGTTGCTCCAGAGCCTTTCCGTTCACCTTCACACTCCTGGGCCAGACTACACTCAATCATATGACCCACTGAAGAGATGAGTCTTCAGTAAAGACTTAAAGGTTGAGACCGAGTTTGCGTCTCTCACATGGGTAGGCAGACCATTCCATAAAAATGGAGCAATAGGAGAAAGCCCTGCCTCCAGCTGTTTGCTTAGAAATTCTAGGGACAATTAGGAGGCCTGCGTCTTGTGACCGTAGCGTACGTGTAGGTATGTACGGCAGGAACAAATCAGAGAGATAGGTAGGAGCAAGCCCATGTAATGCTCTGTAGGTTAGCAGTAAAACCTTGAAATCAGCCCTTGCCTTGACAGGAAGCCAGTGTAGGGAGGCTAGCACTGGAGTAATATGATCAAATTTTGGGGTTCTAGTCAGGATTCTAGCAGCCGTATTTAGCATGAACTGAAGTTTATTTAGTGCTTTATCCGGGTAGCCGGAAAGTAGAGCATTGCAGTAGTCTAACCTAGAAGTGACAAAAGCATGGATTCATTTTTCTACATCATTTTTGGACAGAAAGTTTCTGATTTTTGCAATGTTACGTAGATGGAAAAAAGCTGTCCTTGAAACAGTATTGATATGTTCTTCAAAAGAGAGATCAGGTTCCAGTGTAATGCCGAGGTACTTCAGTTTTGCCTTATCATGTGTAATTTCCCCTCATTGATAATTGTATTCTTCTTCCGTACAGCAAACCACAACTCTGTGCAATATAATTGTGCTCAATCCCATTATGAACCCTAGCACCTCGCTTCTACTGTATATGTGTCAATGTGGAAGGATTATGTAGGATTGGACCTATACAGCTATCCATGCCATTCAGATCTACACAAGTGCTTAGGAGTGGTTTTGAAATTTAGTATTTGTGTTTCCACCTCTAGTCACCGCCCAAAGTACACAAAAAAGCAATGCTATTCCCTCTACCTTTCCCTAATTGGGGAACTATTTTAGTTGCCTGGTGGAATCTGCCTCGTCTTGCGAAAGCTCATATTCTGTTTAATTTTAAACCAAAAGTGATCGCAGCATTCGGTCTGCTTAACCATGTTGCTATTTGATTTATTTTCAACACTATAAAATCTGTGGTTTACCCCTATAGTAAACAACAAGATCAAGGTGCCCCATGATGCGCCAGAGCTGGTGGGGAAGGCTGTGGAGCACCTGTTTGAGAAGGAGGACGGTGAGAAGAACGAGTGGCGGGGCATGGTGCTGTCTCGCGCCCCCATCATGACCAACTGGTACTACATCACCTATGAGAAGGACCCTGTGCTCTACATGTACCAGCTCTGGGACGACTATAAGGACGGAGACCTCCGCATCCTCCCTGAAGCAGGTAAGAGCTTTTATTTGTTTTGGGATATTTGTTTTAATTTTCTTTGGTTGGAATCAGCTAATTCCCTAATCCTGTAAAAAGAGGGAAGGGCAATACAGAGAGACAGAAATGGAGAGAGATAATCGGTCCACTGATAAATCTGGACTATACAAATGAAAGATTAAACATTCTCAGACACTGCCAGAGATAATTATCATTCCCTCTCAAATTGCCTATTATGATAATCTCAGGATTTATGCAATGTTAGTGCTGACCAAAGGGAAACCTCATTTAACATAGTAATGGGGATGGTGGTCCTTTTGATTGTCAAGGGTACACTCATGTTGGTATAGCTCTACAGTATCTTATCTTCTTAAACTTCTTGGCGGGATCATTTTCGTCAACATCCGCTGAATTGCAGAGCGCCAAATTCAAATTAAATTACTCAAAATATTAAATTTTCATGAAATCACAAGTGCAATATATCAAAACACAGCTTAGCTTGTTGTTAATCCACCTGGCGTGTCAGATTTAAAAAAATAAAAAAAAAAGCTTTACAGCAAAAGCTATCCAAGCGTTTATGTTAGGACATCTCTCTCAGCAGACAAAACATTACAAACAGCAAAGTAGATTGGTCACGAAAGTCAGAAAAGCAATAGAACGAATCACTTACCTTTGATCTTCGGATGTTTGCACTCACAAGACTCCCAGTTACACAATAAATGTTCCTTTTGTTCCATAACGATTATTTTTATATCCAAAATACCTCAATTTGGTTAGCGCGTTTTGTTCTGAAATCCACAGGCTCGAGCGGTCACGACGGGGCAGATGATAATTCCAAATAGTATCCGTAAAGTTCGTAGAAACATGTCAAACGTTTTTAATAGTCAATCCTCAGGTTGTTTATAATCGATAATATTTCAACCGGACCGTAGCTTTTTCAATAGGAGAAAGAGAGAAAATGTCTGCTCCAAGCTGTTGCGCATGTGATCCTTCTCGCTCATATTTCAGAATAAAAGCCTGAAACTATGTCTAAAGACTGTTCACACCATGTGGAAGCCATAGAGAAAGGAATCTGGTTGATATCCCTTTAAATGGAGGGAAGGCCTGCAATGGAACAGAGATGTTTCAGGAAAAACAGCACTTCCTGGTTGGATTTTCCTCAGGTTTTCGCCTGCAATATCAGTTTGTTATACTCACAGACAATATGTTGACAGTTTTGGAAACTTTAGAGTGTTTTCTATCCTAATCTGACAATTATATGCATATTCTAGACCCGACCTTCTGGGCCCGAGAAATAGGCAGTTTTGTTTGGGTGTGTTTTTCATCCAAACATCAAAATACTGCCCCCTACACTCAAGGTTTTAAGAAGGCATAGTACTGTGGAGTTTACTGTGTACAGCACTGAAGTTGGAATAGGGACATAGGAAGAGAACGACGTTGAGAATACTATGACCACCTGTGGTGAAGTAATTGTTGTGAAGCTAAATGGAAAGCAGGTGACTGAAAGCATATGAAAAAATAGGAGGTCATGTAAATCTTGTGAGGCTACTGGGTGAAATAGACTTGAGTTTTTAATTGAGCATGATAACTGGAACACACATACATACCTTATGCTCATTCCCTGTTCAGGATGTTATTGTAAAATGGAGTGTGTTCTCAATTACCTACCTGGTTAAATAAATGCAAATAAATAGCTTAGCTTCTGAGCAGGCTACCTGAATGAGGAGGAAGTATTTGTTTTGGTATGTGAAGTAAAAGGGCAGACGACAGCATATGCAAATTCTCTTTTTTCATTCTCTCTGTTCTTTCTTCCTCATCTTATTATTTTCTTGTTTCCCAGAGAACAAACACCTACTGCCTGCAGACAGGAAGCCAGGCGAGGAGACAGAGAGCCTTGTGGGTAAGCAGGTGGAGTACGTCACGGATAAGGGCGTGAAAAGGACGGGGCTGGTTATCTACCAGGTTCCAGCCAAACCCTCTGTCTACTACATCAAATACGACGATGACTTCCACATCCACGTCTACGACCTGGTCAAAACCACCTAGAATACAACTCTACCCGGTCAAAGCCCCCTAGAAAGGACTAGGCCCCCCTGCCTCCAACCCTCACACCTGTACACTCATCTTAGGTTGAGGCCTATTTCAACTCAGTCAATTCAGGAAGAGAGTTGAAGTTCAGTATTCACCAAAGTCAAAATATTGGGAAACTTAATTCATTATTGGAATGTCAATCCATTTCCTGAATTGACTGGATTGAAATGGAACTCTGCAACCATGACACTACCCTGCCATTATTGTGGACATATTCCCTGCCCTGTGTCTTGTCCAACGTCAGAAGTTTGCTAAAAGTGTGAACTCTGTGACTCATAGTGACTAGTGTTTTGTAAACAGTGCAAAGCTTGCATGTATTTCCTTTGCTTTTAAGAAACAAGTGATTAAGCAGTTATGTTTGATTTTGTTTGGCTAAGAAGTACTAATTATAAATCGCTCTGGATAAGAGCGTCTGCTAAATGACTAAAATATAAATGTAAGGAAGTAGATATTATCAATGAAAATGACCTATGTTGATGTTCAAATGTGTTGCTAGAATAAGTGCAATAAAAAAATTATTTAATAGAAATTATAAACAACTGCCAAGATTTGACTGCACATGTCTCAGAATAGCCAAACACCAGCTGAGGTCAAATTATTAGACCTACTAGTTTCATGAGTACAGAGAAGTCATGTTTATTTGAGCCAGACATTTAAATACTATTGGCTGTCACTGCAAGACATTTTGGATTATAATATACCCTTAGTCATGGTTGAATAATCAAATATTTCTGTCACGTTAGAACGCTGTGAACGTAACTGTACTTGCTTTTGTAAATACCTGTATTGTGAGGCATTCTTGAAAATACTGCAAAGATGCTTTGGTATGATTTGCTGTTATATAATGCATGATTTAGAGATTGCAGCAATTGTTGGTTCATTATTGTTTGTTTCATTATGGTGGGTAACCACCCCAGTTGGTAAAGCAGCACAATATATACAAAAAGACAGAAGGACAAATGGTTTCTCCATCATTTAATCCTCCCCCCTCCAACATTTTAAATAAACATTTAAAATCAAATCAAAGTTTATTAGTACAGAGATTAGCAGATGTTAAAGCAGGTGCCGCGACAAAACAAAATAAAAATAAACAAGAAATTAAGAAACGAGCAATGTCAGAGTCCGGAATATTAATACAGGGTGTGTATAGACAATATCTACAATATACGGTGTAAGTGGTAAAAGGGTATGTACAGCAGTAGTTGTATAGGATGAGCTATGTCAAGAATACAGTATCCCACTAGGCACAAATGTCAATTCAACGTCTTCCACATTGGTTCAATGTAATTTCATTGAAATAATGTAGAAACAACACCTAAAGTGGACATTGCTCTTGGCTGCATGGAGTCGCAATAACAGTAATCCCATGCAGCCTTGTTTACAAGTTTGAACACTGGAAGATGACATTTAATTTACACCTCGAGCAGGATGATAGAGCGTAATTATGGGGCGGGTGTAAGTGGGGCGGGTGTGGTTTCATGACAATGATGGCAAGAGCAGCTGCTCACCTATTTTACCCAATGCAGTTCCACCTCCAACACCGCCAAAACATCCGCTATGCGGGTGTCTGCTATCGCCAGTTAATGCTTGATCTGATTGAATCTAGGCCGGCTAGTGATGACTGTTTAACAGTCTGATGGCCTAGAGATAGAAGCTGCTTTTCAGACTCTTGGGGCCAGCTTCGATGTACCTGTACTGTCTCTGCCTGCTAGATGGTCGCAGGGTGAACTTGGGTGGCTGAGGTCCTTGATGATCTTCTTTGCCTTCCTGTGATACCTGGTGCTGAAGGTGTCCTGGAGGATAGGCATTGTGCCCTGGGCAAGACCGCACCACCCTCTGGAGAGCCCTGCGGTTGCGGAAGGTGCAGTTGCCATACCAGGCGGTGATACAGCCCGACAGAATGGTGCTCAATGGTGCATCTGTAGAAGTTTGAGATGGTCAAACATGACTCCAAGCCAAATTTCTTCAGCCTCCTGTGGTTGAAGAGGTGCTGTTGCCCCTTCATCACGATATCAGTGTAGCGGTACCATTTCAGGTTTCTCAGGAGGAACTTTGCACTCCGTGGAACTTGAAGCTTTTGACCCTCTCCACTGTGGCCCCGTGGATGGAGGCGTACTCTCTCGGCTGTCTCCTGTAGTCCACAAACAACTCCTTCGTTTTCTTGACATTGAGGGAGAGGTTATTTTCCTGGCAAACACTTCGCCAGGGCTCTCACCTCCTCCTTGTAGGCTGTCTTGTCATTGTTGGTAATCAGGCCTACCACTATGTCGTCAGCAAACTTGATGATAAAGTTGGAGACGTGCGTTGCCATGCAGTCGTGTGAATGGGGAGTACCTTCACCACCTGGAGTTGGCCCATCAGGAAGTCTAGTTGCACAGAGAGGGGTTCAGACCCAGGGTCCTGAGCTTAGTGATGAGCTTGGAGGGCACTATGGTGTTGAATGCTTAGCTGAAGTTGATGAACAACATTCTCACATAGGTGTTCTTCTTGTCAAGGTTGGATAGGAAAGTATGCAGTGCAATGGCGATTTCGTCTTCCATGGATCTGTTGTGGCGGTATGCAAATTGTAGTGGGTGTCGGGTAAGGTGGAGGTGATATGGTCCTTAAATAGCCTCGCAAAGCACTTCATGAGGCAGGGGTGAGGCTGTGGATGTTTGTATGTCAGCATGTTGTCATTTTTGTGTATGTTTTGTATTGTATAATAAAACTTTTTTTTTTACAAAAAAGAGCACTTCATGATGACATTTAGATCAGTAACCTTTGCTTTCTTGGGTACAGGAACAATGGTGGACATCTTGAAGCAAGTGTGGACAACAGAAACCATTTTGTAATATGATTCTAGCAGGTAATTACTGATTGTTAGAAATAGTTCAATTGAGCAAAAGCTTTAATAAACACATTAAACCACACTTTGAACAATTGTTGTAAAATGAGCATTTCCTTGTTTTAGCAATGACTGCGTGGCAAACACGACTCCAACACCATCATTAGGTTTGCTGACGACACAACAGTGGTAGGCCTGATCACCGACAACGATGAGACAGCCTATAAGGAGGAGGTCAGAGAACTGGCAGTGGGGTGCCAGGACAACAACCTCTCCCTCAATGTGAGCAAGACAAAGGAACTGATCGTGGACAACAGGAAAAGGCGGGTCGAACAGGCCCACATTAACATTGATTGGGCTGTAGTGGAGTGGGTTGAGAGTTTCAAGTTCCTTGGCGTCCACATCACCAACGAACTATCATGGTCCAAACATACCAAGACAGTCGTGAAGAGGGCACAACAAAACCTTTTCCCCCTCAGGAGACTAAAAAGATTTGGCTTGGGCCCCCAGATCCTCAAAAGGTTCTACAGCTGCACCATCGAGAGCATCCAGACCGGTTGCATCACCGCCAGGAATGGCAACTAACCTGTCTCACGACGGTCTAAACCCAGCTCACGTTCCCTATTAGTGGGTGAACAATCCAACGCTTGGTGAATTCTGCTTCACAATGATAGGAAGAGCAGACATCACTGGGGCCAAGCTTCCTGCCATCCAGGACCTATAAAATAGGCGGTGTCAGAGGAAAGCCTATTGTCAGAGACTCCAGTCACCCAAGTTATAAACTGTTTTCTCTTCTACCGCACGGCAAGCGGTACCGGAGCGGGACCAAAAGGCTCCTCAACAGCTTCTACCCCCAAGCCATTAGATTGCTGAACAATTCATAAAACAGTCACAACAGGACAATTTACATTGACCCCCCTTTGCACTCTGACTCTGTACCGGTGCCCCCTGTATACAGCCTCTATTCTTATTCTTATTGTGTTACTTTTTATTATTACTTTTATTTTAGCCTACTTGGTAAATATTTTCTTCTTCTTGAACTGCACTGTTGGCTTGTAAGTCAGCATTTTACTGTAAAGTCTACACTTGTATTCGGCGCATGTGACAAAGTTTGATTTGATTTGACTTCTGTAGTGGTTTTAGTCCATTCTTGTACAGTTCAAGTGATTGACTGTCAATGGGTTGTCATTAGAAATACAATTCCGAAGGAGATTTGTTGAAGAAAATCACTTGCGCTCTGTGGACAGATTCACTAAAAAGGAATAAGGAAGGAAACATAAAATGGTAATAAAAACATTTAATGTTTCTAGCTTAGCTTTTGCTCTTCGTTCACCTTGGGAAATAACAGGTGTAAAAATTGCACAGACCTTTCTAAAGCTGGACATTAGGTTTTAATGGGGTATTTTTCCACAGTAAGAGGTTGATGTTGAAATTGACTTTTGAAACTAGCTTTTGTTTAGAAAAGTTGAAGACCTTCTTAGTCATGTTCTCTCAAAATGCCATTTTTAATTTAACTCTGAAATTATACTTCCCATTTTGAGACTTGTCATTTTCCTCTCCTCTTGTGTTCTGCTCTATTATTCTCGCTGTGTTTGCTAGCTATTGAAACCGTTGTTTCTGTCATTATGCCAGTCTATCAGTCAGTGGCATTCAAAATCTCTGTTTGGAATAAATGTTTTATTTGTAATGTTCTCTCCTCCCTCTCCTTCGTTGTTACAGTGTATATATAGTTTGCGAGCTTACAGGACTGTCAAGGCCTTCGGAGGAAATATATTTGCAATGTTATTTTGCAGCTTTCTACAAAAGTGTATTATTTAGTAAGCTTAGAAGTGTTGAATTCTCCGTCTTATCTGTTTGTGTAACAACACTATCATGGAATTTAAAAAAAAAAATTGCACAAGGTGTGTATATGTTCCCAGCTCCTGGTACATAGCTCCCATTTCACTGTTCATGGAAATAGGGTGAGAGGAAGAAGTAGAACCGGAGCGGGACCGGAAGAGGGAACACAATTACATAGTTTGTGTGTCCGTGCATGCCTATCTGATGTGAAAAATATACAGTACCAGTCAACTCATTCAAGCGTTTTTCTTTATTCTTTACTATTTTCTACATTGTAGAATAATGGTGAAGACATTAAAACTATGAAATAACACATGGAATCATGTAGTAACCAAAAAAGTGTTAAACAAATCAAAATGTAATTTATATTTGAGATTCTTCAAAGTAGCCACCCTTTGGCTTGATGACAGCTTTGCACACTCTTGGCATTCTCTCAACCAGATTCATCTGGAATGCTTTTCCAACAGTCTTGAAGGTATTTCCGCATATGCTTCTATTGGCTGCTTTTCCTTCACTCTGCGGTCCAACTCATTCCAAATCATGTCAATTGGGTTGAGGTTGTGTGATTGTGGAGAACAGGTCATCTGATGCAGCACTCCATTACTCTCCTTCCTGGTCAAATAGCCCTTACACAGCCTGGAGGTGTGTTGGGTCAATGTCCTGTTAAAAACAAATGATAGTCCCACTAAGCGCAAACCAGATGGGATGGCGTAGCGCTGCAGAATGCTGAGGTAGCAATGCTGGTTAAGTGTGCCTTGAATTAAAAGTAAATCACTGACAGTGTCACCAGCAAAGCAACCCCACACCATCACTCCTCCTACATGCTAAACGTTGGGAACCACACATACAGAGACACACCTACTCTGCATCTCACAAAGACTCAAATTTGGACTCAGACCAAAGGACAGATCTAATGTCCTTTGCTCGTATTTCTTGGCCCAAGAAAGTCTCTTCTTATTATTGGTGTCCTTTAGTAGTGGTTTCTTTGCAGCAATTCAACAATGAAGGCCTGATTCATGCAGTCTCCTCTGAACCGTTGATGTTGAGATGCGTCTCTTACGAACTCTGTGACGCATTCATTTGTGCTGCAATCTGAGGTGCAGTTAACTCTAATGAACTTATCCTCTACAGCAGAGGTAACCTGGGACGCAAACTGGCGAGGGCTAAAAAGGTGACACTTTTTTAATTTCCACCGAAGCATGCAAAAAATCCCTGCACTTGGGAAAAAAACATCTTAAAGTACAAATAGAATGAAACTGTAATGGTTTTCCTCCTCTTCTGCGGAGGAGTAGGAAAGATGGGACCAATGCGCAGCGTGGTAAGTGTCCATATTTTAATGAAATATAAACGAACACTGAATACAAAAGAAATGAAAACAGTTCTGTATGGTAAAACACAGACACAGAAAACAACTACCCACAACCCATAGTGGGAAAACAGGCTGCCTAAGTAAGTTTTCAATCAGAGACAACGATCAACAGCTGCCTCTGATTGGGAACCATACCAGGCCAAACACAGAAATACAATAGAATACACAACATAGAATGCCCACCCCAACTCACGCCCTGACCAAACTAAAACAGAGACATAAAAAAGGAACTAAGGTCAGGACGTGACAGAAACACACAGGCATTCTATTGTTGCTCTATTATAGTGGCCACTATGGTAGACATTGATCAAGTGCACAAGGCTACACGTGTGCAAAAATAACGTTCACAGAGTAAAACATTTAATTACCCCCCCCCCCCCCCTCACTCACACACAAGTTGTACTGTGAAGTTCAACACAAAATCAATATCTTTGGGCTACACTGCAGGTTATTACATTGTACACTTTCTGCCTGTAGACATCTGTTCTACAATGTGCCAGCCGCAGAGTATGAGACCCTTTGTTGACATAATTGATCTCTTTCAGGCAGAGTACAGCTGGCATACCCCTTTTTATCCACTTTATTGGAAAAGTGAGAAAGAGAGGAAGTGTGTGGTGTGTGGTGTTCCTTTCACCTCTATAGTGGCATCCAGCTTAAGCCAGGGCTGGCTACACTTTTTTTAAAACCTTTATTTAACTAGGCAAGTCGGTTAAGAAAATATGTTTTATTTACAATGACACCTACACCTACACCGGCCAATCCCAGACAACGCTGGGCCAATTGTGCACCACCCTATGGGACTCCCAATCACGGCTGGATGTGATACAGCCTGGATTCAAACCAGGGTGTCTGTAGTGACGCCTCTAGCACTGAAATGCAGTGCCTTAGACCGCTGTGCCACTCAGGAGCCCCAATCCACTTGTTTAACAAGCAACGCCTCATTTTTACCTAATTCTCTCATTCTGAACATTAACCACATATTGTAGAGGGAAAACATTAGTTCACAAATAGTAGTTAGTTCATTAGCTGGCTAACTAGTCAACATTTCACATAGATTGCCATTGTAAGCAACTAACGCGTCATAACTTCAAGAATGGCAAGGAGTCATAACATTATACCAGTTAAGTTAATACTATAGCGAATTGGTTAGCTCATCTGATGTTAGTTCATCTGATGGTGTAACGTTAGCTAGCTAACGTTAGCTGACTGACTTTATTAGCCAGCTAATTTTCCCACCATAAACTAAATTATCAGTTAAATTGGCTAATGTTGCTCAACATTTCTCTGGCTAGCTTATGGAGAATTAGTTCCAGCTAGCAAGATAACGTTACTTAACAATGCTAACAATAATAGTACTTGTTCCACCACACTTTCTCCCTCACCTTAAACTTTCCAAATGGCAGTTGTTTTTTGGTTACAGCTCATGTATGCTTCATCACCTTCTCACCCCGTCTCCGTAGTCAGGCTTTTCACCTACCTCTTCGTTATCGTTTAGGGGACACATTGCTGTAAGTGGCAAACTGCCTTTCTACTCTCTGCTGTCTTTCCAGAGCAGGCGCTGATGCTGTAACTAGCAAATTGGTTGTCTCTTCTCTCTTCAGTCGTGTGCTGCATTCTGCTGTTAAGTGAATGTTATTTCCCAGAAAGGTGACTAGTTTGCATCCCGGGGTAACTCTGGGTCTTCCTTTTCTGTGGCGGTCCTCAATTGAGCCAGTTTCATCATAGCGCTTGATGGTTTTTGAAAAAACTTTTACAATTCTTGAAATTTTCCAGATTGACTGACCTTCATGTCTTAAAGTAATGATGGACTGTCGTTTCTCTTTGCTTATTTGAGCTGTTATTGCTATAATATGGACTTGGTCTTTTACCAAATAGGGCTATCTCTTGTATACCACCCCTACCTTGTCACAACTCAACTGATTGGCTCAAACGCAAATAAACTTTTAACAAGGCACACCTGTTAATTGAAATGCATTCCAGGTGATTTCAGATGACCTGGCCTTCACAATCACCCAACCTCAATCCAATTGAGATGGTTTGGGATGAGTTGGACTGCAGAGTGAAGGAAAAGCAGCCAACAAGTAGCATATTTGGGATCTCCTTCATGACTGTTGGAAAATAATTCCAGGTGAAGCTGGTTGAGAGAATGCCAAGAGTGTGCAAAGCTGTCATCAAGGCTACTTTGAAGAATCTCAAATATGAAATATATTTTGATTTCTTGAACACTTTTTAGATTACGACATGATTCCATGTGTTATTTCATAGTTTTGATGTCTTCACTATTATTCTACAATGTAGAAAAGAGCAAAAAATAAAGAAAAACCCTGGAATGAGTAGGTGTGTCCAAACTTTTGACTGGTACAGTATATTAAATCCAATTTTATTTCATATGCTTCGTAAATAACAGGTGTAGACTAACAGTGAAATGCTTACTTGTCCTTCCCGTCAATGCAAAGAGAAAAATAATAGAAGAAAAACACAAGGAAGTAACAATAAGTTGGCTATTTTCACTGGGTACCAGTACCGAGTCGATGTGCAGGGGTACAAGGTAATTGAGGCAGATATGTACATATACTGTATGTAGTAGAGATCGACCGATTAATCGGAATGGCCGATTAATTAGGGCCGATTTCAAGTTTTCATAACAATCGAAAATCTGTAATTTTGGACGCCAATTTTGCCGATTTTACACCTTTATTTAATCTTCAGTTAAGAACACATTCTTACTTTCAATGACGGCCTAGGAATGGTGGGTTAACTGCCTTGTTCAGGTGCAGAACGACAGATTTGTACCTTGTCAGTTTAGGGATTCAATCTTGTAACCTTACAGTTAACTAGTCCAACACTCTAACCACCTGCCTCACGAGGAGCCCGCCTGTTCCGCGAATACAGTAAGAAGCCAAGGTAAGTTGCTAGCTAGCATTAAACTTAATCAATCATAATTGCTAGTTATAACTACACATGGTTGATGATATTACTAGTTTATCTAGCGTGTCCTGCATTACATATAATCGATGCAGTGCGCATTCGCGAAAAAGGACTGTCATTGCTCCAAAGTGTACCTAACCATAAACACCAATGACTTTCTTAAAATCAATACACAGAAGTATATATTTTTAAACCTGCATATTTAGCTAAAAGAAATCCAGGTGAGCAGGCAATATTAACCAGGTGAAATTGTGTCACTTCTCTTGCGTTCATTGCACGCAGAGTCAGGGTATATACAACAGTTTGGGCCGCCTGGCTCATTGCGAACTAATTTGCTAGAATTTTACGTAATTATGACATAACATTGAAGGTTGTGCAATGTAACAGGAATATTTAGACTGATGGATGCCACCCGTTAGATAAAATACGGAACGGTTCCGTATTTCACTGAAAGAATAACCGTCTTGTTTTCGAGATGATAGTTTCCGGATTCGACCATATTAATGACCTAAGGCTCGTATTTCTGTGTGTTATTATGTTATAATTAAGTCTATGATTTGATAGAGCAGTCTGACTGAGCGATAGTCGGCACCAGCAGGCTTGTAAGCATTCATTCAAACAGCACTTTCGTGCGTTTGCCAGCAGCTCTGCTGTTTATGACTTCAAACCTATCAACTCCCGAGATTAGGCTGGTGTAACGATGTGATGTGAAATGGCTAGCTAGTTAGCGGGGTGCGCGCTAATAGCGTTTCAAACGTCACTCGCTCTGAGACTTGGAGTAGTTGTTACCCTTGCTCTGCAAGGGCCGTGGCTTTTGTGGAGCGATGGGTAACGCTGCTTCGAGGGTGGCTGTTGTCGATGTGTTCCTGGTTCGAGCCCAGGTAGGAGCGAGGAGAGGGACGGAAGCTATACTGTTACACTGGCAACACTAAAGTGTCTATAAGAACATCCAAAAGTCAAAGGTATATGAAATACAAATGGTATAGAGAGAAATAGTCCTATAATTCCTATAATAACTACAACCTAAAACTTCTTACCTGGGAATATTGAAGACTAATGTTAAAAGGAATCACCAGCTTCCATATGTTCTCATGTTCTGAGCAAGGAACTTAAACATTAGCTTTCTTACATGGCACATATTGCACTTTTACTTTCTTCTCCAACACTTTGTTTTTGCATTATTTAAACCAAATTGAACATGTTTCATGGGTGGCTGGAGTCTTTGAGTCTTTTGAGTCTCCATCTATGTGCCAACTTTACAATCAAAACATAAACCTTGGCATCTGGGCTAGATAAGGCTATAGTAGTAAGGCTCTATTCAATCTGTAAATTTCAGTTTTACAGCGTGATTTAAATTTAATGGCAATATTTCCGCGTCAATGGAGACTGCATTCACAGTGAAGCTGCGTACACTGAGTATACAAAACATTAAGAATACCTGCTCTTTCTATGACATAGACTGACCAGGTGAAAGCTATGATCCCTTATTGATGCCACTTGTTAAATCCACTTCAATCAGTGTAGATGAAGGGGAGGAGACAGGGTAAAGAAGGATTTTTAAGCCTTGAGACAATTGAGACATGGATTGTCTATGTGTGCCATTCAGAGGGTGAATGGGCAAGACAAAAGATTTAAGTACCTTTGAACGGGGCATGGTAGTAGCGCACCGGTTTGAGTGTATCAAGAACTGCAACGCTGCTGGATTTTTCACGCTCAACAGTATGTCTCAAGAATGGTCCACCACCCAACAGACATCCAGCCAACTTGACACAACTGTGGGAAGCCTTGTAGTCAACATGGTCCAGCATCCCTGTGGAATGCTTTCGACACCTTGTAGAGTCTATAGCCCGACAAATTGAGTCTGTTCTGAAGGCATAAGGGGGTGCAGCTCAATATTAGGAAGGTGTTCATAATGTTTTATACACTCTGTGTATGTCGGCTCAATCGGAAATTACCTTTAAATTTCTCTTGTGGAATCTGTAAAACTTCAGTGATAAAGATTGAATAGAGCCCTTAGTTTAACTTCCATGCCCTTCAGAGGGGTTGGGTTAAATGCGGAAGACACATTTCAGTTGAAGGCATTCAGTTGTACAACTGACTAGGTATCCCCCTTTCCGGGAAGACAAGCAGTACCTACTATACATTTGAAGAAGTGGATGTCATCCCATTGGATGGCGAGAAACTCTCTTCCTGCGGCTTGCAGCAGAATACCTACATAGGCTACCATCCTGTACAGAACTTGGTGGAGTTTTTAGAATATACTTTTTGACAGTTTTGATTTTAGATCAACTAGGATATTGACACAGGCGTGAATTTCTTTTAAACAAATAAGGTGTGTTACCGAAGCATCACCTGTACCATTGAAATGAATTCAACATGATTACGAAGGGTAGGATGAAGACCACGTTTTTTCATGTTCAGCATTTGGCTGATGGCAGTCCTCTGGAAGGACACATTTGATCCAGTTCTCCAACAGTAGCTATCCATGTCAGTTGAGTAGCAAGGCAAAGGGCAGGCAAAAGGTTTTGAATACACCTTTTGAGCTACTTTTATGTATATTCTTTATTTTTAAGGCAATTGTTGTCATTTTCATTTTCCATTCTTATATTAATTTTTACCTTTTTCTATTTCACATACATTGAGATTTAATGCACTGATTTGACTATTGTGATTATTTGACAATATAATGGAGCTCTTTCTGACGTGTATGTTGGCTTCAAAAATGTAGGAAATTTGATGTGAGAGTATTTATGGTAATGACAATGATGATCATTTCAACACAAATTCATGCTCAACTTCAAAACACCAATATTGTATCATATCCATTGTGATGAGATGATTTTCTAATTCCCGAACCGACTAGGTGAAAAATCTGTCGATGTGCCCTTGTGCAAAGCAATTAACCCTGTGTAACCATGTACGCTGAGAGTCGGGAAGCAAGTTCAGGGATTGAATACATTTAATAAATAAACTAACAAAACAAGAAACACAAACAGCGCACCGACATGAAACAGCAACAATGACGACTGGGGAAGGAACCAAAGGGAGTGATATATAAAGGGCAGGTAGTCAAGAAGGTGATGGAGTCCAGGTGAGTGTCATTATGCGCGTAACGCTGCTGACAGGTGTGTGCCCTAACGAGCAGCCTGGTGACCTAGAGGCCGTAGACGGAGCACACGTGACACCCTAATTGCTCCTGTAAGTCGCTGTGGATAAGAGCGTCTGCTAAATGACTAAAATGTAAAATGATCTTCCTCCCTCGTCAGTTGTCTTCCTCACCCCAAGCAGCCTGACTGACTGATGTTTGTCTGTCTCTCCCCTCGGTCTGTTCGTGGTGCCAGGGTGCTGGTGACTGGTGCCAGCACGGGCATACGAGAGCAGGTGGAATACCACTACTCAAAGATGGGTGGCCAGATCGCCATCACGGCCAGGAAGGAGCTCGCCTTGCAGAAGGTTTGTGGATCTGTCTGTCTGACTAACTACACTGCTCAAAAAAATAAAGGGAACACTTAAACAACACAATGTAACTCCAAGTCAATCACACTTATGTGAAATCAAACTGTCTACTTAGGAAGCAACACTGATTGACAATAAGTGCAAATGGAATAGACAACAGGTGGAAATTATAGGCAATTAGCAAGACACCGCCAATAAAGGAGTGGTTCTGCAGGTGGAGACCACAGACCACTACTTAGTTCCTATGCTTCATGGCTGATGTTTTGGTCACTTTTGAATGCTGGCGGTGCTTTCACTCTAGTGGTAGCATGAGACGGAGTCTACAACCCACACAAGTGGCTCAGGTAGTGCAGCTCATCCAGGATGGCATATCAATGCGAGCTGTGGCAAGAAGGTTTGCTGTGTCTGTCAGCGTAGTGTACAGAGCATGGAGGCGCTACCAGGAGACAGGCCAGTACATCAGGAGATGTGGAGGAGGCCGTAGGAGGGCAACAACCCAGCAGAAGGACCACTACCTCCGCCTTTTTGCAAGGAGGAGCACTGCCAGAGCCCTGCAAAATGACCTCCAGCAGGCCACAAATGTGCATGTGTCTGCTCAAACGGTCAGAAACAGACTCCATGAGGGTGGTATGAGGGCCCGACGTCCACAGGTGGGGGTTGTGCTTACAGCCCAACACCGTGCAGAACGTTTGGCATTTGCCAGAGAACACCAAGATTGGCAAATTCGCCACTGGCGCCCTTCACAGATGAAAGCAGGTTCACACTGAGCACATGACAGACGTGACAGAGTCTGGAGAGGCCGTGGAGAACGTTCTGCTGCCTGCAACATCCTCCAGCATGACCGGTTTGGCGGTGGGTCAGTCATGGTGTGGGCACAGCCCTCCATGTGCTCGCCAGAGGAAGCCTGACTGCCATTAGGTACCGAGATGAGATCCTCAGACCCCTTGTGAGACCATATGCTGGTGCGGTTGGCCCTGGGTTCCTCCTAATGCAAGACAATGCTAGACCTCATGTGGCTGGAGTGTGTCAGCAGTTCCTTCAAGAGGAAGGCATTGATGCTATGGACTGGCCAGCCCGTTCCCCAGACCTGAATCCAATTGAGCACATCTGGGACATCATGTCTCGCTCCATCCAACAACGTGGCGTTGATGGATGGAGCGAGACATGATGCACCACAGACTGTCCAGGAGTTGGTGGATGCTTTAGTCCAGGTCTGGGAGGAGATCCCTCAGGAGACCATCCGCCACCTCATCAGGAGCATGCCCAGGCGTTGTAGGGAGGTCGTACAGGCACGTGGAGGCCACACACACTACTGAGCCTCATTTTGACTTGTTTTAAGGACATTACATCAAAGTTGGATCAGCCTGTAGTGTGGTTTTCCACTTTAATTTTGAGTGTGACTCCAAATTGATTTCTATTGATAATTTTTGTGATTTTGTTGTCAGCACATTCAACTATGTAAAGAAAAAAGTATTTAATAAGAATACTTCATTCATTCAGATCTAGGATGTGTTATTTTAGTGTTCCCTTTATTTTTTGGAGCAGTGTATGTACATCTGTCCTTTCTATTATGACCAGATGGTGACAGCCTCTTTACCAGTGTGTCATTGCTCCCTCTGTCCTGTAGGTGGCAGAGAACAGCACAAGCCTGGGGGCCCAGAAGGCTCTGTATGTGACAGGAGATGTGTGCCAAGCCTCAGATCCAGTGGTGAGGATGGCTGGGTAAGAACGGATCACTTAGATTAACTTCAGTCATTGTTAAAGATTCATAATTAGTTTACATTTTCAAACTGTCTTTTTGTTCTGCAGAATGTCTTTGACATCCTAGTTTTGAATCACATTGGATCCTCCCCATTCGCCATATGGAACGGAGACAGGGAGCACGTCAGGGAACTAATGCAGATACGCTTCGTTTTTTTCCTTTATATTAGGCTATACTTAGCCTTGCACCTAGCCAAGTGAGACAAGGCTATGCTATAGTAGTTTTTAATGTGTTGCTGTTTTCCAAAGGTGATTTTCCTCAGCTACTTGAACATTGCTTCTGCAGCTTTGTCAGTGTTGGAGTATAGGGTCTGTGATCGTAGTATCCTCTCTGTTGGGTGAGTTCACAACACACGGTCTTATACATATAGTCTTATACAGATGCACACTACACTAGTACTCCTTCTACTGTATTTTTAGAGGGGAATAGAACCAAGATCTGTCCTTCTGTCTGAAGTACTCAGACAAGCACTGTCAATACTGTGTGAACTCACCAACTTTCTTTTCACCCTGTCTCTCCTTCTCTCCCCTACAGGTAAGATGACTACTCCGTGGAGCCCTACGCGGCCAACGGTTTCTTGTAGTGAATGTTTTCTTTGGCACCATACAGCATGAGCTAGCCATCTAGCACAGCAATGTATCTCAGACCATCACCACCTTGGGCCTGATAGACACAGAATCAGGTGTCAGACACACAATCCATTTACAGTTCTTTTTTCAACAATACATTTCTGTTTATGTGTTCTAGAGCTTTTGTCTTTTCCTACTGAATAAATGGCATTATGACTGGGTAGTGTGCGTGGTTGTGCTTGTGATGTTGAATGACTGGCCATGTAAAATAAACATTTTCAACTGTCACCATAACTTTACATGCATGAGTTGTATTGACTGCTTGTGTAGCAGTAGTTGGATATTTATGAAGGTACAATACCTGCTACATTTATAGTAGGCCTTAGATAAAGTAGAATGAAGTAGAAAACATTACAGTAGGTATCATGTAGGTCTTATCAAGGTGTCCTTATTCTATTATTTAACCATTATTAAACCAGGAAGTTCAATTGAGATGAAACCTGATCAAAACATTTAAACACATCCTGCATGTAGCATGCATTACAGTACCCTTAATGTCTTACCCTGCAGCCTATCTTTAATTTTCCATGTAATATCCTGCCTGCAGAGGCCACACCAATATGATGGTCTACCCAGCCTGTGATGCTGCCCTCCACCTCATCACCCACCAGAAGAAGTCATTCTGCCCTGTTTACATTTACCTCGCCTGCCTGTGCAGAGACAGGTTCCTCTTCTTCAGAAGCATTGTCATTGAGAACTCCTACACATACTGAAGGAGCCTCAAACCCCTAGTGAATGAAGCCCCTACTACACAGAGTGGGGCAGGGTAAGGGTCAGGGGGAACTTTTTTAGGATAGAAATATAGAGGAGAGAGGGTGCTAGAGCAGTGGGTCAGATTCAAACCCATGCTCGCAGACGTTCACAGCACATATGATCCAGAGACAGCGACTTTCAGACAGCTGGAACTCCCAGGCCACATGCTTCACCTACTTAAAAAGGGAACCCTCATAGTTGTATGGAATGAGCTCACCTACTACTGTGCCACACAGGAAGCCCAACTCCATGTTGTATCTATATGAGGCGTTTCCACCTATGGTTGGATGTTGTATCTATATGAGGCGCTCTCATGTCTTCAAAATGCTTTCCATTGTAATGGTGGTGAATGCTCCTTATCCACTACCCAAGGTGCAGCACCTGTTGTGACCAATCAGACTAATCTGGAGGGAGGAGGTGGGTGGTTAAATGGAAAGCATATCAGGGCGTAGAGTGACCATAGTGGCTATATCTCATTATGTGTGGTCACTAGTGTGCAATTGAGATCTGCTTTAATGATTTCACAGGCCCTCCTTAAGCCCCCTTCAGGTGCTACATGTGGGGACATCAAAGGATTTGAGTTCTAGCCACTGGTTCTTATAACCCATTCCTTTAATTAACATGCAATATTCTGTGTCTAGAGAATAAGGTGCACAATAAACTATGGTGCTAAGCGGAAGGTTGAAGTAGGACTGTAACGTGAAGACCTCTGAAGTGTTGTGTGTGTGATGACACGCTCGACAGCAACGCTAACTGTGTGCAGTCATATGAATACAATTAATAGAACAGACACAAGTCTGGGTAGGCTATGTGTTCTCATGACTCATTGGGTCAAATGGAACACAGAGGGGAATGCTAAATTGAATAGAAGTATTCCATCTTGGTAACAGAGCACTTCAAAATGGCTTCTTTTGTACAAATCCATTACCAATGTCCTTTGTCTCCGTAGTCATATAAATGCTGCCTGTACATTGTCTGTAGGTTAAAATCTGTAATGTGTTAGTTGGTCTAGGCTTTCTGCAAATGTTGATGAAGTCTGTTGATGTCAGATAAAGCAATTATAGAGGTGTTTTTATCTACAAAGTGTAGTCATAGAGTCATATACCGTTGGTCTCCTGCCCTAGTTCAACTGTACCAGTTTTAAATGCAAGTCACATGCGATTACTAGGGGAAAATGGCTGCTTCTCCCTTTAAACAGCTTGCCTGGGAAACTGATCAAAGCATGTTTGCGATGAGGTTCCAAATTTCAAATGCATTTTCTGATTGTATGAATGTGACCATTTGTACATGTTTTGTATTTTATCAATGTTCCAGTCTTGAATTAAATATCTATGTTATTTCAGTTTACACATCATGATGGTTTTATTTGCATTTATAGTCATGCATGTTTACGTTGCAATTCCACCTCAAAACCACACACACACACACACACACACACACACACACACACACACACTAGTATGCAGCAGACTGTAGGGAAGTGCCCTGTGCTGAGAGGCAGACTGGGACTTGTTGTTATTCTCATTGCTCAGCATCACAACAAAATCACTAGTCTTCCACACTGCACTAGGACCATGTCTCTCTCTCCATCCTCCATCCATCCATCTGTCTGGTGTTTTTTCATCCCTTGCTTCAGCTGAAAGAGAATAATGATAAAAAATGTGATAGCACAGAGCCTTGACACAGATTCTGAGGGTAAAAACTCACATTCCACTTGACATTTCACGTATGTACCCACCTAACATTTGTATTCCCGCTCCGCACATCCACATTTATACAGTATGCACTCAACATGTAAATACCACACTCTCCTATGCATACTCACACTGCATTTGGGAGCTGTAGTGGAACTCTAGTGGAAGATATAAAAAGTGAAAAGGGATGTAGGGGCTAGAGGTTGATTTCGCACTGTCCTTTACTCATTCCTGTGTTTCCTCTCTCTCTCTCTCTCTCTTTCTCCCTCTCTCTTTCTCTCCCCCCCATCTCTCTCCGTTCTCGCTGCCTATTTCTCTCTGAAGCCTGTTGACATTCCGTCCTGCCTTTGTTGTTCTAATGCCAACCTTTCAGCTCTTCTCAAAGAGGCAGAGGAGAGGAGAGCAGGATGAGGGGAGGTGGAGGAGAATAGGGGGAGGGGAACATAGCACTCATAATAAACCTTATTTGCTAAAGCACTGCTACTGCATGGAGGCCTTCTTTTCTAGTGAAATTCTAATATTAAAGAAATGGAGATGGCCTTCATTAGTATGCCCGATCTACATAGGTATTTATTAAAATGGTTCTATGATTTCATAATGTAAATATTATCTTACATTATCTAGACACTACAGTCTCCTCCACTAATGACAGTAAAAAATAAACTTCACTGCACTTCCACAGCAGATAAATCAGATTATTGTTGGCTTTTGACTTAATTTTCTTTAACATCTTGTATTTTTATTTTTCAACATATGCCATGCTAGCATGCACACGCACGCACACAGCTATAATCTTTGTCTTCCATCTCCAGTGTTTCACGGGCAGAGCTGGTAGCTATGCAACAGGACTGGGAGCAACTGGGAGAGGGGGATGGGGTGGGGGTGACAGTTTAGCAAAGGAAGAGAAGGGAAGGATGGGGGGAAGGGGCCTTGACAGTCGTTGTTGGCAACCATGGTTGGTAGAGAGGTTGGCTGATCACGAGCAGAGAAAGCCCTCTCTTAGGAGAACAGAATGACTAGAGGAGATTTGTCATCTTGTGTGGAAAAGTAAATTCCTCTTTTGCATAGTTATATTTGCCAAGACCTGCCTTGACTTGATTTTCTGTTGGCAATAAAATGTTAGAGTGAAAATTACATTGAAACATATCAAAGGCTCTTTTTGACATGAATTTCATGAACCTTTACACTTGAAAGTAAATGGTGATTTAATTTTTTTTTAATGTCCAGATGAATTAAGGGTATTGTGTATATATTCTGAGGCAGAAGCCTACTAGTTATATAATTACATGGTGTGATGTAGTTGCTAACAAGACCAACAAACACATTTCAAATCTGGTGGCGAATTTAAAAGAAACAACCTTTGTATTGATTGACCCACATAAATAGGCGAATAGACATTGTGAACGTAGGAGCTGTCCGGTGTCTCGGGCTGAATGACGCCCTACTTCATCTCTCTCCCATCCTCAGCATCAGACTCGCCTTTCCCTACTCCGGCCCGGAAAAAAACCTGCCACCTGTTGCTCGAAAGTTTCCCATCTAAAGCTGATTTTATTTTTTATGATATTCAACGTAAATGAAGATAAACTACGTAAATAGGCTACTGAAAGTTAACGGCTGCTCAAAACATTTTGCGATTTGTTCTTAAAAATAAAATAAAAAAACAGCAACCGGTGAGGGAATATTTTTTCTCGAGGCTCGAGTTATATCGCGGCAGACGAGCGAGAGAATTACAATATATTTCAGAATCACTCCTGTAAAGATGGAGTCTACTCTTAATAATTTGTCAATGATAGATCACGATTTACTGTTTTCTCACACTGACCGTTTTCTTCTTTGGGACACGTCCTGTACCATTAAACCATAATTGTGTGAACATCAAAATATATCTCTACAATGACCACGTCGACGAAATGTTCTTAACAACCCGTTTTAAATAGATTTACCTGTCTAACATGTGAAATTGAGAAAGTCTGACTTACCATCATGTAGCGTAGCCTATACGGATCAACAGGGGTCTCCTTATGGCAGCACATCTCTCTCTCCGGCTGCCATTGAAACACACGTCAATCTCAGCTGTAAGCCCCCCCCATTTGAGGTCCACGTATTGGTTATTATGATGTTACTAGGTAGCTCAGAGAGAGAGAGATTCTGTCTGTTTATATACTGTCCAAACACCAGAAAGGAGGTTGGATCAATGCAGATGACGACTACAGGAAGAGACCAATTGAGATTCGATTATTTTTTTCTAGTGCTGTAGTAGAAAATCAAGGGTGCGGCCCTAACAAATTGTGACATGAAATTACAAATAAAAGCCAATGGAGTTACACATTAATGATGTAAAACGCAAATAGGCCTACAAGCACATGCTATAATGTATAACATTTATTCATGATGATCATATACAAGGCTGTTTGCAATTGGATTAAATCTACTATCATGAGAAAAGGTGAAATGCATTGGGCAATTATTCTTTACAGAGTATGGTCACTTTACACACAGGTGTAAGCCTGGAAACCACAAGATGATTGATCATATTCATGTGTGGATCCTGTCTTTTCCTAGCCAGTTGCAATTACCTTAACAAATAATTGAAATAGGAAATAATATGCAAAGGATTTCAACTCTTCAAATAAATTGTCAAACCTTCAATAACCACCTAAGGCCTACTTATATGTGCCTTAATATTGGTGAAAGTGCTCATCTCACCCCTCTTCCACATAAACATATTTGTAAAAGAAAAACCTACTTGGAAAATCCAAGTGGTGCTACTTTGCAATTCAACCCTAATTTTGACATGGTCCATACCTCACCCCTGATACCACACAATACCTATTCACTAAACATTTTTAAAGACGTTTCATAGCCAGTGGATAAATGAATGAATACAATTACGCAGGAGCATTGTCTGTAAAGGTCGCTCATAATTGTGAAGTCCCACTCGCGCCTCGAGAGCCCTGAGCCATGCAAACTCAAATAGATGGCCGCAAGTCTGCAATGACTGAGGATGCTGTGGGCGACGCTACAATCCTATACGGACACAACCTATTAGTAGGGATGTCAAACATTTAGCTTGCTGCACGGACCATGTGGACACTCTAGTCTAGGTGATGGTTTTTCTGTGTTCGTTTTAACAGGACGTGCAAACTCCTTTTGCGCAATTGATTTAAACTTATTTATCGATAGGAGTGATTGACAAAACAGTGTTGCGTCTCTCTTTCTGTGAGGTGAGCCCAGTGGTTATTTTGGCATTAATATGTGTCACATATCAGTGTGAAAACTCATTGACTTAATAAAGCTGGTCTCTTTTTAGTTTTCTTGATTAAGGCAGCTCCTAAATGCAGGTGTTTCAGCCTAGCTCAATGCTTTCTGTGGTGGTGGGGCAGCCAGTGGAAAATACGGAGCGTAGGGGTTGGCAATTTCTCAGTTGAGCTGTGATTGGCTCAGTATTCTGTCACTCATGGGGACACCTTGTCACCGCAACATCTATGAGTAGAGATAGAAAATTCAAGCCCCTTGGATGCTGCCACATTAGAAATGCCCTCAAGGTCATTGTCCACAGATAAAATAATGTCAAATCACATTTTATCTACCATAGCTTTGATTGGACTGTCAACGTCATACTTTCAAAAATCTTAGCTAGCAAGCTAGCAGTCATCATCATGAATCTAGGAGGATGAGAACAGAGGAGAGAGAGTCAGCTTTAGCAGTGCGGAGAGCCTCCGTGACACAGAGAAGAGCAGTCTCGATTGAGTGACTGGTCTTGAAGCCTGACTGGTTAGGGTCAAGAAAATCGTTCTGAGAGAGATAATGAGAGAGTTGATCAGAGACAGCATGCTCAAGTGTTTTGGAAAGAAGAAAGAAGGGACACAGGTCTGTAGTTTTTGATGTCAGGGTGTTGGTTTCTTGAGGAGGGGAGCGACTCGGGACATTTTGAAGTCAAATGCGACGCAGCAGGTGGTCAGGGATGAGTTGATGAGGGAAGTGAAGAATGGGCCAAGGTCTCCAGAGATGGTCTGAAGAACGGAGGAGAGGATGGGGTCGAGCCGGCAGGTTGTCAGGCGGCCAGGCCACACTAGTCACAAGATTTCATCTGGAGAGAGGGGAGGAAGTGGTCAAGGCGTAATGTAGTTCTGTGTGAGTGGGACCAGTGGACTCAATAGGCTGAGTAAATGAGGAGTGGATGTCAACAACCTTCTTTTCAAAGTGGTTGACAAATTAGTCCGCAGAGAAGGAGGAGGGAGGGGGTAAAGGATTAAGGAGGGAGGAGAAGGTGGAAAAGAGTTTCCTAGAGTTAGAGGCAGAAGCTTGAAATTTAGAGTGATAGAAAGTGGCTTTAGCAGCAGATACAGAGGAAGAGAAGGTAGAACGGAGGGAGTGAAAGGATGATAGGTCCTCCGGAAGTTAATTTTAATCCAACTGCCTGCAGCCCTGTTCTTTAAGCTCACGATGAGTCACTCAGCCACAGTGCCGGAGGGGTGCCAGGAGGATAGGGGACAGGAGGGTGAAGAATTTAGCAAAAAGGAGAGATGATAGGATCGAAGAGGAGAGAGTAGTGGGGGAGAGAAAGCGAAGATTACGACAGCGCATTGCCATCTGGGTAGGGGCTGAGTGGCTAGGGTTGAAGGAAAGGGAGACAGAAAAGGACACAATGTAGGAATCGGACACCTGGGGGGGTGGGGGTTGCAGTGAGATTATTCGGCGAACATTCTCTAGTAAAGATGAGGTAAAGAGTTTTGCCTACCTACCTGAGTTGGAGAGGATTGGGAAAGGGTGAGGTCAAAAGAGACGAGTAGGGGAAAAAGAGAGTTGGAAAGAAATTAATCGAAGGCAGACGTCGGGAGGTTGAAGTTGCCAAGTACGAAGAGCGGTGAGCCATCTTCAGGAAATTAGCTTATCAAAGTGTCAAGCTCATTGTGGAATTCTCCAAGAGCCCCTGGTGGGCGTTTGATAACAACAATATTTGAGTGAACAACTGACAGTGTCAGCATGGAATTCAAATGAGTAAATGGACAGGTGAGAGAGGGAGAAAAGAGAAACTCTCCGGTTAGGAGTAGCTATGACTCTGAGAATAAATGGTGTCAAAGGAAGAGAGAGCAGCTGGAGTAGCCGTGTTCTCTGGGGAGATCTATGTCTCTGTCTGGGCCAAAAGGTCACAGCACTGAAGGGCAGTATATGCTGAAATGGGTAAAAATAAAATGAGTAGATGGGTAAAAAGCAGATATTATATTTCCCCTTGAGCATGCTTAAGTTATTAATTACACTTTGGATGGTGTATCAATACACCCAGTCACTACAAAGATGCAGGTGTACTTCCTAACTCAGTTGCCGGAGAGGAAGGGATTTCAACATGAGGCCAATGTTGACTTTAAAACAGTTGGATCAACAACATCGTAGTTAATCCACAATACTAACCTAAATGACAGAGTGAAAAGAAGGAAACCTGTACAGAATAAAATATACCAAAACATGCATCCTGTTTTCAACAAGTTGCTAAAATAATACTGCCAAAAATTTGGCAAAGCAATTCATTTTTTGTCCTGAATACAAAGTGAGTACTGTACACATTATTGAGTACCACTCTCAATATTTTCAAGCATAGTGGTGGCTGCATCATGTTATAGGTATGCTTGTAGTCATAAAGGAATGGGGATTGTTTTCAGGATAAAAAAATAAATAGAATGAAACTAAGCACAGGAAAAATCCTAGAGAAAAACCTGGTTCAGTCTGCTTTCCACCAAACACTGGGAGATTTATTCACCTTTCAGCAGAACAATAACCTAAAACACAAGGCCAAATCTACACTGGAGTTGCTTACCACTAAGGCAGTGCATCTTCCTGTGACTGGCAGAGCTACAGTTTGACTCAAATCTACTTGAAATACTATGGCAAGACCTGAAAATGGTTCTCTCATAATGATCAACAACTAATTTGACAGAGCTTGAAGAATTTCGAAAGTAATAAGGGGCAAATGTTGCACAATCCAGGTATGGAAAGCTCTGAGACTTATCCAGAAAGATTCACAGCTGTAATCACTGCCCAAGGTGCTTGTACAAAGTATTGACTCAATGGTGTGAATGAATACTCATGTAAATGAGATATTTCTGTATTTAATTTTCAATAAATTAGCAAAAATGTCTAAAAAACGTTTTCATTTGATCATAATGGGATATTGTGTGTAGATTGTTTAAATATTTCATCTATTTTGAATTCAGGCCGTAACACAACAAATGTGGAATAAAAGGTATGAATACTTTCTGAAGGCATTGTACGTGTAGATAATACATTTTAGGTTTAGTTGTATGGAGTAAAAAGTACATTATTTTCTTTAGGAATGTAGTGAAGTAAAAGTAAAAGTTGTCAAATAGTAAAGTATAGATACCTTAAAAAACTTCCATAAAAAATTACTAAGGGAGTACTTTTAATTATTTTTACTCAAGTACTTTATACCCCTGCATGCTGGTTATTGATTTGGCAACTTAAAAAAAAGAATTACTGCAAGTCTTGTCAACAGGAAGCAGCGACAGCATCATTTTCAACTTAAGTTTAAGGAATATGTAACTTTCAACATTAATTTCCAATGTATTGTACTTAATCAGGTAAAAACTGGTGAATGAGTGCAAAAATGTGCTGTTATTGATACATTTTGATGATATACCAGAAATCACCCAAATGTGTTTGTTTTTTTGATAACATTGAGTTTTATTGCATATTTCCGGTGGTTTTGACCCACAGATTTGCAGATAGACTGGCAGGTCAACTATTTTTTTGCTTGTCTAGCTAGCTAATTGTTTTTATTATAATTTTTTCGAATGATGCACCTAGACACTGTACCATTCATTTATTTATTTTTTAACCTGGCTGCTGGTTCCTGATACTTTGAAAACATAAACTGAAGAGTCACCTGAAGCTTGAGAGGAATATGAGATGCAGTAGAGGGCTTGTAGCAAGGAAGACTGGCTACTACTGAGAACTATGTGTGGTGGGCTTTCTGGCACCCAGAGCTGCTGAGGCATCATCCAAGTGTGTGCTATACATAATGAAGGAAAAGTGTACAGTGGCTACATGACTCACAATGGTTCCCAGAGTAGCCTTCTACAAGATTGTCGCCAGACTTCATCAACCATCTCCCTGACCACCTTTCTTTGATCAAGCCATAAACTGTCTCTCTCCATCTTTGGAGGATGCATCATGCACTCAAATACTTACTAGGTTGACCTAGCTAACTATATGGGCTACTCATGATGTATTGCTTCTTTGCTTTTGAAGCGCTTTTTAAAATAATTTATTATTATTTTTATTGAGTGCACAACCTAATGTTTACCAGTAAATAGGCTATGCATGGTATTATATCCTATTAATAGGATTTGGCATCAAATCATATTGCCTTACTATGTTGTATTGCAAACCAACCCAAGATATAGGTCTATCCTGTCTTTCGGGTCTGAAGAAATCCTTCCATTTTGAGCCAAAAGGTGGTTGGGGGGACAGGCAGGATGAGAATCCATTTGCAAAAGAGCTCTATGACCCACTACAGCTCCATTCTGTTCAGGAAATGTCAGTAGGACAGGCCTGGGTAGCCAACACTCAGCTCCACTCCTTTGATAGCCAAGAAGCCTGGTGGTGACTAGCACTACAACAGGGTTTAATATGGATCATACAGACCTCTCTCTCTGGGCTGTCTCCTGATAGACTCATCGGGAGGCAGGATTATCCAGATGAAGACATCTACCTCTATTCTCCAACCTTCTCTCAAGGCTTAATGATACAGGTTCTAAGCTGGAGCTGCTGTAGAGATGTAATGCTGTGCGTGTCCTGGTGTATCCCTACATCACAATAGAATATCTGTGTAATTTGCATGGGATTATGATCGGTCTGGAGGAAAGGTTTCTACAAGAAGATGGAAGACACAATCCATTATCTGTTAGGTGAGCACACCGCTTTGATCCTTCATTGTTTTGTGGTCCAATAGTCTTCAGTAGTTTCCACTTGTCTATCTGGTTGAAAAACAAACTCATATCTGCTAACCTCTGTGTTTGCAGAACTGAAGGGACTGGATAGGTGAAAACAACAGATTTGCAAACAAGCAACCAGGTTAGACAGGGGGGAGGGGGCTTGGTAAGTTGTTTTTAGAATGGGCTTCTATCCCCTCTCTCTCACCATGACCAGTGAAGGGTAAAGAGACACCTTATTGGCCTCTCCTTTCACTTCAGTGGTCATGAAGAAAAGGTAGCAATTCAATACTATTAAGAAGCAGCTGTGATGTGGGCCCATATGGAACATTACCAGTTCCTGAACCTTTGGTTTTGTCTCGTCTCTAAAAACAATATTGTTGAAAATCTTAACCGTTTGAAGGACTAGTTTAAGCAGAAGCTCCATATTTCTCACAATTCCTCCCTCAGTCCTTCACACATGTGAACACTGAAGGGGTGGGAGCTAGGGCACTAGCTCAAGAGGGCTCTGAACGGTCAGTGTGTGTGCAGGCACATTCAACCCATTCAACGAATCCACTTACTTTTTTTATGCAACCATTAGTTCAATCAAATAGCACTGGGCTGGATCAAAAGTTTGCACATACTGCAGCCTTCCAGAACTGGAGTTGTCCACCACTAGCCTGATCTTGGTGCGGAAATGGAACAGAGGTGTGGATGAAAGGCTGCTGCTGCTGTAGAAGAGAAGACTGCCCTCTGGTGCTTCCTTTGTATTAGGACAGCTTTACAAGAGCCATCTCACACTGGACTTCAGTTTCTGGTACAATAACAACATGTGATGAAACCCACCAAAAAAACAGTGATGAAACCCACCAAAAAAAACTGAACTACTGCTGCTCCATTTCACACATCCCTTTCAGTCCTGGCAGAATCTCTCGGTCTACATGCAGAATCTGCCCACGGGAGATTAACGGTATGATAGTCATCAACACATACAGCAGTTAAAGCTCTTTAGCAAGAATGATGTCTCTCTCAGGGGACTATACAACACTACGCCAATCATACATGCTCTGCATTCTTTCTCCTACCTACACACTTTATAATGCAAACAGATAATAGCATACACTCGAAAATAGTGATGTGATCACTTAATTTTTTTCTCAGTACAGAAATATTTTTTTGACCTTCATAACATTCTTTATGCATTTCAATTTGGCAGCATTCCTTGTTTTGTTTCTGTGGCATAAAATAAGTACAAACGCTTAGCTAGGACTGGAGCTAGTATATACACTGTACAGGTCAGCATTCCATCTTTCAACTATCAGATAATAATCAACTCTCAGAATAATACACACATGCTGTGTGTAAACTGGACACTTTTACACAGCTCAAATAAATAGCACTCATTCAAAGACGGCACACAAGGTCACTCAAAACCCACATCCAAACTGAGAAAATGAAAAAAGGTACCACTACAAGAATCAAACAAAGAAATGCTGAGAAAAAAAATAAGTACCCTGGATTAAATATCTTTATACCGCAGACAGACACACATAGCACAATGCAACCATCAAGGCCTTTAAGAGACCATGAATGTTTTTCCCTTTTCTTTAAAGCGCATTTCAGTTACTGCTACACCCAGGAAAAAAATTACAATTTTAATATTTTTCAGGTTTTATCCTGTATAAGTATAAATTCCAAAGTTTATGCCTAGTTTTTTACCTATGTTCCCAAATACTACTTGCTCGTTATCAGACTGAATGCAATTACATTTTCTTAGAACTCAAGACACCAAAAATGGTAAATTTGTCTCTGTAAATGTAGGTTAACCTACATATATCCATGCAAGTGATTACTGAGTACTGATACTTTGGTTAAAAATTTAAAAAAGACAATTAACTGGCAAAACAACACAATTTACAGAGAAAAACTGTAAGTGATTCTATGTAGTTAGTATTTGGCCACTGCTCAAATTTCAAAATGACAACTGCAGATTTGTTTTCTAATTAAAAAATGTAAGATTTCCACCATTATTGACACGCATCACACAATTAACTTAAAACTTCTTTTTTTACCGTGTGAATAAATTAGAATGGTCTACAACATGTAAAAAAAAAAGTTTACAAATAGGTACAGGACAGCTCACCCTGAAGTCAAAGCATGTCACACATTTTCATACCTCGTGAGGCAAAAAAATATTTGACATACTTCCATTTTAAGATGTAAACTATCTGCCCTTTAAGGCAGGCACAAACAGTCCGACACTCAACATTCACTCACACAGGAAACAAAACAAAGTCTGCTGTTGCACACTGGCAACGTTACGTGATAAACAATAAATAAAACATTAAAAAAAAGGACAAACTTCATATTTGGCAGGTATGCACAGTCTGTCTGTAAACAAAACAGAATCACTTGGGGAAGATTACAGCCCAGAATACTCCTCTTCCAGGGAAAATCACCAATGGTACTATATGGTGGTGTGGCCTTGTAATGTCACACTGGTTGTGATGGGTGTTGTGAGGATAGGATTTATTCCACTGGAATATTGACTCCCATCTATCGGCTTGACGATCTGGCCTTGGGTATTTGAAAGGACCATGGGCTACCAGAGGCCGAGGAGGACATAAGGGGGCAGAGAAAGGGGAGTTTTTTTTTTTTTAATGAAATCCAGTGTGCTGGTTCACCCCCTGGTTGGACACAAGCTTCCCTCTGGCTACCGGATCCTGGTAAACAGGTTCAGAACAGATACGGACTCCTGCAGAGGAAGAGAGCAGGGGTCAGTTCTCTAACACACTAAAATCCTCTATACCAGTGTTTCCCAAATGAGACACTGGTTTTGCTTATTGGGTTGGTATTGGTAACAAAATAATTTAAAAACAGGTAGACTTTAAGTGGGGCACAGGCAGCACAAAATCAATGTCGCCAGTCAATGAGGTGTGGGGTTACCTTGGTGGACCTCATCTTGCTGAAGACGTTCCAGAAGCGCAGGGTCTCGTCTCCGGCACCTGTCACGATGGCCTCTCCGTCAGGGGACATGGCCAGGTAGAGCACTCTGTAGGAGTGGCCTGTGAGTTTCGCCACCTGTGTGAGGGAGGGGTACTTCCACACCAAGATCTGGTTCTGGGAGTAACCGTGTGTGCTCACCTGGAAGTAAAAATAATAGTGACAAATGCTTAAAGGGGATAATCCACCCAATTTTGTGAAAGACTATGTTCAGTAAAACATCTCCCTCCCATGATTTAACTTCTAAGTGGTCGGTCTGAAATAAAGAAATCATGTAGGAATGTGTCATAGCTACATGGTTCTCGTTACTGGAGATCGGGTTATGGCCCATCACATTTCATAATTACCTGGGGCTGGATACACAAAACATTAAGAAAAAAAAAGTAAGAAGTTTAAGGAAAAATATAAGTTCCTAAGATAGTTCATTCTTAGGAACTTCGTAAATACCTTATGTGGCATTGACATTAGTGACGTGCTTGAACCCAATAAACAAGCCTGTGAACGGGATGATAGGATTTGGCCCACTATAATAAAGTGTTGATATTTCCATTTTATTCCATTTGTTTTTTGCTTTGGGTCTCGAAATGATTATTTTTTTGTTGGCTCGCGAACCCATTTTTTTCACACATTATAGCCATCAGACTAGCTATATCAATAAACGGATAACTAAGGAAAGCGCAATAAAATGTTCAGCAAACAAGAGTTTGAAGTGATGGTGGAGGAAATAGCAGCCAGGAAAAGGTTGCTGTTGGGGAGACAAACTGTGGGGTCACTGCAGAGATCAAAAAGATAGGATGGGTGAGAGTGGGCGAGTCGGTCTCTGCCGTCGGGGGTATGGCTAGTGACGCCACCGTAAAAAAAAGTGGTCCGACATCAAGTCGGCTGCTAAGAATGGAGCTGAGAGACCATTCATTGGGACCAGCTGGAGGAGAAGGTGTTGTCCATGATGAGAGATGGTGGTAGAGGGACTGCACCACCGGTAAGTTAGCTAATGTAAACTCACCCCATTCCGTACAAATGTGCGCAACCGCAACATTCAAACGAGGCTACAAAGAAAACTAATGTGACTGTATAGCGACTGTGTTGACTTCAAAATCTGGGGTGTGAACTATGTTTCTATTCAAGGGTTGATTGACATGGTAATGGCTCTATAGTATTGGAGAAAAGTTGAAAAAAATGGACCCTCCGTTACATTATGACGTGTCATGCCGTAACGTACAGCACGCATAAAGCTACTATTTCTGTCTTACAATCTCTCTCCACCAGGTTTAGCACTCTCATCGTTTAACCTGTTAGAGCTCTAGGGGCGCCATTTCATTTTTGGATAAAAAACGTTCCCGTTTTAAGCGCGATATTTTGTCACGAAAAGATGCTCGACTATGCATATTCTTGACAGTTTTGGAAAGAAAACACTCTGAAGTTTCAGAATCTGCAAAGATTTTGTCTGTAAGTGCCCCAGAACTCATTCTACAGGCGAAACCAAGATGATGCATCACCCAGGAATTAGCAGAATTTCTGAAGCTCTGTTTTCCATTCTCTCCTTATATGGCTGTGATTGCGCAACGAATGAGCCTACACTTTCTGTCGTTCGCCCAAGGTCTTAGCAGCATTGTGACGTATTTGTAGGCATATCATTGGAAGATTGACCATAAGAGACTACATTTTCCAAGTGTCCGCCTGGTGTCCTGCGTCGAATTCGGTGCGCAATTGCCAGCTGCTTCTACTTTACCATTTGATTCAGGGGAGAAAGCATGTGTCCAAGAACGATGTATCAATGAAGAGATATGTGAAAAACACCTTGATGATTGATTCTAAACAAAGTTTGCCATGTTTTCAGTCGATATTATGGAGTTAATTTGGAAAAAAGTTCGCGTTTTGAGGACTGAATTTTCGGATTTTTTTTGGTAGCCAAATGTGATGTATAAAACGGAGCTATTTCTAATACACAAGGAATCTTTTTGGAAAAACTGAGCATCTGCTGTCTAACTGAGAGTATCCTCATTGAAAACATCAGAAGTTCTTCAAAGGTAAATGATTTTATTTGAAGGCTTTTATGTTTTTGTTAATGTTGCGTGCTGGATGCTAACGCTAATGCTAACGCTAAATGCTAACGCGAAATGCTAACGCTAGCTAGCTACTTTTACACAAATGATTGTTTTCCTATGGTTGAGAAGCATATTTTGAAAATCTGAGATGACAGTGTTGTTTACAAAAGGCTAAGCTTGAGAGATGGCATATTTATTTCATTTCATTTGCGATTTTCATAAATAGTTAACGTTGTGTTATGCTAATGAGCTTGCTGATAGATTTACACAATCCTGGATACAGGGGTTTTTTCATAGCTAAACGTGACGCAGAAAACAGAGCGATTTGTCCTAAACAAATAATCTTTCAGGAAAAACTGAACATTTGCTATCTGAGAGTCTCCTCATTGAAAACATCTGAAGTTCTTCAAAGGTAAATGATTTTATTTGAATGCTTTTCTGTTTTTTTGTGTAAATGTTGCCAGCTGAATGCTAATGCTAAATGCTACGTTAGCCATCAATACTGTTACACAAATGCTTGTTTTGCAATGGTTGAGAAGCATATTTTGAAAATCTGAGATGACAGTGTTGTTAACAAAAGGCTAAGCTTGAGAGCTAGCATATTTATTTCATTTCATTTGCGATTTTCATGAATAGTTAACGTTGCGTTATGGTAATGAGCTTGAGTCTGTATTCACGATCCCGGATCCGGGATGGGGAGATCAGAAAGGTTAAAAACAAGAAATGGACAGACGGGGTTATATTTTGCATCGTCACTGCAAGCGATCACGACTCAAAAAAACTGTTTACTTATGAAAATCACTTTAGCTTCGTCCTAAAAACCCGATTCAAATTCGACACAAACCTTCAAATAGGTATGTAATCACACATTATATAAACGCTTTAGTGTTTTATTTACATTTTAGAGGCGATAAGGTGGACAGATCGAGTGAAAAAAAAGCAATTTTCCTTCTTACTATCATGCATTAGTTTCGTTTCCTCACCCGCCATTTAAAAAAAAAAAAGACCCAACGGGGATTATTGCCTGCTTGAATTATGCAGAAACGGGTAGCGTTTAGGTCATGTCATTTATTTTGTTGGAAAGGGGAAAAAGTGTGCTTTTACAATGGTGTTGATCTGGAAGTATTACGTTTTTGGTGCGCTAAAATTAAGGTCAATTGTACGGACCAAGGCGATGTGCAAAAGTTAGTGAGTTTACGTTAGCTAACGCATAACGACATTATAGGCAACATAGCTAACGTTAGCCAAGTTCTTCTTTGCCATTTGACGAGCTAACGCTAGATTTTTAACACTTCTAGAATATGGTAATATATTGTTAATTACTAGCTAGCTAGATAACAAATTAAACGCGCTTCATCTTTCTTGCTGAATGTAAATGTCCGGTAGCCAACTGTGTCTATGACGCAAGAAAATGTTAATTAATGGTTCCAACAGTATCCATTTGTCACAAGACACGCATTTAGCTGCCCTAAAGTTAAGTATTTCCAAGAAGAAATCCTAGAACATTATTTTCAAGTATCCCATTTAATTTTTTGGGGGGGAATAAACATAGGAAAAAAATTAATAACATTTCCAATAACTTTGAGGTTACGGAAATAAAAGGCAGTTAAGAAATTTCAAATTAAGATTGCATTGTGGGTTTTATACACGACTTCAGCTGCAATGAATTTCATGTTGAAACTAACCTTGTTTAACAAAATAGTGTTATTTAACACTTAATCATAGGCATTAGTGGATTGTGGTGTATTGGGGGGAGGGGGTACTAAGCTAACATATGGAATTGTTTTAACCTCTACGGGATCGGTCTCCCTAAACCAGGACGGTTGTTGCTAACATGCGCTAATGTGACTAGAATGACTTCCATTCAGTAATCTTGCTCTGATTTGTCATCCTGAGGGTCCCAGAGAAAAAAATATAGCATAGTTGTGTTTGATAAAATCCATTATGTTCAAATGTAGGAACTGGGGTCTACAGTTTGACCCCACTGCTGTCTCTGGCTCCACACCCATCTAGATGTGTAAAAGTATATAAGCTAATGATCCATCATGTATGACATTCTTGGGACTATGTTAATTTTTTTTGTTTTTTAATGCCATAGCATTTTTGTATGTTCTCTATAGTTATGAACATGAAAATGTATAAATTCGGCACATTTGGGCAAACTCCTGGCAGATTTGACACAAAATATTGTGCAGTAATGTAGATCTTCACAGGATCCAAATTACACCAACTCCTATCTGAAATTATATCCTTGGTCTAGCATTTCAAAGTTGATGAAAAAGCATGTTTTTTGTTTGTATTATCTTTTACCAGATCTAATGTGTTATTTCTCCTACATTAATTTCACATTTCCACAAATGTCAAAGTGTTTCAATTGAAATTGTATCAAGAATATGCATATCCTTGCTTCAGGTCCTGAACTACAGGCAGTTTGAGTTGGGTATGTCATTTTAGGAGAAAACTGGGGGGGGGGGGGGGGAAGGCTCAGATCCTTTAACTTCTTGATCCTTGAGACGCAGATGTCTCAACTAGGCACCTGGAAATGCAAATGCGCTACGCTAAATGCTAAATGTACTCGTTAAAACTCAAACGTTCATCAAAATACACATGCAGGGTATAGAATTAAAGCTACACTCGTTGTGAATCTAGCCAACAAGTCAGATTTTTAAAATGCTTTTCGGCGAAAGCATGAGAAGCTATTATCTGATAGCATGCAACACCCCAAAATGCCTGAATGCGACGTAAACAAAAGATTTAGCGTATCCGGCGATACACAAACACAGAAATAAAATATAAAACATTCATTACCTTTGACCAGCTTCTTTCTTGGCACTCCTATATGCCCCATAAACATCACTATTGGGTCTTTATTTTCGATTAAATTGGTCCATATATACCCAAAATAGCCATCTATGGAAGCTGTGTAATTCAGAAAAAAACATTGTTTTAAAACGCAGCGTCATTTTTTTAAATTAAAAAAGTCGACGATAAACTTTCACAAAACACTTCAAAATACTTTTGTAATCCAACTTTAGGTATTAGTAAACGTTTATAATCTATCAAAATGATTACAGGGCGATGTGTATTCAATAGCTCCTCGTCTTCAAATCAATGGCCGACAATGTGCACTTCAAAACATCCTGGCGGAGACCGGAAGAAATGGAATCCAGTTGGTTGGATTTACCAACAAAAAACTCCCCGGATAATGACGACAATGGCGACATCGTGTGGAATCTGTAGGAATTGCATGCAGGTCCATAATTAATTTTGTGCCCTTTTAACAATCCATGAAAGTGACGCATGGATATTATTTTTAGCTTTCAGTGAGCAGTTTCTTGCGCTTTTCGATGAAACACACGATCTGTTATAGTCACAGCCGTGATTTAACCAGTTTTAGAAACTTCAGAGTGTTTTCTATCCACACATACTAATCATATGCATATACTATATTCCTGGCATGAGTAGCAGGACGCTGAAAAGTTGCGCGATTTTTAACAGAATGTTCGAAAAAGGAGGGGGTAGGCTTAACAGGTTTTTAAGATGGTCATACCTAGGATAATCTAGCAATTTGATTTAGAATTTTAACAGTCTTTAAGAATCCCCAAAAATGCTTTAAAAAATATTTGACGAAGTATTGAACTTGGCCTTACTGCTATTAGCATTGAATAACAAACCAAAAAATAAAAAAGTGTCTGCCTGATATCTAAGATATATAACAAAGATCAGGAAACTGTTTGACACATTTAATACCTATGGAAGTGGTTTAGGTACTAAAATACTTCCACAAAATGTGGAAAAAGTCAACGGATCTGAATACTTTCCCAAGGCACTGTATATGGGTTACAGCCTTATTCTAAAATTAATAAAAACGTGTGTCCCCCTCAATATACCGTAATTTCCGGACTATAAGCCGCTACTTTATTCCCACACTTTGAACCTCGCGGTTTATACAATGACGCGGCTAATTTGTGGATTTTTCCCGCTTTCACAAGATTCATGCCGCCAAAAAACTGAGCACCGTCACATAATGTGACGTAAATCGAGCACGCTCAAATTTCCCATCATTCTGATTACGGTAGTAATTTTGTCACCCTCATCATGGCAAAGACACGGAGAAATGCATATGATGCAGCTTTCAAGTTGAAGGCGATCGATCTGGCTGTTGGAAAAGGAAATAGAGCTGCTGCATGGGAGCTTGGCCTTAATGAGTCAATGATAAGACGTTGGAAACAGCAGCGTGAGGAACTGACTCAGTGCAAAAAGACAACAAAAGCTTTCAGAGGGAAGAAAAGCAGATGTCCCAAAGTATTTGCAACCACTCGACATCAGTGTAAATCGTGCATTTAAGGTGGCGCTCCTTGTTCAGTGGGAGGCTTGGATGACAAATGGGGAGAAATCCTTCACTAAAACGGGCCGCAGGCGAAGAGCATCTTATGGTCAAGTCTGCCAGTGGGTCCTGACAGCATGGAGCATTGTCAAAAAATCCACTATCATCAACGGGTTTCGAAAGCCTGGACTGCTGCGTGTTGAAGGGGCAGCATGAGCTCAGCGGGGTATTTGCCTCCGGATGAAAGTGACGAGAGCGACAATGAAAACGATCCAACATCGGATGAAGCAATTCTGAGGCTATTCAACTCCGACACCGAAGGAGATGACTTCAGTGGTTTCAGTGCACAGGAGGAGGAAGATAGTAGCCTACCAAGAAAGTCATTGGTCACTGTTTTAATTTTTGTTACAAGCCGCGTTTCGTTAAAGCCTATTTATTTTTGTTACAACGCCGTGTTTCGTTTAAAGGCTGTGTAAAGTTAATTTGTTTCAATGTACCTGTAGGCACCTGCGGCTTATAGACATGTGTGGCTTATTTATGTACAAAATACATATTTTTTTATAATTCAGTGTGTGCGGTTTATATTCAGGTGCGCTTAATAGTCCAGCAATTACGGTACACACAATACACCATAACAAAGCAAAAACAGGTTTAGAAACTTTTGCTAATATATATATATATATATATATATAAAAACTGAAATATCACATTTACATAAGTATTCAGACCCTTTACACACTACTTTGTTGAAGCACCTTTGGCAGCAATTACATCCTCGAGTCTTCTTGGGTATGACGCAACAAGCTTGGCACACCTGTATTCGGGGAGTTTCTCCTATTCTTCTCTGCAGATCCTCTCAAGCTTTTTTCGGGTTGGAAAGGGGAGTGTTGCTGCACAGCTATTTTCAGGTCTCTCCAGAGATGTTCAATCGGGTTCAAGTCCAGGCTCTGGCTGGGCCATTCTAGGACATTCAGAGACTTGTCCCTAAGCCACTCCTGCATTGTCTTGGCTGCCAGCTTAGGGTCGTTGTCCTGTTTGAAGGTGAACCTTATCCCCAGCCTGAGGTCCGGTGCGCAATGGAGCAGGTTTTCATCAAGGATCTCTCTATAGTCTCCCAGTCCCTGCCGCTTAATAACATCTCCACAGCAGGATGCTGCTACCATGCTTAACCTGGCAGCATCCCTACAGTGTTTTCCAGACGTGACGCTTGGTATTCAGGCCAAAGAGTTCAATCTTGGTTTCATCAGACCAGAAAATCTTGTTTCTCAAGATCGGAGAGTCCTTTAGGTGCCTTTTGGCAAACTCCAAGCGGGCTGTCATGTGCCTTTTACTGAGGAGTAACTTCTATCTGGTCATTCTACCATAAAGGCCTGATTGTTGGAGTGCTGCAGAGATGGGAGAACCTTCCAGAAGGACAACCATCTCCAGAGGAACTCTGGAGCTCTTTCAGTGACCATCGGGTTCTTGGACACCTCCCTGACAAAGGCCCTTCACCCCAGATTGCTCAGTTTGGCCAGCTGGCCAGCTCTAGGAAGCTCTAAGTCTTGGTGGTTCCAAACTTCTTCCATTTAAGAATGCTGGAGGCCACTGTGTTCTTGGGGACCTTCAATGTTGCAGAAATTGTGCCTTGACACAATGGTATTTATGTTTTATATCTTTAATAGAGTTGGAAAAATTTCAAAAAACAGTTTTTGCTTTGTCATTATGGGGTATTGTGTGTAGATTGATGAGATAAATAATATAATTTAGAATAAGGCTGTAACATAAAACGTGGAAAAAGGCAACGGGTCTGAATGCTTTCCAAAACTGTGCACTGTATACTATATATACAAAGGTATGTGGACACACCTTCAAATTAGTTGATTCAGCTATTTCTGCCACACCAGTTGCTGACAGGTTTATAAAATCGAGCACACAGCCATGCAATGTCCATAGACAAACCAATGGCAGTAGAATGGCCTTATTGAAGTGACTTTCAACTGGGAGGTCCGTGGGGCGACGCACATTGGCCTAGCGTCGTCCGGGTTAGGGTTTGGCTGGTAGGGATATCCTTGTCTCATCGCACACCAGCGACTCCTGTGGCGGGCCGGGCGCAGTGCACGCTAACTAAGGTCGCCAGGTGCACAGTGTTTCCTCCGACACATTGGTGCGGCTGGCTTCCGGGTTGGATGCGCGCTGTGTTCAGAAGCAGTGCGGCTTGGTTGGGTTGTGTTTCGGAGGACGCATGACTTTCGACCTTCGTCTCTCCCGAGCCCGTACGGGAGTTGTAAAATTCAACAAAAAAACAAACAAAAAAATGACTATGAAATGTGAACTTTTTTTTTATTTATTATGTATATTTATACTTTTTTTTTTACAGTGACTTTCAACGTGGCACCGTTATAGGATGCCAATTTTCCAACAGGTCAGTTCGTCAAATTTCTGCCCTGCTAAAGCTGCCCTGGTCAACTAAGTGCTGTTATTGTGAAGAGGAAACATCTACCGCAAAGTGGTAGGCCACACAAGCTCAAAGAACGGGAACGCTGAGTGCTGAAGCACGTAAAAATCGCCTGCAATACTGAGTTCCAAACTGCCTCGAAGCAATGTCAGCACAAGTTCATCGGAGCAGCCGCACACAAAATCTGTCTAGATCTGTTCCAGATTTTTTTTGTTTTTTTGTTGAATTTTACCCCCTTTTTCTCCCCAATTTTGTGGAACTCTCTTGTCTCATCGCTACAACTCCCGTACGGGCTCGGGAGAGACGAAGGTCGAAAGTCATGTGTCCTCCGAAACACAACCCAACCAAGCCGCACTGCTTCTTAACACAGCGCGCATCCAACCCGGAAGCCAGCCGCACCACTGTCCACCTGGCGACCTTAGTTGTGCACTGCGCCCGGCCCGCCACATGAGTCGCTTTTGTGCGATGAGACAAGGATATACCTACCGGCCAAACCCTCCCTAACCCGGACGACGCTAGGCCAATTGTGCGTCGCCCCACAAACCTCCCGGTCATGGCTGGCTGCGACAGAGCCTGGGCGCGAACCCAGAGTCTCTGGTGGCACAGCCAGCGCTGCAGTGCCCTAGGCCACTGAGCCACCCGGGAGGCCCCATTTCATAGTCAATGTTGTTCAGGTTTCCCAAAGAATGAACTCAAAAAGCACCCACTAGCTACGTACCAGTTCATTGGTGTGTTTGGACCAGGCAAGGTTGCACACCTGGGATCCGGTGTCGGTGCACTGCAGGGGCTGGCCCGTCAAGGTGTTCCAGAAGCGGATACAGCGGTCGGCTGTGCCCCCTCCAGATGCCAGCAGGCCGTGTTGATGGGGGGACCAAGCAATGGCCTTCACCGCAGCCAGGTGCTCTGTGTACTGCTGCACCGGGAGAACACTGGAGTGGTTCCATACCAGTAGCTATGGGGAGGGGGAAGGATTGTTAGTTTAGGAAAATAATGCTATAGGATAAGGATAAAAGCAGTCGTGTAGTTAATCAAGAGAGGGTTTAACTATTGTGAGATGGGATAGGTCAGACTGCAGGTTTGTGTTTCTGTGTGTGTCTTGTAATTACACCGATACCAGTAGTTGGTGGTCTGTGCTGTGCAGGGCTGAGGTCAATTCCATTTAAAATTATAGTCAATTTAGAATATAAACCAAATTCTAAATTTTCCTCATTGAAAAACATTGGAGAATCCGAATTTCAATGTACTTCCTGATTTCAAATGACATTGACTGGTGCCTTGTCTGTGCATGTACCTTGTTGTCGTTTCCCCCCGAGGCCAACAGTTGATGGTCTGTGCTCCATTTGAGGCCACAGACTTCCTGTCTGTGTCCCTGGAGACGGCGTTCTGACTGGAGGGGTGGGGCTCGGATGTCCCTCTGTAGGATCACCCTATCACGACTGCCCGACGATAACTGGTCGGCATTCCACGCCAACGCACCTAGAGAGAAGTTTGCAAATAAATTATATTCAAATCATACAAAACAGTTGAAATGCACTCAATTTTCATAGTTGTTTTGACTAAACGCTAAATATTTACATGAAGCCATAGCAATATAATTAATAGATATTGTATTCTGTATCAATCTATTTCTATGGTGCATCACTACTGCTCCTCTCTCTAAGGAGAAGCTGTCCTGTTCTCTCTGTAAGACGGGCAGCATCAGTCTACACCCACTCACCCACTCTGGCTGTGTGTCCCTCCAGTACAGACAGCTTCTTCCCTGCTGCCGCATCCCAGATCTGTACATAGCCCTTATGAGTCCCCACTGCTACCAGGTTCCCCTGAAACCACACACACCCAATAACCAGACATGGTTTCAGGGCAAATCCACCACACCCCCTGAAATCTCTAGAAACACATGACTACAACGGGATATAGGGTAGACTAAGGGGCAGAGCCATATATTTAACCAACTTTCAGAATTTATTTAATTTAGTTATATAGCATTGTTTAGATATTATTCATGTAATGGTAATAGGGTGCAAACAATGGCTGCCATAGAATGTTGTAGTGTCCTGTACAGTGCATTCGGAAAGTATTGAGATCCCTTTACTTTTTCTGTTACGTTACAGCCTTATTCTAAAATGGATTAAACAAATGTTTCCTCAATCTACACACAATATCCCATAAGGAAAAAATGAACAGGTTTAGACAAATGTATTAAAAATAAAACAAATACGTTATCAACACAAGTATTCAGACCCTTTGCTATGAGACTCGAAATTGATCTCAGGTGCATCCTGTTTGCATTAATTATCCTTGAGATGTTTCTACAACTTGACTGGAGTCCCACAGTTGACAGTGCATGTCAGAGCAAAAACCTAGCCATGAAGTTGAAGGAACTGTCCGTAGAGCTCCGAGACAGCACACACAACAAATTTATGCCGTATTGAAGGCCCCCACGAACACAGTGGCCTCCATCATTCTTAAATGGAAGAAGTTTGGAACACCAAGACTCTTCCTAGAGCTGGCCACCCGGTCAAACTGAGCAAATCAGGGGGAGAAGAGACTTGGTCAGGGAGGTGACCAAAAACCCGATGGCCACTCGGACAGAGCTCCAGAGTTCCTCTGTGGAGATGGGAGAACCTTCCAGAAGGACAACCATCTTTGCAGCACTCCATCAGGCAGGCCTTTATGGTAGTGTCCAGACGGAAGCCACTCCTCTGTAAAAGGCACATGGCAGGTCACTTGGAGTTGCCAAAAGGCACCTAAAGACTATCAGACCATGAGAAACAAGATTATCTGAATGGCAAGTGTCACATCTGGAAGAAACCTGGCACCATGCCTACGGGTGGTTGCAGCGTCATGCTGTGGGGATATTTTTCAGTGGCAGGGACTGGGAGACTAGTCAGGATCAAGGCAAAGATGAACAGAGCAAAGTACAGAGAGATCCTTGATGAAAACCTGATCCAGGGTGCTTAGGACCTCAGCCTGGGGCGAAGGTTCACCTTCCAACAGGACAATGACCCGAAGCACACAGCCAAGACACTGCAGGACTGGCTTCGGGACAAGTCTCTGAATTTCCTTGAGTGACCCAGCCACAGCCCAGACTTGAACCCGATCTAACATCTCTCGAGAGACCTGAAAATAGCTGTGCCGCTCCTCATCCAACCTGACAGAGCTTGAGAGGATCTGCAGAGAATGGGAGAAACTCCCCAAATACAGGTGTGCCAAGCTTGTAGCGTCATACCAAAGAAGAATTGAGTCTGTAATCGCTGCCAAAGGCACTTCAACAAAGTGCTGAGTAAAGGGTGTGAATACTTATGCAAAATGTGATACTTACATTTTTTTTTTTTTTTTTTACTGATTTGCAAACATGTATAAAAACCTGTTTTTGCTTTGTCATTATGGGGTATTATGTGTAGATTGATGAGGGAAAAAAACTATTTAATCAATTTTAGAATATAGAATAACATAATAAAAAGGTCTGAATACTTTCTGAATGCACTGAAAATGCATCATAATGCAAAGTCTCAATGTCCCAACTCTATAAATACAGTACATGGCTCTGATAAGGGGAGAACATATCGGAGGCAAAGTAGACAGACACACCCTCTCTGACCAGCCCACTGACGTGACAGAGTCCCCCTCCACTGACAGGTCACACAGACGCGTCACCTGGAGACCAAAAGACATAATTGATATATTGTCAATTACCAACTCATATCACATGAAAGAGCTTACAAAAGGCCTTTGAGATAAATGGAAACATCAAATAGTAGGCCGTTTCTCGCGGTGAGAAGGTGGTCACTGATTTCAGTGTATCAAATAGTAACTTTCATGATTTTTATTTTTTTTATTGTTGCTGAAAACCAGATGTTCCGGCTTAGTTATAGTGAAACATGTCAATTCTGGTCTTCATTTTGACAGTTTGTTGCAAAAGTGACACATTATGGTCTTTTAATAGTAAATCTAGCCAGGATTTCATCATATATGTCAAGCAGTGCAGTTTCAGCTCTGTCTGTCCGTGGCCTCTCTTCCTCAGTGCGCACTGTCACTGTGACCGTTTCCATCTTGTCCAACTGTGTCTAACATTTCACGTAAAACCTGTTTCATGTCTGCATCGAAGTAGCGGTCCTTGTCCCTATCATCTAGCATGGTGGCAACACAGTAAAGAGACTCAGAGAATGCCACCAAATCGCATGTTCACAGCCTCAAGTACTTTTGTAAGTTAACCCCAGTCTGTGTCGGCAGTTTTGTTGAGCAGGCGTTTCAATGACATGACAGAGGGTATCACGTCTGCTGCAGGCGCAATTGAGCTGATTTCTTTAGTCCGTTGTTCGAATGGAGCTAGGAGTGTGTTCATGTTTCCAAGTTTCAAACATGTTCTCAAATGCCATTGAAATGGCATGAGAACCAGAACATTCTTGAGCATGCAATAAATACGGCTTTCAAATCAAATCAAATGTATTTATATAGCCCTTCGTACATCAGCTGATCTCTCAAAGTGCTGTACAGAAACCCAGTCTAAAACCCCAAACATCAAGCAATGCAGGTGTTGAAGCACGTTGGCTAGGAAAAACTCCCTAGAAAGGTCAGTATGAAATCCTCGTTTACCAACTGTGCTGTCAGACTCCATGCTCATGGGGCTGACATCGCTGGTCCAAATATCAGATGTGAAGCTAACAGCAGTGATGCTCATGGATGTGAATTTCAACAATACTGTGTAACTCTGGTAGGGAAACATCTGAAAAATATAGTGTGTACCAGGGCTCGAACAGTCAGAGAAAGCCAACATCATCCACAACAGAGGACGGTTGATTGTCAAGGGCAATGAATTCCATTATCTTGGCGTTAAATGAAGTTCGCCTTTGAGTTGTCTCGCTGAAATGTTCTTACTCTTTCAAAGGACAGCTCGACTTTAACTTGTTTAGTTGTTGGAAGTGTCCGTTGAGAATTTCTCTGCTTTTGTTCTGTGTAGCGCTGTATTTTTCGTGGAGTCTTTACATCATCTACTTACGTTATATAGGTATGCATGTCAGCTTTGACATTGGATTTGGCGTCGGCGTTAAACTAGACATCAGGCCGATGTTGGGATTTTTAGCTAATATCGGCCAATTCCGAAATGCTCACCGATATATCGTGCATTGGGTTTACTTGATAGCTACCTACACAAATAGCTAGCTAGAACAAAGTGTTAATAAGATAAATTCATTTAAAAAGATTTTTACTTTCACAAGTAAGTGAAAGAAATAGGTTGATTATGTTTTCATATGGGTACATCTCTAATCTGAACTAAAATAACTATTGCCCCGTAGCACTCACTTCTATCATCATGATGTGCTTCGAGAGAGTAGCCAAGAATCATATTACCTCTACCTTACCTGACACCCTTGACCCATTTCAATTTGCTTACCACCCCATTAGATCCACAGACGATGCAATCGCACACAGCCCTATGCCATCTGGACAAGAGGTACACCTATGTAAGAATGCTGTTAATTGACTCAACATTCAACGCCATAGTACCCTCCAAGCTCATCATTATGCTTGAGGCCCTGGGTCTGAACCCCGCCCTGTGCAACTGGGTCCTGGACTTCCTGACGGGTTGCTCCCAGGTGGTGAAGGTAGGAAAAAAACCCACTTTGCTGATACTCAACACAAGGGGGCCCCACAAGGATGCATGCTCAGCCCCCTACTGTACCCCCTATTCACCCATGACTGCGTTGCCATGCACGCCTCCAACTTAAATCATCAAGTTTGCAGACGACAACCGTAGTAGGCCTGATTACCAACGATGACGAGACAGCCTACAGGGAGGAGGTGAGGGCCCTGCGAGTGTGGTGCCAGGAAAATAACCTCTCATCCAACGTCAACATAAAGTAGTTGATTGCGGACTTCAGGAAATTACACCCCCCCCTATCCACATCGACGGGAACGCAGTGGAGAAGGTGGAAAGCTTCAAGTTCCTCGGCGTACACATCATTGACAAAATGAAATGGTCCACCCACACAGAGAGTGTGGTGTAAGCAAAACAGAGCCTCTTCAACCTCAGGAGGCTGAAGAAATTTGACTTGGCATCGAAAATCCTGACAAACTTTTACAGATGCAAAATTGAGAGCATCACCGCCTGGTCTGGAAACTGCACCGCCTGCAAGTGCAGGGCTCTCCAGAGCGTGCGGTTGCCCAACGCATCACTGTGGGCAAACTACCTGCCCTCCAGGACACCTACAGCACCCATTATCACAGGACGGCAAAAAATATAATCAAGGACAACCACCACCCGAGCCACTACCTGTTCAACCTGCTATCATCCAGAAGGCGAGGTCAGTACAGGTGCATCAAAGCTGGGACTGAAAAACTGTAAAACAGCTTCTATCTAATGGCCATCAGACTTTGACATACTGTTAAATAGCCATTACTAGCACATTAGAAGCTGCTGCCCTATATACATAGACTTGGAATCAATGGCCACTTTAATAAATGGAACACCACCCACTTTAATAACGTTTACATATTTTTCATTACTCATCTCATATGTATATACTGTATCTTAGTCTATGCCGCTCTGATAATGCTTGTCCAAACATTTATATATTCTTTATTCCATTCCTTTAGATTTGTGTGTATTATTAGATATCACTGTTAGATAGTACTGCACCGTTAGAGCTAAAAACACAAGCATTTCACTACACCCACATTAACATCTGCTAAACACGCGTATGTGACAAATACAATTTAATTCGATTTTTGATAATATAGGAAAGGTTTAACTAAAAATGTATTTGAGTGTTTACTAGCAATTGTAACTTGAGTCTAATAATTATTTGTACAAAAAAGTTAATCTGAAGGAATACATACTTGAGGAATATAAAAATACTAGCTTGATATGTTTTCCAGTTTCTTGAAATACTTTGCGAACACAACTTATTTCTGTGTACTCAATTATTCTGTTGTGCATTGTTTTTCTTCATGGTGATGGAAAGTCTACAGGTACAAACCTACATGACCAGCCTATGTACAATACAGTAATGTACATTAAGTTGTTTATGGATGATAAGTTAATACTACTCAAAAAGTTGTTTTCCATGCTATTTGATCAAGAAACATATTTAATTTGATGTGGATGTTTTGTGTCTTTGGCCACAACTTTTCACCTTTTGATGTAAATGTTTGAGGTCGCGGTTTTGTTCTTTTTGTATACCATTAGAATAAGAACCGTAGAGAAAAGGACATGGAAACAACTCTTACAATTCCAACTATTGAATTCTGCAAGATACTGTTAATTATACAACTAACTTTTTGGCCCAAGCAGAGATGCTGGAAAAAAAAATGTTTTGCCCAAGCTACATATGTATAGATCAGTCTGCTAATACTAGTAAAGGCCCAGTTTGTGAAAATATACAGTGCCTTGCGAAAGTATTCGGCCCCCTTGAACTTTGCGACCTTTTGCCACATTTCAGGCTTCAAACATAAAGATATAAAACTGTATTTTTTTGTGAAGAATCAACAACAAGTGGGACACAATCATGAAGTGGAACAACATTTATTGGATATTTCAAACTTTTTTAACAAATCAAAAACTGAAAAATTGGGCGTGCAAAATTATTCAGCCCCTTTACTTTCAGTGCAGCAAACTCTCTCCAGAAGTTCAGTGAGGATCTCTGAATGATCCAATGTTGACCTAAATGACTAATGATGATAAATACAATCCACCTGGGTGTAATCAAGTCTCCGTATAAATGCACCTGCACTGTGATAAGTCTCAGAGGTCCGTTAAAAGCGCAGAGAGCATCATGAAGAACAAGGAACACACCAGGCAGGTCCGAGATAGAAGTTTAAAGTTTAAAGCCGGATTTGGATACAAAAAGATTTCCCAAGCTTTAAACATCCCAAGGAGCACTGTGCAAGCGATAATATTGAAATGGAAGGAGTATCAGACCACTGCAAATCTACCAAGACCTGGCCGTCCCTCTAAACTTTCAGCTCATACAAGGAGAAGACTGATCAGAGATGCAGCCAAGAGGCCCATGATCACTCTGGATGAACTGCAGAGATCTACAGCTGAGGTGGGAGACTCTGTCCATAGGACAACAATCAGTCGTATATTGCACAAATATGGCCTTTATGGAAGTGGCAAGAAGAAAGCCATTTCTTAAAGATATCCATAAAAAGTGTTGTTTAAAGTTTGCCACAAGCCACCTGGGAGACACACCAAACATGTGGAAGAAGGTGCTCTGGTCAGATGAAACCAAAATTGAACTTTTTGGCAACAATGCAAAACGTTATGTTTGGCGTAAAAGCAACACAGCTCATCACACTGAACACACCATCACCACTGTCAAACATGGTGGTGGCAGCATCATGGTTTGGGCCTGCTTTTCTTCAGCAGGGACAGGGAAGATGGTTAAAATTGATGGGAAGATGGATGGAGCCAAATACAGGACCATTCTGGAAGAAAACCTGATGGAGTCTGCAAAAGACCTGAGACTGGGACGGAGATTTGTCTTCCAACAAGACAATGATCCAAAACATAAAGCAAAATCTACAATGGAATGGTTCAAAAATAAACATATCCAGGTGTTAGAATGGCCAAGTCAAAGTCCAGACCTGAATCCAATTGAGAATCTGTGGAAAGAACTGAAAACTGCTGTTCACAAATGCTCTCCATCCAACCTCACTGAGCTCGAGCTGTTTTGCAAGGAGGAATGGGAAAAAATGTCAGTCTCTCGATGTGCAAAACTGATAGAGACATACCCCAAGCGACTTACAGCTGTAATCGCAGCAAAAGGTGGCGCTACAAAGTATTAACTTAAGGGGGCTGAATAATTTTGCACGCCCAATTTTTCAGTTTTTGATTTGTTAAAAATGTTTGAAATATCCAATAAATGTCATTCCACTTCATGATTGTGTCCCACTTGTTGTTGATTCTTCACAAAAAAATACAGTTTTATATCTTTATGTTTGAAGCCTGAAATGTGGCAAAAGGTCGCAAAGTTCAAGGGGGCCGAATACTTTCGCAAGGCACTGTATATATTAAAAAACTAAATTAACATCCATCATAAGAACAAATAGATGACATTAGTGGTCATGTCAACTTGTTGTATTTTGCCCCTGAATGCTATGACAGATTGGTGGCTCAGTCCACTATGACAGTTGGCTCATAGTACAATGGTTGTGAGTTCTAATCCCACATGGGGCAGATAAAGCATTTGGAGATAAAAATCTATTTACAATAATCATCTCATACCCAGACACTTCTAATTCTGAAAAGTAAAAGCATACCTGTAAGAGGGGGTCGCCCTGGTAGTAATTGTAGATTTGTACAGTACCCAAGACCAATATGAGTTAATTTGGCCATTGGAAAAAGAGCTACTGCGCAATACGGGATGGATTGAATTGAGCCCCTCATGTTCATTTTCAAGGTGATGATCGCACTTCTTCCCAGCACAATATGCAATAAATGGGAGTTTGCACCCCATAGATGTCAGGAATTCGCCAACTGTCCAAAGCCCTATTTACTTGCGATGCGCATTCATTTCATCAGATTAATATTCATGAGCAATTCCCCACACCCACATCTTCTCACCTGAATGCATTTTTTTTTTGAAGGGGTTGGGCAAAGGCTGAAATTTGGGTTGAGAGTTACCCTTTAAACACACAATCACACACACACACACACACCCCCACCTGGCTGGTGCAGGCACTCCACAGGTAGACACAGGTTCCCAGGCCGACACTGAGGACGTTGAGGGAGGACCAGTCCACCAGGTTGAGGTAGAAGTCATCCTGCAGCTCCGGAGCATCCAGCACCTTGAAGGGGATCTTAGAGATCTTACGTGTGGGTTTCCTAGGCGACCGTAACAGCTTCTGACTAGGAGGGAGACAAGGAGGGCTGGATTGCTCATTCAATGTGAAACAGAAGACTCTTCTTCACCAAGAGTAATATCATTAGAATGGAATGAGAGGGAGAGGAGAAATAAAATATCACTGTTGGCCATATAATATAAAATGTATGAGAAAGTTAAGGTGGTGGTTACCTGTTGCTGCTAACAGGAGACAGGGAGTATGGAGAGACTGTGTTGCCATCCTCAGGGAGAGACCGTTTGGCACAGACAGAATACTGTAAACCCACACAAGTGGCATATTGAGAATCAAAAGTTAACATGTTGTAGTACGACTAACAAATATTAAAAGTGGCTAACTCCAGCATACAGCACACTAGCCCTGGTAGTTTTGAAAAAGACGCTATTGCCCCAGAATGTATAAGGGCCTACTACGGACACTAAAGAGGCTCCTCTTGGCAGGGGTTGAGGGCTGGAGGCGGCGATCCTCTGACTGGGGATCCTGGACCTTCTCTATGCCTGCCCCCAGCAGCTCGTTCTTTAGCAGGGCAGAGTACGCCAGGCCGTCTGCTAAAGGAGAAATAGTGGAGGACAGAGGGGGTGAGCAGACATGCATGAGCAGCACAGATTAAGTGCGTAGGAGACTTTTAAAGGAGTCAAGAGGGTTACCTTTGCTAGTGTCTGTTGTGCCATCCTTTGTCTTCCTGTTCTGATTGTGGGACTTCTCATTCTCCTACACAACATCAACACAGTGATTACATGTGCTGAAACCCAGAAAGTGATTACAATCAACACAGATGTAAAACTTTGGGCAGAAGACAAAATCCCAGGGTGCATTGCAGGGGACTCACGTTGATGCGGTGGAAGTTGACGCTCCAGTTGGCGCCGGCGCGGGAGGGAATGAAGCGGTCGCCATGTTTGCTTGGTGACGACAGAGGGGAGTTGGTGGGTGTCAGCGCTCGCACTGCATCTATGGCCTTCTTTACAGGGGGGAAGAGCGAAGGATAGTGTAAGACAGGGAAATCGTCATCAGAGGACACCATTTTTTAAGCCAATTTCCTGCAATTCTACACATTTCTCCAATAGAGCTGAGCTAAAATGTTTGCAGTTTTAAAGCTAGGGCACTATACACATGTTTTATTTTGAGTAGATACCACAGACTTCCAGTCATTGCGCTAATGCTAGCGGCTCCCAAAAACTACCAACTTCCTTCATACTGGACAGACATACAAATTCACGACCTCATCTGCCTCTAGGGAAATAGATAGCCAAAATCCCTTTCAAACACGTTAGGAAAAAATCTAAAGAAATGTAGAATTTTGGGTGTAGTTATCCAAGTTATGCAAGTGCATTTATTACTGTATTTGTATTGCCATTTAATCCACCGAAAAAAGGACCGGTATAAGATTAGGAGAAAACAGACTTCAGGACAAATAATGAATAGGGTACTCTTTACATGGCTATAAGCCCATCTTGCCTTGGCGCGCGATCACCCAACGCAACTACACTTGTCTGGGAGGACAGTGAATTACTGTGAACTAACTGTTACGGCTTCTACGTTGAGTGCTGCGTAGATAGAAGCTTGGCAGCTCAATAAAATGCCAGAAATGCACACTGGCCATATACTGTTACATTAAGTGTCATGGTATGGTGTTGGGTGTCGTAAAAAACAATTGATGCTATGCCCAAATGTAAAGCGGTGGTAAAGAAGTGCCGTGCTAAGAACGTTCAACTCTGTGGTGATGTTAACATTGCACCCCTTTGCAAAATCTGGTGTTTTATATTTGCTCTTTGCAAAGGTTATTCCTCAAGCTCGGTCATTCAAATGTTTATATAGACATACACACAAAAAAACAGCAGGTTACTAAATAGAGCCTCTTTTTGATGTATGGGTTGTCATTTGTCAGGGACTGGTCCAAATTCACGTTTCGTCACCCCCATCTTGCCAGCAGTGTGAGAGTAGTGGACACCGTTCACTGAGGGTAGTGTTAACAGGAATCCTTGGGACGTTTAGCATAGGCTAAACCCTAACCTAATCATAAACCTTACCGTTTTAAAAAGTTAAACTTCAAATTGGGTAGGGACGTCCCAAAGATCCCGCACTGAGGCAACGCCTTGGGCGAGCGGCAGCGCTAAGCCAGCTTCAAATGTTGTGATTGTTGTTTTTCCTTTCTAGTGATTACTACCAGAATTCAGTGGCTACAGCCCTACAATTTACGACAATATAGCTAAGTATCAATACACTGAAAATGTGTCCCATGTCATTGTTTTCCAGCTGGCTAGTATGAGGCAGCTCAGTCTTCAGATAATTATCTTTCTTGTGGTGTTTTTCAGAGTCAGTAGAAAGGCCTCTTTAGTGTCCTAAGTTTAAGCTGTAAGTAAGTGTCCTAAGTAAGCTGTTAGTGTCTTAACGACCATTCCACAGGTGCATGTTCATTAATTGTTCATGGTTCATTGAACAAGGATGGGAAACAGTCTAAACCCTTTACAATAAAGATCTGTGAAGTTTGAAAGACAGGGTCCTGAAAAAGGGACGTTTCTTTTTCTGCTGAGCACACACAAACACACAGTGCCTTCGGAAAGTATTCATACCCCTTGACATTTTCCCACATTGTTAGGCCTTAATCTAAAATAGATTTTTTTTTATCCCCTCAATCTACACACATTACCCCATAATGACAAAAAAACGTAGACTTTTTTCCTAATTTATTAAAAATAAACTGAAATCTCATTTACATAAGTATTCAGACCTTTACTCAGTACTTTGTTGAAGCACCTTTTGCAGCAATTACAGCATCACATATTCTTGGGTATGACACTACAAGCTTGGCACACCTGTATTTGGGGAGTTTCTCTTATTCTTCCCTGCAGATTCTCACAATCTCTGTCAGGTTGGATGTGGAGCATTGTTGACACAGCTATTTTAAGGTCTCCCCAGAGACCATCGATCGGATTCAAGTCCAGGCTCTGGGTCACTGAAGGACATTCAGAGACTTTTCCCGAAGCCACTCCTAAGTTGTCTTGGCTGTGTGCTTAGGGACGTTGTCCTGTTGGAAAGTGAACCGTTGAGGTCTGAGGTCCTGAGCACTCTGGATCAGGTTTTCATCAAGGATCTCTGTACTTTGCTCCGTTCATCTTTCCAGCGATCCTGACAAGTGTCCCAGTACCTGCATCTGAAAAACATCCCCACAGCATGATGCTGCCACCACCATGCTTCACTATAGAGATGGTGCCAGATTTCCTTTAGAAGTGACACTTGGTATTCAGGCCAGAGTTCAATCTTGGTTTCATCAGACTAGAGAATCTTGTCTATAGGTGCCTTTTGGCAAACTCCAAGCGGGCTGTCATGAGCCTTTTACTGAGGTGTGGCTTCTGTCTGGTCACTCTACCATATAGGCCTGATTAGTGGAGTGCTGCAGAGATGGTTGTCCTTCTTGAAGGTTCTCCCATCTCCACAGAGGAACTCTAGAGCTCTGTCAGAGTGACCATCAGGTTCTTGGTCACCTCCCTGACCAAGGACCTTCTCCCCAGATTGTTCAGTTTGGCCGGGCGGCCAGCTCTCGGAAGAGTCTTGGTGATTCCAAACTTCTTCCATTTAAGAATGGAGGCCACTGTGTTCTTGGGGACCTTCAATGCTGCAGACATTTTTTGGGAACCTTCCCTAGATCTGTGCCGACACAATCCTGCCTAGGAGCACTACGGACAATTCCTTTGACATCATGGCTTAGTTTTTGCTCTGATGCATGGTCAACCGTGGGACCTTATACATATTACCAGTCATAATTTGTCACACCTACTCATTAATGGGTTTTTCCTTAATTGTTACTGATTTCTAATTGTAGAACAATAGTGAAGACATCAAAACCATGAAATAACACATATGGAATCATGTCAGAAAAAGACAAAAAAATCTAAATATATTTTAGATTCTTCAAAGTAGCCACCTTTTGCCTTGACAGATTTGCACACTCTTGGAAGTCTCTCAACCAGATTCATGAGATAGTCACCTGGAATGCATTTCAATTAACAGGTGTGCCTTGTTAAAAGTTAATTTGTGGAATTGATTTCCTTCTTAATGCATTTGAACCAATAAGTTGTGTTGTGACAAGGTAGTGGTAGTATACAGAAGATGGTCTTTCACCAAATAGGGCTAAGTCCATATTATGGCAAGAACAGCACAAACAACCAAAAATAAACGACAGTCCATCATTACTTTAAGACATGAAAGTCAATCTATGCAGAAAATTAAGAACTTAGAAATGTTCTTCAAATGCGGTCGCAAAAACAATCAAGAGCTATGACGAAACTGGCTCTCATGAGAACCGCCACAGGAAAGGAAGACCGAGGGTTACCTCTATGAACATATCCTCTGCAACAGAGTTAACAGCCTAAGAAATTGCAGCCCAAATAAATGCTAGAGTTCAAGTAACAGATATCTCAACATCAACTGTTCAGAAGAGACTGCGTGAATCAGGCCTTCATGGTTGAATTGCTGCAAAGAAGCCTCTACTACAGGACACCAATAAGAAGAGACTTGCTTGGGCCAAGAAACATGAGCAATGGACATTAGACCGGTGGACAGCTGTCCTTTGGTCTGATGAGTCCAAATTTGAGATGTTTGGTTCAAACCGCCATGTGTTTGTGCGATGCAGAGTAGGTTAACAGACAATCGCTGCCTTTGTGGTTCCCACCATGAAGCATGGAGGTGGTGTGGGGGTGCTTTGCAGGTGACCCCATCTGTGATTTATTTAGAATTCAAGGCACACTTAACCAGCATGACTACCACAGGATTGTGCAGCGATACGCCATCCCATCTGGTTTGTGCTTAGTGGGACTATAATTTGTTTTTCAACAGGACAATGACCCAAAAGACCTCCAGGCTGTGTAAGGGCTATTTGACCAAGGAGGAGAGTGATGGAGTGCTGCATCAGATGACCTGGCCTCCACAATCCCCCGACCTCAACCCAACTGAGATGGTTTGGGATGAGTTGGACCACTGGGTGAAGGAAAAGCAGCCAACAAGTGCTCAGCATATGTGGGAACTCCTTCAAGACTGTTGGAAAAGCATTCCAGCTGAAGCTGGTTGAGAGAATTCCAAGAATGTGCTAAGCTAACATCAAGGCAAAGGGTGGCTACTTTGAAGAATACACTTTTTTTGGTTAGAACATGATTTCATGTGTTATTTCATAGTTCTGATGTCTTCACTATTATTCTACAATGTAGAAAATAGTGAAAATAAAGAAAGATCCTTGAATGAGTAGGTATCTCTAAGCTTTTGACTGGTACTGTAGGTGGCCCAAAACATAGCTTAGGTGGCCTGCATAAGGAATTCAATGGCAGAAAAATTCCTGCAGATGAAATGTTCAATAGAAATACGATTGAAAAAAACACATGTAGCCTAAGGCCCATTTTCTAATGGGTTTCCACAGGAAGATGGGAGGGGTAAAAACGTATTATTAAGTAAACAGAAGAGGTCAATCATAGGTGATTTTAATTCAGAGAAAACACTAGGGGACCTGAATAAAATAGACTATTTTAATAAAACCTTAGATTTTAGACTTCACACACTGTGATAAATAGCAAAGCCCTAGTTTCACACAGACACTCTCTTTAGTCTTCACAAAGCAGTTTTGTTATTATACCGGTTAGGGAGGAGCCAGTATCAGACTATTGTCAGTGATCTGAGGAAATCCAGCCTTTGTTCAGTAGCTTTGAACTTCAAAACACTGACAGTGTGTTATGCTTAGCCTAACATTATGTTCCATATACAGTTCTGCAAAAATAAATACGCAAGTTCTCGTACATGTCGGGCAAGTAAAGCATACTCGTACTCCTGACCTACTATCAGGGGATTTGGATCTCGGGTGACGCAAATGTCGGTACATTTTTCTGCCAACTAAAATACCCTTGTTAACCAGGTTACAATTTTTTCAAAACACAAAAATGACGTGGCCAACAGAAACCACATTACATGCATACAAGGAACATACATTTTTCATTAACAGCTTAATGGAAAGATGCAACAATAGCAAACCTATTATCTTAAAGTAAAAATACTATATATATATATATTAGAGGTCGACCGATTATGATTTTTCAACGCCGATACCGATTATTGGAGGACCAAATAAAGCCAATACCGATTAATCTGACAATTTTTTTTTTTTGTAATAATGACAATTACAACAATACTGAATGAACACTTAACTTAATACATCAATAAAATCAATTTAGCCTCAAATAAATAATAAAACATGTTCAATTTGGTTTAAATAATGCAAAAACAAAGTGTTGGAGAAGAAAGTAAAAGTGCAATATGTGTCATGTAAAAAAGCCAACGTTTAAGTTCCTTGCCCAGAACATGAGAACATATGAAAGCTGGTGGTTCCTTTTAACACGAGACTTTAATATTCCAAGTTAAGAGGTTTTAGGTTGTAGTTAAAATAGTATTTATAGGACTATTTCTCTATACCATTTGAATTCCATTCTTATAGGGGCTTAGTATTGCCAGTGTAACAGTATAGCTTCCGTCCCTCTCCACGCTCCTACCTGGGCTCGAACCAGGAACACATCGACAACAGCCACCCTCGAAGCAGCGTTACCCTTGCAGATCAAGTGGAACAATTACTCCAAGTCTCGGAGCGAGTGACGTTTGAAGCGCTATTAGCGCGCACCCCGCTAACTAGCTAGCCATTTCACATCGGTTACACCAGCCTAATCTCGGGAGTTGATAGGCTTGAAGTCATAAACAGCGCAATGCTTGAAGCAGAGTGAAGAGCTGCTGGCAAAACGCACGAAAGTGCTGTTTGAATGAATGCTTACGAGCCTGCTGCTGCCTACCACCGCTCAGTCAGACTGCTCTATCAAATCATAGACTTAACTATAATAACACACAGAAATACAAGCCGTAGGTCATTAATATGGTCGAATCCGGAAACTATCATTTCGAAAACAAAACATTTATTATTATCGCATATACCCCGACTCTGCGTGCAATGAACGCAAGAGAAGTGACACAATTTCACCTGGTTAATATTGCCTGCTAACTTGGATTTCATTTAGCTAAATATGCAGGTTTAAAAATATATACTTCTGTGTATTGATTTTAAGAAAGGCATTGATGTTTATGGTTAGGTACACGTTGGAGCAACGACAGTCCTTTTTCCGTGAATGCGCACCGCATCAATTATATGCAACGCAGGACATGCTAGATAAACTAGTAATATCATCAACCATGTGTAGTTAACTAGTGATTATGATTGATTGATTGTTTTTTATAAGATAAGTTTAATGCTAGCTAGCAAACTTACCTTGGCTTCTTACTGCATTCGCGTAACAGGTAGGCTCCTCGTGGAGTGCAATGAGAGGCAGGTGGTTAGAGCGTTGGACTAACGTTAGTTAACTAAGGTTGCAAGATTGAATCCCGGAGCTGACAAGGTAAAGATCTGTCGTTCTGCCCCAGAACAAGGCAGTTAAGACACTGTTCCTAGGCCGTCATTGAAAATAAGAATGTGTTCTTAACTGACTTGCTTAGTTAAATAAAGGTGTAATAAAAAAATAGTGTCCAAAAATAAACTTGAAATCGGCCATTCCGATTAATCGGTCGACCTCTAATATATACAGTGGGGCAAAAAAGTATTTAGTCAGCCACCAATTGTGCATGTTCTCCCACTTAAAAAGATGAGAGAGGCCTGTAATTTTCATCATAGGTACACTTCAACTATGACATACAAAATGAGGGAAAAAAATCCAGAAAATCACATTGTAGGATTTTTTATGAATTTATTTGCAAATTATGGTGGAAAATATGTATTTGGTCACCTACAAACAAGCAAGATTGCTGGCTCTCACAGACCTTCTTTAAGAGGCTACTCTGTCCTCCACTCGTTACCTGTATTAATGGCACCTGTTTGAACTTGTTATCAGTATAAAAGACACCTGTCCACAACCTCAAACAGTCACACTCCAAACTCCACTATGGCCAAGACCAAAGAGCTGTCAAAGGACACCTGAAACAAAATTGTAGACCTGCACCAGGCTGGGAAGACTGAATCTGCAATAGGTAAGCAGCTTGGTTTGAAGAAATCAACTGTGGGAGCAATTATTAGGAAATGGAAGACATACAAGACCACTGATAATCTCCCTCGATCTGGGGCTCCACGCAAGATCTCACCCGTGGGGTCAAAATTATCACAAGAACAGTGAGCAAAAATCCCAGAACCACACGGCGGGACCTAGTGAATGACCTGCAGAGAGCTAGGACCAAAGTAACAAAGCCTACCATCAGTAACACACTACGCCGCCAGGGACTCAAATCCTGCAGTGCCAGACGTGTCCCCCTGCTTAAGCCAGTACATGTCCAGGCCCGTCTGAAGTTTGCTAGAGAGCATTTGGATGATCCAGAAGAAGATTGGGAGAAAGTCATATCGTCAGATGAAACCAAAATATAACTTTTTGGTAAAAACTCAACTCGTCGTGTTTGGAGGACAAAGAATGCCGAGTTGCATCCAAAGAACACAATACTTACTGTGAAGCATGGAGGTGGAAACATCATGCTTTGGGGCTGTTTTTCTGCAAAAGGGACCAGGACGACTGATCCGTGTAAAGGAAAGAATGAATGGGGCCATGTATCGTGAGATTTTGAGTGAAAACCTCCTTCCATCAGCAAGGGCATTGAATGTGAAACGTGGCTGGGTCTTTCAGCATGACAATGATCCCAAACACACTGCCCGGGCAACGAAGGAGTGGCTTCGTAAGAAGCATTTCAAGGTCCTGGAGTGGCCTAGCCAGTCTCCAGATCTCAACCCCATAGAAAATCTTTGGAGGGAGTTGAAAGTCCGTGTTGCCCAGCAACAGCCCCAAAACATCACTGCTCTAGAGGAGATCTGCATGGAGGAATGGGCCAAAATACCAGCAACAGTGTGTGAAAACCTTGTGAAGGCTTACAGAAAACATTTGACCTCTGTAATTGCCAACAAAGGGTATATAACAAAGTATTGAGATACACTTTTGTTATTGACAAAATACTTATTTTCCACCATAATTTGCAAATAAATTTATTACAAATCATACAATGTGATTTTCTGGATTTGTTTTTCTCATTTTGTCTGTCATAGTTGAAGTGTACCTATGATGAAAATTACAGGCCTCATCTTTTTAAGTAGGAGAACTTGCACAATTGGTGGCTGACTAAATACTTTTTTGCCCCACTGTATAACCTGACGCAGCCAATTAAAACATCATTTAACATTTTCCAAAATGCAATTAGTTGGAAAACACAGTTCTAAACAGCGCAACTGATGGCGAGCAGTTCCATGAAAATCTGTGTTAGAAACTTAGAGAAGAGGGGGAATCTAATAGCAAAAACTAGCATGGGTTGCTAATATGACTAGGATTGTACCTTCGGCTTCTGGACAACTAAATAAAGTTTATGAAAATCAATAAAACAGAAGGAGAAAAATTCTGTTTAACGGCCTTTATAAAATAATTTCCTCCACATTTCTATCGTTGGATTTTGGCTACCCTTACAAAAAAAATATAGTTTTGAAACTGCAGTAAAAGTGCATTAACTGCAGTCGACGGTGTTATTTTGGATGCAGTTATACTCTCTAGTTACGCGCTGATAGCCTGTCTACCGTTGGTAAAGCCTATGCACTCGAATAGGAGGCGCGATTTAATTACAAGTCCAATTTAAATCGTGACCATCAAAATATTTGCATTTAGAATTATTGGTGGCGCAATGACTGGGCTTACAAAAGCACGTTTCACTCCAGTAAGCACATTTTCTGATGAGCTGCTCTCGCTCTGTTTGACAGGTGATAGGCTATTCCGCTCCACAAACTAGGCTGTGTGATAAATGAGATACATGACAACTAACGTAAATACACACACGCGCCAATTTAATTCCACCATATTATGCAAATTAACCTGTACACTGAAGCGTTAACATCACCAGTATCTCTGGATAGATTACATTCACCCCATGTCCCATCAATTGAACTAAAACTCACTCTCCAAATCCCTGAACATTCTGTGGTCAGCTAAGTGTGTGCCAAGCAATTCATACATGAATACATTTAGACACCATCTTGAGGTTTGAATTCTAAGATATTTGCAAGATGTAAACAAGGGAACATCATATCATCTCAATACAGAATGATATTGGACAACACAAGCCAATACAGAATAATAAACAGTACAGACAATACCTTTTAAAAAGTCAATCCACTTACAATAGGGCTGGCATTCTCGTTCTGAATGTTGATCTGCCTGAGCAGCCGACACTCATAGTCCTGGTCCATAGCTGTAAAGGAATAGGAAATGATATAGCATTGATTTACATTCAAAAATATCATAGCTACACTACTGACCAAAAGTATGTGGACACCTGCTTGAACACCTCATTCCAAAATCATGGGCATTAATATGGAGTTGGTCACCCCTTTGCTGTCATAACAGCTACCACTCTTCTGGGAAGGGTTGCCACTAGATATTGGAACATTGCTGCAGGTACTTGCTTCCAATCAGCCACAAGAGCATTCCAATTCATCCCAAAGGTGTTTGATGGGGTTGAGGTCAGGGTTCTGTGCAGGCCTGTCAAGTTCTTCCACACCATTTCTGTATGGACCTTGATTTGTGCATGGGGCCATTGTCTTGCTGAAACAGGAAAGGGCCACAAAGTTGGAAGCAGAAAATAGTCTAGAATTTCATTATATACTGTATCGTTAAGATTTCCCTTCACTGGAACTAAGGGACCTAGCCCGAACCATGACAAACAGCCCCAGACAAGTATTCCTCCTCCGCCAAACTTAACAATTGGCACTATGCATTGAGGCAGGTAGCGTTCTCCAGGCATCCGCCAAATCCAGACTCGTGCGTCGGACTGCGAGATGGTGAAGCGCGATGCATCACTCCAGAGTCCAACAGCTAAGAGCTTAAAATCAAATCAAATTCTCTTTGTCAGATGCGCCGAACACACCTGGTATAGAGGTCATGGATGGCAGGAAGCTTAAACTCTGTAGTGACATGCGGTCGGAGGCCGAGTTGCCATACCAGGCAGTGATGCAACCACTACAACCGGTACCCCCTGCAACCAGGATGCTCTCGATGGTGCAGCTGTATATCCTTTTGAGGATCTGAGGAACCATGCCAAATCTTTTTAGTCTCCTGAGGGGGAATAAGGTTTTGTCGCGCCCTCTTCACGACTGTCTTGGTGTGCTTGGACCATGTTAGTTTGTTGTTGATGTGGGCGCCAAGAAACGTGAAGCTCTCAACCTGCTCCACTACAGCCCTGTCGATGATAATGGGGGCGTGCTCGGTCCTCCTTTTCCTGTGGTCCACAATCCTCTCTTTTGTCTTGACCACGTTGAGAGAAAGGTTGTTGTCACATTATTATTTTAGGTTCAAACATAATTCTAGTTTTTCCTTATCCTTCATTCCAGGTGTTGAAAGCCAGTACTTTCTGGTGGATGTCATTTTCATGGAAAGATGCAACTACTCAACATTTTCCCAAGCTATACTAGCCTCCCTCCACAGCAACGATCTGAACGATGCCTGGGCAGTGGTAACAGATAATGCCTCCTACTGCCTGAAGGCATGCAAGGAGGTTCTGAAAGGAGTGATGCCCAACAGTGTCCATGTTACCTGTCTCTGCCATGTCATCAATCTGGTGGGTGAGACCTGGCAGCACTACAAATAGTTCTCTGAAGTTGCATCACTTGTGACATGGATGAGAGCTGTCTTCTTCAAGAAGCCTGCCAGAAAGAGAAGAAGGGTGAGCTTCCTCATTATGAAGGAGTTTGTGCTGGCCAAGGCTCCTGAAGCAGAGAGCTCCAGATGGAATAGCTGGTTTGAGGCAGTGAAGTACCATGCAGAGCATGTTCACCTGTACAGAGTTTTTGTTGGCACAAAAGTCATCATCCCAGGCAGTCACAAACATCCTCCAGCTGGAAACAGGAGAAGGTTGCTGCATTGTTGCCTAGATTCTTACATAACTTTTTTTCATTTATAATGAAACTCTTAGTAGAACTCAGTTTTTAAGCACTTGCCTTGATTTAAAAAAAATGGTGCGATGTGTTGCATTACAAATGCACTGTTATATCTTATTAAATTGTTGACCTTTTATTCATTCACATTAATAGACTCTTTCTGATGATGAAATTAGAGTAAACCGTAAAACACAGAATTTTGAAAAATGTACGGAGAAAAAATGGAATTTTGAAAAAAATTAAATGGATTTCATAGGGCCATACATCCCCACTCCAGCCGACACTTTGCATTGCATATGGTGATCTTATGGCTAGTGTGCAGATGTTCTACCATGGAAACCCACATCATGAAGCTCCCGACAAACAGTTCTTCTTCCAGAGGCAGTTTTGGAACTCGGTAGTGAGTGTTGAAACCGAGGACAGACGATTTTTTAAACGCTACAGCCCTGGGCAGTCCTGTTCTGTGAGCTTGTGTGTCCGACCACTTCACGGCTGTCCGTTGTTGCTCCTAGACCTTTCCACTTCACAACAGCACGTACAGTTGACCGGAGCAGCTCTAGCAGGGCAGAAATTTGAAATTTGTTGGAAAGGTGCCACGTTGAAAGTCACAAATATCTTCAGTAAGGCCATTCTTCTGCCAATGTTTGTCCATGGAGATTGCATGACAGTGTGCTCGATTGTATACACCTGTCAGCAACAGGTGAGGCAGAAATAGCCATATACTCAAATTTGAAGGAGTGTCCACATACTTTTGTATATATAGTGTACTTGTCAGCTGCATATTATGCATATCCTATGTGATACTGGGCTTTGCCTTAATGATGTAGATTAATTCAATACTTTAGTTCCAAAGCACTGTTTTGTTTTCTGTAAATTGTACCTAGCTATTCGGGTTGTTTTGTGTGGAGACTTGAATAGCTGGCGCACTAATCTCGCTGGATGTAATTAACTTATCCTCTGCAGCAGGGGTAACTTTAGGTATTCCTTTCCTGTGGTGGTCCTCACGAGAGCCAGTTTCATCATAGAGCTATATGCAACTGCTTCTGTCGTGCATAATTTTTTTATTTTTTTATTTTACCTTTATTTAACCAGGCAAGTCAGTTAAGAACAAATTCTTATTTTCAATGACGGCCTGGGAACAGTGGGTTAACTGCCTGTTCAGGGGCAGAACGACAGATTTTGTACCTTGTCAGCTCGGGGGTTTGAACTCGCAACCTTCCGGTTACTAGTCCAACGCTCTAACCACTAGGCTACCCTGCCGCCCGATAATCAGAAAACTGTTGGCATAGCTTACTGATGTTGTTCTCTCTAAACTAAGCCCGATGGTCTGTTACAATTGTAATTGGCAGAAAACTAATGTTAGATCTCTAGTTCAAGAATGCCGGAACTAGCTCGCCATATTATAGTTCAAGACTTGAGCCAATATGAAAGCCACTTTCAAACACCGTCCAAAAATACAATTATTCGACGACACTAAAGCCACTGATTGTAGAAAGCTAACTACAATTACCACGATAAAGCAATGCTAGTCATAAATCACAACTGTTCCTTTCGCTGACCAGTAACGTTAGTACCGCGCTAACGTTAGCAACCTATCAATCTCCAAACGTTCGAACTTGTTTCTCACACAAACATTTTTCAAATGGACCTACCGTGCAGCGTGAAAGACTCTCAGTTATGCACTGAATCGGAGATTATTGTTTGTCTGGCGAGATTTATGTGGAGAAAAAATACATATTCGTTATTCTCCAGCCCAGAAAGAGATGAATGTTTTCACCAACAAACGCTTGACCGGGATTCGCAAAGGAACATGGGAAAAACGCGGTGACGTCACTTTTTTCGAATCACACATTTTGCGTTGTCAAGGGAACAGACAAGCAGAAGTGATTCTGACGAGTCATGGGTAAATGCATACATGATGGGGTGTGTCTGAAAGTGGGTGTGTCAACAGAAGTGGGAGGATCAACATAAGTAGGTGTAAAGAAAGGGAATCAGCTAATTGGGCAGATTTGTTGCCACTCAAGACAGTTTTGCTTTTAGTTAAGCCTAACCCCAACACTTTTCCTAGCCTCATTCTCCTAACCTGCTGCCCATTCTACCTAAACCTAAACCCAACCCCTTTCATAATCTTAAATTAATTATCTTTAATTCTTCTAATCTAAGTTATTTATCCTAACCTTCTATTCATTTTAGCTAAGCCTAACCCTTTTCCTATCAATGCGCTAAGTAGATTTCAATAATGATCGCCATTGACCACACCACTGCTGTCATCCTTACCTCCAAGCGTTTATTCAAGTTGGATAATCTTTGGATGCCACCAGCAGTCGCACCATTGGAAGACATAGTTTGGACCGTAGCCTACAAAAGACTATTCCTGCACTTTTCCCTAGATCCATCAAACACATTTGGTATGTCATCATTGTGGTCTCTGACTTATTGTCAGACTCGCTCATGTTGAACAAATTTAAACTTGCTCTATTTTTCAAAGCTGTTTGAATGTCATTGAGAAAACAGAGAAGTGTCAAAGATGTTTTTTTCACAAGCATCCTTTCTGAATTTAAAAATCCTCGAAGTAATAATCACATTTTTCAAAAGTATCTAATCTGATTATAATATTTTTGTTGGTAATGTAACTGATTATAGTTTTTGTAATCACTTACATGTAATCCGTTACTCTCCAACCCTGTATGGCACAATACATTTCTGTCAATCAAATTTGACACACATAATCAATTTAGCAATGCCAGTATACCATAAACACTTCTCCAATACATACTGTTCCATTTACAGTAATAAAAAACAATAGGCTTATCAAGAAAACCATAATAGAATGTAGCATACCGAAATGTTTTCATACCCAGGGGCATCATTTGGGTTCTTGCATTGGAATTATATTGAATTCTGCTTATATCACGCTGTACCACAGTAAACATACGAGTTCAAAAAATGCTTTAGACCAAGAAGTGACAGGTTGAATGGCACGAAATCTCGCAGCGCTCTATCAGCACAATGGACACACTAAAGAAAGATTTTGATTTTAAAAAACAACTAGCTAGATTGTTTCAATCTTAACTTTCCAAATTAGTTGCAGCTTCCTTCATGCTCTGTGAAACCTCCTGAGTAATCTATCATTCCATTCTCCCGAAATCTTCTTATAAGATCCCCCTCAAATGCCAGTTAGATTAGTTGACCTTCGTTCGGGTGTATAGCATGTTTCTTCTGTGCTACCTGAACCCGTTTGTCAAAGTGAAAAATTAGTTATCGCGTGTAGCTCACATGTAGCACGGATCAACTACCTATGGAGGAGTGGCTATGGAGGAACTGTGAATGTCGGAGAAAGAGAGGGACCCTGATGAAGAGCTCCTGCCCTGTCTGACAGATTGACTTTCTCTCTGGCTGTAGGCCTACTGTACAATTGATGCACCCTTTGCTCAAGGCAAACTGCCTTTTCTTACCAAACATCCAAAGCTGACTAGAGATACAATTATTTTCCCATTGTTCATTTGTTGTTCATTGATGACTTATATATTTTGACTTATATGTTTTGAACATGGCTACTTCTTCATTTCTCAAAGGAAAAACCTCAACCAATTTCTAAAGACTGTTGAAATCCAGTGGAAGCGATAGGAACTGCAAGAAGGTACTTTAGAAATCTGGATTCCCAATGAAAACCATTGAAAAGAGCGTGACCTCAACAACAACAAAAAATCTGAATGGTTTGTCCTCTGGGTTTCGCCGGTCAAATAAGTTCTGTTATAGTCACAGACATGATTCAAACAGTTTTCTAAACTTCAGAGTGTTTTCTATCCAAATCTACTAATAATATGCATATCTTAGCTTCTGGGCATGAGTAGCAGGCAGTTAAATGTGGGCACGCATTTCATCCAAAATTCCGAATGCTGCCCCCTATCCTAGAGAAGTTAAGGATCTCTCTGTATTTTGCTCCACCGTACACAGATATGCTGATTTTAGGCAGCACTAAAAAGGCAGGGCAGGCCGGGGCTCATGTCTGGAGTATTTGTTGCAGTGTGTAATTCAGTGTAGCTTACAGTAGCTTGTTTTACACCATCCCAGCAGGTCAAAAGACTCAGGGCTGAAACAAAATCATTTGGGGCTACAGCTCCAAAAGCTTGAGTTTGGTGATTTAAATATTTTTAAAGTGACCAGTGTTCGTGAAGAGGGCACGACAAAACCTATTCCCCATCAGGAGACTGAAAAAATTTGACATGGGTTCTCCGATCCTCAAAAGGTTCTACAGCTGCACCATGGAGAGCATCTTGACGGGTTGCTTCACTGCCTGGTTTGGCAACTGCCCGGCCTCTGACCGCAAGGCACTACAAAGGGTAAGTTCTTACGCACCAGTACATCACTGGGGCCAAGCTTCCTGCCATTCAAGACCTCTATACCAGGAGGTGTCAGAGGAAGGCCATAAGAATTGTTAAAGACTCAAGCCACCCTAGTCATAGACTGTTCTCTCTTCTCCCACACGGAAAGCGGTACTGGAGTGCCAAGTCTAGGTCCAAGAGGCTTCTTAACAGCTTCCACCCCAAGCCATAAGACTCCTGAACATCTAATCAAATGGCTACCCAAACTATTTGCATTCCCCCCCTTTTACACTGGTGCTACTCTCTGTTATTATCTATGCATAGTCACTTTAATACCCCCTACATGTACATATTATTCAACAAAAAGTTAATTTGTGGAATTTCTTTCCTTCTTAATACGTTTGAGCCAATCAGTTGTGTTGTGACAAGGTAGGGGTGGTATACAGAAGATATAATTGCCATAATTGGTAAAAGACCATGTCCATAGTAGGGCAAGAACAGCTCAAATAAGCAAAGAGAAACGACAGTCCATCATTACTTTAAGACATGAGGGTCAGTCAAGTCGGAAAATTTCAAGAACTTTGAAAGTTTCTTCAAGTGCAGTTGCAAAAACCATCAAGAGCTATGATGAAACTGGCTCTCATGAGGACCGCCACAGGAAAGGAAGACGCAGAGCTACCTCTGCTAATTAAAGTTAATTGCACCTCAGATTGCAGCCCAAATAAATGCTTCACAGAGTTCAAGTTCAGACACATCTCAACATCAACTGTTCAGAGGAGACTGTGTGAATCAGGCCTTCATGGTCGAAATGCTGCAAAGAAACCACTACTAAAGGACACCAATAATAAGAAGAGACTTGCTTGGGATAAGAAACACAAGCAGTGGACATTAGATTGGTGGAAATCTGATGAGTCAAAATGTGTGATTTATGGTTCCAACCACCATGTGTTTGTGAGATGCAGAGTAGGTGAACGGATGAACGCATGTGTGGTTTCCACAGTGAAGCATGGAGGAGGAGATGTGATGGTGTGTGGGTGCTTTGCTGGTGACACTGTCTGTGATTTATTTAGAATTCAAGGCACACTTAACCAGTGTGGCTACCACAGCTTTCTGCAGTGATACGCCATCCCATCTGTTTTGCTCTTATTTGTTTTGCTCTCTCATTTGTTTTTCAACAGGACAATGACCCAGAACACACTTCCAGGCTGTGTAAGGGCTATTTGACCAAGAAGGAGAGTGATGGAGTGCTGCATCAGATGACCTGGCCTCCACAATCACCCGACCTCAACCTAATTGAGATGGTTTGGGATGAGTTGGACCACAGAGTGAAGGAAAAGCAGCCAACAAGTGCTCAGCATATGTGGGAACTCCTTCAAGACTGTTGGAAAAGCATTCCTCATGAAGCTGTTTGAGTAAATGCCATGAGTTTGCAAACCTGTCCTCAAAGCAAAGGGTGGCTACTTTGAAGAATCTAAAATATATTTTGATTTGTTTAACACCTTTTCAGTTACTATATGTGTGTCCCTTTGCAGAAAAACAGCCCCAAAGCATGATGTTTCCACCCCCATGCTTCACAGTAGGTATGGTGTTCTTTGGATGCAACTCAGCATTCTTTGTACTCCAAACACGACGAGTTGAGTTTTTACCAAAAAGTTATACTTTGGTTTCATCTCACCATATGACATTCTCCCAATCTTCTTCTGGATCATCCAAATGCTCTCTAGCAAACTTCAGACGGGCCTGGTCATGTACTGGCTTAAGCAGGGGGACACATCTGGCACTGCAGGATTTGAGTCCCTGGCGGCATAGTGTGTTACTGATGGTAGGCTTTGTTACTTTGGTCCCAGCTCTCTGCAGGTCATTCACTAGGTCCCCCCGTGTGGTTCTGGGATTTTTGTGATCATTTTGACCCCACTGGGTGAGATCTTGTGTGGAGCCCCAGATCGAGGGAGATTATCAGTGGTCTTGTATGTCTTCCATTTCCTAATAATTGCTCCCACAGTTGATTTCTTCAAACCAAGCTGCTTACCTATTGAAGATTCAGTCTTCCCAGCCTGGTGCAGGTCTACAATTTTGTTTCTGGTGTCCTTTGACAGCTCTTTGGTCTTGGCCATAGTGGAGTTTGGAGTGGGACTGTTTGAGGTTGTGGACAGGTGTCTTTTATACTGATAACAAGTTCAAACAGGTGCCATTAATACAGGTAACGAGTGGAGGACAGAGGAGCCTCTTAAAGAAGAAGTTACAGGTCTATGAGAGACAGAAATCTTGCTTGTTTGTAGGTGACCAAATACTTATTTTCCACCATAATTTGCAAATAAATTCATAAAAAATCCTACAATGTGATTTTCTGGATTTTTTTCTCATTTTGTCTGTCATAGTTGAAGTGTACCTATGATAAAAATTACAGTCCTCTCTCATCTTTTTAAGTGGGAGAACTTGCACAATTGGTGGCTGACTAAATACTTTTTTGCCCCACTGTAGCTGACACTAAAATGTTTTGTCATGGCTGGTTGCACCCCTCCCATGCAGATCGGGGGGCATCATACGCCATTTTTTGGGTTCATCTTGTTCACCTGGTGTTGTTTTAACACCCAACCCGGCTTAGTTTCCCAAATACAAGAATGATTAGAAACAATGAGGGATTGTCCTTGACCATACGCCCAGATTAGCTGCAGGGAGCTAGTGTGGAGACCATAAAAACACAGCATTAGTAGAACAGAAATGTCTTACTATTTGTTAATTATTAATTGTTAACTGGTAAATATGTAATTTCTCTCACATTCCCCCATTTTCAGATTTCTCTCAATTTAAAATAAAAATTACAAAGTTTCAAAAGACATTAAAAATATCAATATCAAGTCAGAGTACATTTTTCATAATGTTGATACTGAGCATACTCCCATTGATCAGCATACTCCCATTGATCAATATAACTATTTCCATTCCTATAGCACCATCTGTAGGAACACAAATGAGTATATCTTGTTGGACAAATCCAGTTATTGACTCGGTGTCACACCCTGATCTGTTTCACCTATCTTGTGCTTGTCTCCACCCCCCACCAGGTGTCTCCCATTTGTTACTGTTATTCCCTGTGTATTTATACCAGTGTCCTATCTGTCTATTGCCAGTTTGTCTTGTTAAGTCAAGCCAAGCCAAGCAGTTTGTTTTTCCATGCTCCTGTTTTTCGTAGTTTCTGTTTTTCTAGTCCTCTTGGTTCTGACCCTTTGCCTGCCCTGACACTGTACCCGCCTGCCTGACCATTCAGCCTGCCCTCAAGCCTGCCTGCCGCCCTGTACCTTCTGGACTCTGACCTGGTTTATGAATTTCTGCATGTCCTCGACCTGCCTCTTGCCTGCCCCTTGTTTTTCAATAAATATCAGAGACTCGAACCATCTGCCTCCGGTGTCTGCATCTGTGTCTCGCCCTGTGTCGTTATACTCTGTGTAAAATGTATTCTGTTTAGTGCCTAATGAACATGACCCAGGACAAGCATCATGATCCCACTATTTATAAGGCAATGCCTATGGCATCTATGTTCCATTAGCATAAACCTGCTATAGTATTTATCATGTACCATAAAAAATGTAATTTGGTAACGGGTATAGGTCAAATAGATTAAGATCAGTTTCATTCTCAGGATCAGAGTTCACCCTTTCCACTCACCAGGGCATGCTGAGAATAGTGTCAACATCTTTAGTACACAACTTATTTACACATGTCAGCATAACAACAATCAAAACCAATTCAGATGAAATTAATTGCTTCACTCATATACAGTAGTTATTAACATAATAAAACGTACTCAAATCAACCAGTCAGTTTTAAAAATCCTTCAGTTTCCAAGTCACATTCAAAACCCAATTAAAACTTCTTTGGGATAGGGGACATCATTTTCACTTTTGGATGAATAGCGTGCCCAGAGTAAACTGCCTTCTACTCAGTCCCAGATGCTAATATATGCATTTTATTATTAGCATTGGATAGAAAACACTCTGATGTTTCTAAAACTGTTTGAATGATGTCTGTGAGTATAACAGAACTCATATGGCAGGCAAAAACCTGAGTAAAATCCAAACAGGAAGTGGGAAATCTGAGGTTTGTAGTTACCCCTATCGAATAAACAGTGGGATATGGGTAATTTTTCACTTCCTAAACCTTCCACTAGATGTCAACTGTCTTTAGAACGTTGTTTCAGGCTGCTCTTGTGAAGGGGGGCCGGATGAGAGCTGTTTGACTAAGGTGTCTGCCAGCAGCCTCGTTCTCAGTCACATGCATTTCACATGAGAGGTATCTCTCGTTCCATTGCTTTTCTATAGACAATGGAATTCTCCGGTTGGAACATTATTGAACATTTATGATAAAAACATCCTAAAGATTGCTTCTATACTTAGTTTGACAAGTATCTTCGACCTGTAACGGAACTTTTTGAACTTTTCGTCACACTTTTGGATTTGTTTACCAAACACCCTAACAAAAGAAGCTATTTGGACATAAATGGACATAAATGATGGACATTATCGAACAAAACAAGCATTTATTGTGGAACTGCGATTCCTGGGAGTGCATTCTGATGAAGATCATCAAATGTAAGTGAATATTTATAATGCTATTTATGACTAATGTTGACTACCCAACATGGCGGATATTTCTCTGGCTGGTTTGGGCTCTGAGAACCGTTCTCAGATTATGCTTTTTCCGTAAAGTTTTTTCGAAATCTGACACAGCGGTTGCATTAAGGAGAAGTGTATCTAAAGTTCCATGCATAACACTTGAATTTTCACCAACATTTACAATGAGTATTTCTGTGAATTCATGTAGCTCTCTGCAATATCACTGCATGTTGTGGAACTACTGAACATAACACGCCAATGTAAAATACGATTTTTGGATATAAATATGATATATATACCAAACAAAACATACAGTATATATATATATATATATATATATATATATATATATATATATATATATATATATATATATGCATATCTTTTTAAAATAAATTGTCCTTTATTACTTTCTAACCCTCCCCTAATTGGAGTAAACTAGTGAACAACAACAACAGGCCTCTACTTACAGCTTATACATACTATATACATTTTATGGACACAGTCTATTTTAAAATTGGTATATTTTGTTTGTTTTTATTCCTGTCCTTCCTCTATCCTCAACCTCTATTTCTGTCACACCCTGATCTTTTTTCACATGTCTTTGTGCATGTCTCCACCCCCCGCAAGGTGTCGCCCATTTCCCATCATCCCTGTGTTCTCTGTTTTTCTGTTGCCAGTTCATCTTGTCTTGTCAAGTCTTACCAGCGTACTTTCCCGGCTTCCTTTTTCTCAAGTTCTTTTTTCCCGGTTCTGACCATTATTACTGCACAGTCATATGACTTTATGATCCGTCAGGACGGAAGGCAATATTTTTACCTTTACAGTGTTGGGATCAAGGCTTGAGGTTATCACCCACAAGTCAATTATTGATTGTAGTGAACGATCTATATTACTCCATGTGTACGTTAATCTCCAGGGTTTTTAACTCTCCATATGTCACTTAAATCCAGAAATTCACCAATCTGTTCACAGCAATGTTTGGCCTAAAAGGTAATCTATCAGTCTCATTTTAATTAACCATATTAAAATCCCCACCAACTATAATCTGACTGGATGGATATTTTCTTAGAAGACTTTTAAGAATTTACTACATTTCCTCTAGATTAAGTTATTTGCACACATGTGGTTACCTATAGAATTTCCTGAGTTTTCCCCGCATTCCCAGCATAAGGCGCTAGTAGATTCAGGCGCAGCTGGGAACTTTATTGACCGCACCTTGGCACATAGATTAGGGATCCCTATTGTTCCTGTTGATGTTCCCTTCCCTGTACATGCCTTAGATAGTCATCCTTTAGGGTCGGGGCTAATTGGGGAGGTCACAGCACCCATTGCTATGAGAATGCAGGGGGGTCACGAGGAGAGAATTAGTCTCTTCCTGATCGACTCTCCTGCGTTTCCTGTTGTGTTGGGCCTTCCCTGGTTGGCCTCTCATGATCCTATTATTTCGTGGCAACAGAGGGCTCTCAAGGGATGGTCCTGTCAGTGTTCAGGGAGGTGTGTAGGTGTTTACTTAGGTGCCACTACAGTGGAAAGTCCAAACCAGGTTTCCACCATGCACATTCCCCCCGAATATGCCGATTTGGCACTCGCCTTCTGTAAAAAGAAGGCGACTCAATTAACACCCCATCGACAGGGGGATTGTGCGATAGATCTCTTGGTAGAAGCTGCACTTCCCAGGAGTCACGTGTATCCTCTGTCACAGGAGGAGACGGTGGCTATGGAGACATATGTCACCGAATCTTTGGGACAGGGATACATTCAGCCTTCCATCTCACCTGTCTCCTCAAAGTTTGTTTTTTTTGTGAAGAAGAAGGATGGAGGTTTGCGCCTGTGAATTTATTATCAAGGTTTAAATAAAATCACGGTAAAATACAGTTACCCGCTACCGCTCATAGCCAGTATGACAGAGTCATTACACGGGGCGAGCTTCTTCACAAAATTGGACCTCAGGAGCTCTTACAACCTGGTACGTATCCGGGTGGGAGATGAGTGGAAGACAGCATTTAGCACCACTTCTGGGCATTATGAGTACCTCGTCATGCCGTACGGGTTAATGAATGTTCCATCAGTCTTCCAATCCTTTGTAGATTAGATTTTCAGGGACCTGCACGGGCAGGGTGTAGTGGTGTATATAGATGACATTCTAATATACTCCGCTACACGCGCCGAGCATGCTACTACCAGAGATTTATCCAGGGTTTTGGTCAGGTAGCGGCTCCCATTACCTCCCTGTTGAAGGGGGGACCAGTGCGACTGCAGTGATCAGCTGGGGCGGACAGGGCTTTTGGTCACCTGAAGGCTCTGTTTACCTCGGTTCCCGTGCTGGCTCATCCTGATCCCTCCTTAGCGTTCATAGTTGAGGTGGACGCGTCCGAGGCAGGGATAGGGGCTGTGCTGTCTCAGCGCTCGGGTATGCCACTAAAGCTCCGCCCCTGTGCATTCTTTTCGAAGAAGCTCAGCCTGGCTGTTGTCAAGGCTCTGAAAGCATGGAGACATTGGCTTGAGGGGGCTAGACACCCTTTTCTCATTTGGACTGACCACCGCATTCTGGAGTACATTCGAGCAGCGAGGAGACTGAACCCTCGCCAGGCAAGGTTGGCCATGTTTTTCACCCGTTTTGTTTTCACACTTTCCTACAAACCAGGTTCCCAGATCGTTAAGGCAGACGCACTGTCCCGGCTGTATGATACAGAGGAGCGGTCCACGGATCCAACTCCCATAATTCCAGCTTCTCGCCTGGTGGCACCGGTGGTATGGGAGGAGGACGCGGACATCGAGGAGGCGTCACGTGCAGGGCCCACTCCCACTGAGTGTCCAGCTGGGCGTCTGTACGTTCCGTTTGATGTCCGCGATCGTTTGATCTGTTGGGCTCACATGTCACCCTCCTCTGGTCATCCTGGCATCGGTCGGACGGTGCGCTGCCTTGCTGGGAAGCACTTAAGCTAAGGTAGTGAGGGTTTATGTTTCCTCCTGTTCGGTATGCGCACAGTGCAAGGCACCTAGACATCTGGCCAGAGGGAAATTACAACCCCTTCCCGTTCCACAACGACCGTTGTCACACATATCGGTGGATTTCGTGACGGATCTTCCCCCGTCGCGGGGTAACACCACGATCCTGGTCGTTGTAGATCGGTTTTCAGCCCTGCCGTCTCCTTCCTTTGCCCGGTCTCCCTACGGCTCTACAAACTGCGGAAGCCCTGTTCACCCATGTACTCCGGCACTACGGGGTACCTGAGGATATCGTTTCTGATCGGGGTCCCCAATTCACGTCTAGAGTCTGGAGGGAGTTTATGGAACGCCTGGGGGTCTCGGTCAGCCTTACCTCAGGTTTCCACCCCGAGTTGCGGTCCTATTGCCAGGATCTGCCGGGGGAGTGGGCGGTTTAAATCCCCTGGGTGGAGATGGCCCAAGACTCCCTCCGCCACTCCTCTACCAACCTATCACCGTTTCAGTGTGTGCTGGGTTATCAGCCGGTCCTGGCACCATGGCATCAGAGCCAGATTGAAGCTCCTGCGGTGGATGAATGGTTTCTTTACTCAGAGGAGACATGGAACGCTGCCCATGTGCGGCTACAACGGGCCGTCAGGAGGCAAAAGGCGAGTGCCGACCACCACCGCAGTGAGGCCCCGGTGTATGCACCGGGGGATCGGGTCTGGCTCTCGACCCGAAACCTGCCCCTTCACCTGCCCTGCCGGAAGCTGGGTCCGCGGTTTTGGGGCCATTTAAAGTCCTGAGGAGACTGAACGAGGTTTGTTATAGGTACAACTCCCCCCTGATTATCACATTAACCCCTCATTCCATGTGTCTCTCCTCAGGCCGGTGGTGGCTGGTCCGCTCCAGCAGTCTGAGGTGCGGGAGGTTCCTTCGCCCCCTCTGGACATCGAGGGGGTCCCGGCGTATACCGTACGAGCCATCATGGACTCAAGGCGTCGGGCGAGGGGCCTTCAGTACCTCGTGGAGTGGGAGGGGTTCGGCCTGGAGGAGAGATGCTGGGTACCGGTGGAGGACATCCTAGATCCTTCATTGCTACAGGAGTTTCACCGTCTCCACCGGATCGCCATGCGTCCCGTCCTCCGGGTCGTCCCCGAGGCTGGTGTCGGCGCGCGGGGGGTACTGTCACGACTTCCGCCGAAGACGGCCCTTCTCCTTGTTCGGGTGGTGTTCGGCAGTCGATGTCACCGGCTTTCTAGTCACCACCGATCCACGTTTCAGTTTCGTTTTGTTTTGTCTGTATTACACACACCTGGTTTCAATTCCCATATCATGTTTCTTATTTAACCCTCTGGCATACATTTCTGTTCTGTCCGTGATTGTTGGTGTCTTAAGTGGTTGTTGTATGTGCTAGTGTGTATTTATGTTCCTATTTGGAATTTTTGCTTAACTTTTTTAAGTAAACTCCGTTGTGTTGCTCAAACCTGTGTCCTGCGCCTGACTCTGCTACATCTCTGCACCCAATCACTGACAATTGGGTAGGAATGATAAGCATTTGAACAAATATTTGATCTTTAATATAATATGAAAATATATATTAGTGATAAGATGGGTAAACATGTTACCAAATGTTGTATTATTTTGAATGTTTACATACACGCACAGTGAATGCCAAAGTGACTGCCAATACATTAACTTGTTAATTTTATAGGGAAAATGTTTCATCCATTAAATTACGTTCAAGGGTTTAAAAAAAAGTTTCAATATTTTTCTAATTGATTTAGAATATTATATAACATCCCTGAAAGGTATAAATAGCAAATGATCAAAGAAGTGTCTACAGTATTTTGTCAGAATGTAACTATATAGTGTAATATACTTTTTTTGTGTCTGTCTGGTTTATTTATTATTGACTTTTCTTTGGGCTTTTGTTATTTGTGATATATGTCTATTATTATGTACAATGTTCGTGTGAAGCAACGAAGAAAAAAGCAAAGAAAGAAAAAGATAGGCGGCAGGGTAGCCTAGTGGTTAGAGAGTTGGACTAACAGAAAGATTGCAAGATCGAATCCCTGGGCTGACAAGGTAAAAATCTGTTATTCTGCCCCTGAACAAGGCAGTTAACTGTAATTCCATCTGGAACTCTCATGTTATTTAGAGGTGTAGCCAGACCTCACCTTCTTGACCTACCTTCGCTTAATCCAGTTGACTCTCCAATAGGGAAAATACGTTTCTCCTTGCTCCCTCAGAACAACAGATGTATACATGCTTTATTTCAAAGGGAGATTGTATCCAATCCTTATGTCACAAGTTACTGGAATACATTGGTCACTAATATATGTTGGGGAAAAGTCTGGTTATTACCACACAAATACTTGCTTGTTAACAAGACCAAAGAGGTCTCTTTAAGAATGATCCATAAGTATTACCCTGCGAATCATTACCTGAAGAAACTCCAGAAATACACTAATGTTGATTGTACTTTTTGTGTTGAGCATCCAGAAACAGTTTCACATTTATTTTGGCATTGTCTACATGTAAAACAATTATGGAAAGATATTCACAGTTTTATAATTGTTCATTTTCTTGATGACTTTTGTTTGTTATGGGAGAATGTGCTGCTCGGTTTCCTTTACCATAATAAAGATAAAGGAAAACAATTTTACCTCATGAATCTAATTTTGCTAATGCCAAATTTCACATTCATAAATGTAAATTCACTAATAAAAAACCACTCTTCCGTGTTTTCTATAAGGAATTTGAGCAGTACATTAGGACCATTCTACATTCTTCTAATAAGAAAGCTGTTAAAACAATCAATATGTGTGTTTCTTTTAAGGTCTTTGTATAATCTGTAATTTGTTGTACCCCCTAGCATATGTTATTGTTGTCTATGTATTGTATGTATACAGACTTTTTATACATGGGTAATAAAACAAATATATTTATATTTCTTTAAAGGCAGTTAACCCACTGTTCCTGTTAACTGTTAACTGACTTGCCTAGTTAAATAAATACATACAAAATACGCATTTGAACATTATAGGCTATACATTATAGACAAACGGACGTCTTGCATTTTTAGAGAGGCTTAACTTCAAATATTCACGTTTCTGCTGAACTATCTCGTAAAATATATCAAAAATACATTGTTTGAACTATGTGTTGTGTAGTTTTTTCAATAAAGTTATACACATGTACGAAACGGAAGTTTGCCTATGCGCATTAGTGTTTACGTTGTGAACGGTGCGACGCAAACGTTGAGGAATTGGTGAGTTTAAAAACGAGTAATTCTATGGTAAATGAGATATTAAAGATATTCCATTAACTTGATTAGATGCACCTACATTTACTACAGCAACAGATATGAAAATAAGTCCCGTTTTGTTCGTTAAAGTCGTAGCTACTTTGCCGGTTACCTCAACAAAGCTAACACAAGCTAATATTAGCATAGCTAGCTAATCCAGCCTCTGCACCAAAACCCAGTGTATAAAATAGCTAGCTATACTATAGCCTATAGTAGTTGTCTTATAATAGTGTAATTACATGCATTGTTAGGCCTCTTGCTTTTGGTGTAGAAATGTATGTAACAAACTACGTTTGAATAGTAGCTTTAGTTAGTTGGCTAGTTGCACCCTAATTGCTAGCTAGGTGCCATGGTCTGCGAATGTTACTAGTTAGCTAAGCTGAAGAAATGTTATTTAATTTGGTACAATTTCTGTAGTAGGATGTCCCTTGGGGGCATGGCCCTTGGTTTTAAAATTCACATAAACGTGAAGGAGGTACCAAGTAAATCATACATTCAGGCTGTTTCAAAGCAGGGAGGGCACAGTGTTGGAGATAAAACAGCGCATATCATTATTTTGCTAGCTAACGAGCAAGGACTAAGCTACTGCTAAGCAACATGTTGCAAGAGGAAGAAGCTGGGGGGATTTCAGGGTTTGCGACTGAAAGTTCAACGGGCTCTGGCGCAAACACAGACAGGCCAGTGGCTAGTGCTGACGGATTTCGCATTAGTCCCCCGGATAATTTTGTTTGTATGGACATTCAAAACTGGCCGAAATGGATCAGGCGCTTTGAAAGGTACAGGGTAGCAGGGTAGGCTTAAACGTGAAAAATGAGGCATTTCAAGTTAATACACTGATCTACTCTATGGGTGATGAAGCCGAGGATATATTAAATGCTTCAACGTTGACCGAGGAAGAGAAACTTAACTACAGTGCCGTTAAAGACTGTTTTGAAACGCATTTTGTAGGGAGACACAACATTATTTTTGAGAGAGCTAGGTTTAAAATGCGCAAACAGGAGCAGGGTGAAACCACCGACAGTTTTATCACAGCTGTTCACAAACTAGCAGAACATTGTCAGTTTGGCGCGCTCAGGGAAGAGCTGATCCGAGATCGGATTGTAGTCGGAATAAGGAATATATCACTTTCTGAAAAGTTACAGTTGGATTCCCAGTTTACCTTGTCCAAAGCTGTAAACCAGGTTAGGCAGAGTAAGACATCAGACGATACTGCGCGACAACAGCTCCTTGCAGAACGAAGAGAGTGAGGAAATACATGCATTTTCATACAGAGCTAAAAAAAACGGAGGGGAACACAAAACAGAGACAGACGTGGAGAAAACAATCACAGACAGCACCAGTAGCTAGTTCAAATGTTTATTGCACATGTGGGAAATCCCCTTTCCACAGATGGAAAGATTACCCAGCAAAGGATGCTGAATGCAGGAAATGTAACAGGAGAGGACACTTTTCAGCTGTCTGTCGATTAAAGCAAATGCTTGAGGTTTCAGAGGAGGTACAGCAGGACAGCATCTTGCTGGGAGAAGTAAAGGGAAACAATACTGGCTGGCATTCAGACATTAAACACAATGGGGAGGTTATGTAATTTAAACTAGACACTGGGGCAGCAGTGACAGCTATCCCAACTAGGCTGTATAGCTATAGCAGAGATGGCCCTTTGCTCTCTACAAACAAAAAACTGTACGGGCCCAGTAATAACATTTTACCAGTGGTAGGGCACTTGGTGATCAAACTGGAGAGTAAAGACAAAAGTGCCATTTAGCCTGTCTTTGTCATTGACTCTCTAGCCAGACCGTTGCTGGGGCTGCCAGCAATTGAAGCATTGCAACTCATTGAGAGAGTGAGCGAACTGGAGGACCCAGGTGAGGTTTTCAAAAAGAAATTCCCAAAAGTGTTTTCTGGTCTAGGAAGGATAGAAGGTGACTACAAAATCCGCCTGAAAGAGGATGCTGTCCCCTATGCCCTTACCACCCCCCGCCGGGTGCCTAACCCTTTATTGGCCAGAGTAAAGGAAGAATTGGGGAGGATGGAAGACATTGGGGCGGTGTCTAAAATAGAGAGTCGCACAGACTGGTGTGCAGGGATGGTGGTGGTCCCAAAAGCCAATGGGGAAATAAGGATCTGTGTGGGCATGACTAAATTGAATGAGGCACTCTGCAGAGAGAGACACATCTTACCATCAGTGGAGCAGTCACTGGCTCAGTTGGATGGCTCACAAGTCTTCACAAAGCTAGATGCCCGCTCGGGTTTCTGGCAGATACCGCTGTCATCAGAGAGTAGGGCACTCACAACGTTTATAACACCGTTTGGCCGGTACCGTTTTAACGTTTTGCCATTTGGAATCGCTTCCGGTCCTGAGCATTTCCAAAGACGCATGTCCCAGCTGTTGGAGGGGCTGAGTGGCGTCATAGTCCACGCGGACGATGTGCTCGTGTGCGGAAGGGACAGAGCAGAACATGATGTAAGGCTCACAGCAGTTCTGACCCGACTCCAGGAGACTGGCCTGACACTCAATGAAAAATGCACTTTTGCACAATCAGAAGTCTTGTTCTTGGGACACAAAATCAGTGCAGCTGGAATAGAGCCGGACCCAGAGAAGATCAGCGCCATCACAGATATGCCCAGACCCCAGAATGTGGCTGAAGTCAGGACCTTCTTAGGCATGGCCACATATGTGGGTAAGTTCCTCCCACAGTTCTCAGATACAACCAAACCTTTGAGAGACTTACTAGCCAAAGAGAATGACTGGTCATGGGGTCACATGCAACAGGTAGCGTTTGACAAAATCAAAGGAGATCTGGCCTCACAGAGAGTGCTGGCCCAGGACCGTCCCCACGCTAAGACAAAAGTATCAGCAGATGCAACATCCTTTGGGCTAGGGGCGGTCCTCACACAGATGCAGGACAACATGGAGTGGCGTCCAATAGCATACATCTCCCGAAGCTTATCCGACACAGAGCAAAGATATGCTCAAGTGGAGAAGGAGGCGTTGGCTATCACATGAGCATGTGAAAGGCTCAGCCAATACCTTATTGGCCTGCAGTTTACAGCAGAGACTGACCACAAACCACTGTTGGCTCTGTTAGGGACAAAAGCACTGGACGACTTGCCTCCCAGAGTTCTGCGCTTCCGCCTCAGATTACTGAGGTTCACCTACAAGATGGTGTATGTGCCAGGGAAGGCACTGATCACAGCAGATGCACTCTCCAGGGCCCCAATTAAACGTCCATTATCAGAGGAGGAGCAATGTCTAGAGGGTGAGGTACAGGTGTCCATTAATGCAATAAGGGACAGTCTACCTGCATCTCAGACCAAACTGCAGCAGATTGCAGAGGAGCAACAACGAGACCACATCTGCCAACAGATAGTTCAGCAGTGCAAAAAGGGATGGCCCAGGCAGGAGGAACTGCCTCAGCTGCTGAAGCCCTATTGGGTGCACCAAAGTGACTTCCACTGTAATGGAGACCTTCTCATGAAAGGACTACGGATAGTTATCCCAGAGACTCTACAACCAGAAATGCTAGACAGAGTGCATGATGGACACATGGGGATAACCAAATGCAGACTGAGGGCTCAACAGTCAGTGTGGTGGCTTGGTCTGAGTACTCAGATTGCCAAGCTAGTGGCCCAGTGTGAGGTCTGTACAAAATGTCAACCTTGTCATCCGGAGCCAATGATGGCAACGGAGCTGCCAAAACGGCCATGGCAAAAGGTAGGGGCGGATATGTTCTATTGGAAAAATGACACTTATCTGCTAGTGGTAGATTACTACTCAAGATACATTGAAATAGCAAAGACACCCATAACCACATCAGCTGGTGTTATCAATGGATTAAAGTATATTTTTTCCAGGCAAGGGGTGGAGTTCTTGTTCATGGGAGAGGGGAAGATGTAGTAGGATGTCCCTTGGGGGCATCCGTACCTAGGTAGGACATGCAAGGGTTAGGTTAATAAACAGGCTGGGGCTAGAACCTCGTGGTCGCGCGTCTTTATTTTAGATCATACTACAATTTCAAGTCTTCATTTCATTTTCCAAAGATGCTCCCCAAAGGCACAAGTGAAAAAAACGTACCTTTTTTAAATTATGTTAAACTTTTTTTCCCCAATATGTTTCTCCAGAGTGAAGACGTCTGCCTTGAGTATTTGACCAGTTGTCCAGGAGGTGGAGTTGAGTGTTTTGACTGTGAGTAAATCCATTGCCCTGCAAAATGGATTTCCAACACAGAGCTGGGGGCAAGACTGGGAGTGGTGGGGTGGCGTCCTCCTCGGAGAGCAACCGGGACCGGCGAGAGCGGCTCCGCCAGCTGGCCCTGGAGACCATTGACATCAACAAGGACCCCTATTTCATGAAGAACCATCTGGGCTCTTATGAGTGTAAACTGTGTCTGACACTCCACAACAATGAGGTAAGGAAGTGCTCATTTTAACATAACTCTTTATATGATGATCAATTGTCATTGGAATTACAGATTTGAACCATTGTTGTTTTCTCTTTACAGGGCAGCTACCTGGCCCATACACAGGGAAAGAAGCATCAAACAAATTTGTAAGTACATATGGATTACTACTACTTTTGTGTCATTTTAGCACTGTGTATATTTGGTTGTGCTCACTTCTCTATTTTGTTGAATGCAGAGCGAGAAGAGCAGCCAAAGAAGCAAAAGAAGCTCCCGCCCAGCCAGCCCCCGAAAAGGTGAAGGTTGAGGTCAAGAAATTTGTGAAAATTGGTCGACCGGGGTACAAAGGTAGGTTAATATGTGTTTTGTTAGTCATCATCAGGCTCTCAAAGGATTTGATGACTCTAGAACAATCTAATGTAATGTATTGATATTATTTCCCTTCTCAACAGTAACAAAACAGAGAGATCCAGAGAGCGGGCAACAGTCTTTACTTTTCCAGGTGAGTCTGAATCAGAGTATGTGAGCGGAGCTGGCGAGGAGTGGAGAGTGCCCAATTTGACTGGAGAGTGGAGCGAGATTCCCAAAGGCTGGAGCGTTAGCATTCTCGCTTGCCCCAATTTCGCTCCAGTAGCGCTCACATCACAAGCTCAGGGCATGCCAGCCCCAGCATGCATTTGTAGTCTACTTGTGTGCTGCAAATAGCCCCTTGCTAATGTCATGGAGTTTGTTAAATATTTTCATAAAGAAACTGATTAAACACACAGGTGCTAAATCAAGGTGACTTACAAAGACGAGGTCCAAGAGGGAGTGCAGTGATGTAGTGTCCACAACTAAAGAATCATTGTGGAATCTAAGACAATTATTCCAAAAGCCTGAAGCCACAGACTGGCCAAACTTGTGTTTCTAAAAATTAACTATATATATTTTTTTACATTTTAATTTCACCTTTATTTAACCAGGTAGGCCAGTTGAGAACAAGTTCTCATTTACAACTGCGACCTGGCCAAGATAAAGCAAAGCAGTGCACCAAAAACAACAGCACAGAGTTACACATGGGATAAACAATCGTACAGTCAATAACACAATAAAAAAATATGTATACAGTGTGTGCAAATTAAGGAGGTAAGGCAATAAATAGGCCAATGGTGAAGTAATTACAATTTTGCAATTTACACTGGAGTGATATGTGCAGATGAGGATGTGCAGGTAGAAATACTGGTCTGCAAAAGAGCAGAAAAACAAAACAAAAACAAATATAGGGATGAAGTAGGTAGTTGGTTGGATGGGCTATTTACAGATGGGCTGTGTACAGCTGCAGAGATCGGTAAGCTGCTCTGACAGCTGACGCTTAAAGTTAGTGAGGGAGATATGTCTCCCAACTTAAGTGATTTTTGCAATTCGTTCCAGTCATTGGCAGCAGAGAACTGGAAGGAAAGGCGGCCAAAGGAAGTGTTGACTTTGGGGATGACCAGTGAAATATACACGGGTGGGTGTTGCTATGGTGACCAGTGAGCTAAGGCGGATCTTTACCTAGCAAAGACTTATAGATGACCTGGAGCCGGTGGGTTTGGCGACGAATATGTAGCGAGGACCAGCCAGCAAGAGAATACAGGTTTCAGTGGTGGGTGGTATATGGGGCTTTGGTGACAAAACGGATGGCACTGTGATAGACTGCATCCAATTTGTTAAGAAGAGTATCGGAAGCTATTTTGTAAATGACATCGCCGAAGTCAAGGATCGGTAGGATAGTCAGTTTTACGAGGGTATATTTGGCAGCATGAGTGAAGGAGGCTTTGTTTTCGAAATAGGAAGCCAGTTCTAGATTTAACTTTGGATTGGAGATGCTTAATGTGAGTCTTGAGGAGAGTTTACAGTCTAGCCAGACACCTAGGTATTTATAGTTGTCCACATATTCTAAGTCAGAACCATGCAGAGTAGTGATGCTGGTCGGGCGGGCGGGTGAGGTCAGCAATCGGTTAAAAAGCATGCATTTCGTGTTACTAGCAATTTAAGAGGAGTTGGAGGCCATGGAAGGAGTGTTGTATGATGTTGAAGCTCGTTTGGAGGTTTGTTAACAGTGTCCAAAGAAGGGTCTCGTTTGCATGAATTCTAAAAATGAATTCAAAGGCACTGTTTAATTTGTATTTCATTCTAAGTAAGTCACAGCCTAAATGCACAATTTATAGACTATCATGATTTAATACAACAAAATGTTGTATGGCCTAGCCCAAACCATTATTCCTCCTCCACCAAAGTTGGCACTTTGGGCTGCATTTTCTGAGACACTGGCTACTTTCTCTTCCTCCGCTATCAGATTGATTACCCAGAGATAGCAGAGGGCATAGGACCCAGGCATCGCTTCATGTCTGCATACGAGCAGCGCATCGAGCCCCCAGACCGTCGTTGGCAGTACCTTCTACTGGCTGCAGAGCCCTACGAGACGATCGCCTTCAAGGTGTGTGCTTGTCTTCATTTGGACCTAAGAAAATCCCCAATCACTCATTTGTCTTTGCTTCGTTCAGTTTTCCTATGAATGACAACTCATACCTTTTGGTATCTTCTATATTTATGCAGGTGCCAAGCAGAGAGATTGATAAAGGCGAGAGTCGCTTCTGGACCCACTGGAACAAAGATACAAAACAGGTAAAGTACATTTGGTGTTGACAGTCCCATGGTTGGTCTTATCTGACTTGGTTTTTGGAGTATACAGTGCCTTGCGAAAGTATTCGGCCCCCTTGAACTTTGCGACCTTTTGCCACATTTCAGGCTTCAAACATAAAGATATAAAACTGTATTTTTTGTGAAGAATCAACAACAAGTGGGACACAGTCATGAAGTGGAACGACATTTATTGGATATTTCAAACTTTTTTAACAAATCAAAAACTGAAAAATTGGGCGTGCAAAATTATTCAGCCCCCTTAAGTTAATACTTTGTAGCGCCACCTTTTGCTGCGATTACAGCTGTAAGTCGCTTGGGGTATGTCTCTATCAGTTTTGCACATCGAGAGACTGACATTTTTTCCCATTCCTCCTTGCAAAACAGCTCGAGCTCAGTGAGGTTGGATGGAGAGCATTTGTGAACAGCAGTTTTCAGTTCTTTCCACAGATTCTCAATTGGATTCAGGTCTGGACTTTGACTTGGCCATTCTAACACCTGGATATGTTTATTTTTGAACCATTCCATTGTAGATTTTGCTTTATGTTTTGGATCATTGTCTTGTTGGAAGACAAATCTCCGTCCCAGTCTCAGGTCTTTTGCAGACTCCATCAGGTTTTCTTCCAGAATGGTCCTGTATTTGGCTCCATCCATCTTCCCATCAATTTTAACCATCTTCCCTGTCCCTGCTGAAGAAAAGCAGGCCCAAACCATGATGCTGCCACCACCATGTTTGACAGTGGGGATGGTGTGTTCAGCTGTGTTGCTTTTACGCCAAACATAACGTTTTGCATTGTTGCCAAAAAGTTCAATTTTGGTTTCATCTGACCAGAGCACCTTCTTCCACATGTTTGGTGTGTCACCCAGGTGGCTTGTGGCAAACTTTAAACAACACTTTTTATGGATATCTTTAAGAAATGGCTTTCTTCTTGCCACTCTTCCATAAAGGCCAGATTTGTGCAATATATGACTGATTGTTGTCCTATGGACAGAGTCTCCCACCTCAGCTGTAGATCTCTGCAGTTCTTCCAGAGTGATCATGGGCCTCTTGGCTGCATCTCTGATCAGTCTTCTCCTTGAATGAGCTGAAAGTTTAGAGGGACGGCCAGGTCTTGGTAGATTTGCAGTGGTCTGATACTCCTTCCATTTCAATATTATTGCTTGCACAGTGCTCCTTGGGATGTTTAAAGCTTGGGAAATCTTTTTGTATCCAAATCCGGCTTTAAACTTCTTCACAACAGTATCTCGGACCTGCCTGGTGTGTTCCTTGTTCTTCATGATGCTCTCTGCGCTTTTAACGGACCTCTGAGACTATCACAGTGCAGGTGCATTTATACGGAGACTTGATTACACACAGGTGGATTGTATTTATCATCATTAGTCATTTAGGTCAACATTGGATCATTCAGAGATCCTCACTGAACTTCTGGAGAGAGTTTGCTGCACTGAAAGTAAAGGGGCTGAATAATTTTGCACGCCCAATTTTTCAGTTTTTGATTTGTTAAAAAAGTTTGAAATATCCAATAGATGTCGTTCCACTTCATGATTGTGGCCCACTTGTTGTTGATTCTTCACAAAAAAATACAGTTTTATATCTTTATGTTTGAAGCCTGAAATGTGGCAAAAGGTCGCAAAGTTCAAGGGGGCCGAATACTTTCGCAAGGCACTGTATTTAGGTATTAATGGAATCCAACTAAATCACATATGTCAGAGTCAAGGCCCGCAAGAAGGTTTTTTACGGCCCCTGGGATGATCTTGATTTATTATTAGAACCGGCCCGCAGCAAGCCGGCAGCCCGCAGATCTTTTACACGCACCAATACTACATTTCCCACAATGCAAAGGTGACGCACCGAGCAGTAGGCTGCTTCATTTCAATATTTATTGGCACAGCAGTCGTCAGCATCACAGTAAAATTAACTTTCAGATACCCATCAAAAATGGCAAAACGGAAGGTGGATACTGAGAACCGGGGGTTTCAAACAAGGTGGGAGTCGGAGTATATGTTCACGAAGGTAGCTGGAAAACCTGTGTGTCTTCTGTGTGGAGAAAGTGTGGCGGTACTGAAAGAGTATAATCTGAGACGACATTATGAAACGAAACACGCGGACAAAAACAAGAATATGGACATGGAACAAAGGCTACAAAAGGCAGAGGAATTAAAACGAGGCCTCAAATCTCGACAGGCTCTGTTCAAAAAAGCCAAATCACAAGGCCAGGCTGCTGTCAAGGCCAGTTTTATTTTGGCAGAAGAGATCGCTAAATCAGCCCGGCCATTTACGGAGGGGGATTTCATCAAAAACTGCATGATTAAAGTTTGTGACGAAGTTTGCCCAGAAAAAAGGCAACTCTTTTTAAATGTGAGTCTGAGCAGAAACACCATTGCCGAGAGAGTAGACCAGTTGTCCATCAATCTAAAAGAGCAGCTTGTGAAAAAGGGAAAAGATTTTGTTGCATATTCCTTGGCTGTGGATGAGAGCACCGACATTTCTGACATTGCCCAGTTGTCAATTTTCATCCGCGGAGTGGACTCCAACCTAAGCGTGACAGAGGAGTTTTTGGCTTTACGTCCTATGCATGGCACAACTACGGGGCATGATTTGTATGAAGAGGTGTCAAGATGTGTAAATGAGATGGAGCTGCCTTGGGAAAAACTCGTGGGTTTGACAACCGACGGAGCACCTGCGATGTGTGGACACAGGAGCGGACTGGTGGCGAAGATACGGGAAAAGATGCAAGAGGAAAACGCGACAGGTGAGCTGACAGCTTATCATTGTATCATACACCAGGAAGCGTTGTGCGGTAAAGCCTTGAAAATGGAGCATGTAATGAGCATCATCACGCGCACAGTTAACTTTATCAGAGCCAAAGGTTTGAATCACCGCCAGTTCAAGGCATTTCTGACGGAGTTAGAAACGGAGCATGGTGATTTGCCTTATCACACAGAGGTGCGATGGCTAAGCCAGGGAAAGGTGCTTCAAAGATGTTTCGAGCTTCGTGAGGAGATTTGTCTGTTCTTGGACAGCAAAGGGAAAGACACAACACAACTCCGAGACGAAATGTTTCTGTGTGAAATGGCTTTTCTGTGTGACATTACGAGTCATCTGAATGCAATAAACTTGCAGCTGCAGGGTCGGGATCGTGTCATCTCTGATATGTACAGTACAGTGAAGGCATTTAAAACCAAACTGACTCTGTGGGAGACGCAGATGCGGAAAGAAAATTTGAGCCACTTTCCCAGCTGCCAGACCATGAAAGAGAAGCTCTCTACCAGTGCGTTCCCGAGCACACAGTTGGCTGATAAAATAGGTATGCTTGCCGCTGACTTTCGACGCCGATTTGCTGACTTTGAAGCACAAAAAAGCAGGTTGGAACTGCTCGGTAACCCATTTGCTGTTGACGTGGAAAGCTCACCACCAAACCTCCAAATGGAGTTGATTGACCTCCAATGCAATGATGCACTGAGGGCAAAATATGCGGCAGTGGGTGCTGCGGAGTTCGCCCGTTTCCTCCCCGGCACAATGCCCCAGCTGCGCATCCAGGCTGCTCAAACGTTGTCTATGTTTGGCAGCACATACCTGTGTGAACAACTGTTTTCTTTGATGAACCTGAACAAAACATCACACAGAAGTCGACTTACTGCTGAACACCTCCACTCAATTCTGAGGATTTCTTCAGCTCAGAGCCTTACCCCGAACATTGATGAACTTGTGGAAAAGATGGGACACCACCAAGTATCACCCTCAACCTCAAACAAGTGAACATTACTGTGCAATCACATATTTAGAGTTTTTACTCAGTTCAAGTTTAAAAGTTAAAATTTAATATTTGTTTTCACTGCATGTTACTTCTCCTTAAACAAAGTGTTGTTTTTGATTAATAGATTTTTGCACTTTATTTTTTTGTATTTCAATCCAATTATATTTTAAAAATATTTCAGTTGAGTGGATGATAGAAAATTGCTATTATTGTTTTTTCTTTGAAGTAAATTTAGCCCACTTTTGCTAAAATAGAAAATATAGTCTACTGATGGTGCCTTGAATACCGGTTTCTTTCATTTAATGTTCATGTTATGGGGATATTTATATAAAGGAAATTTGTCTTTTGTGTCTGTTGAAAATTAAAGATTACTGACAGAGCCATAAGAAAATATTGCTTTATTTATCTGATCATATTGTAATATATTTGTTAGGTTTTCAGTAGGTTCAATTAGGTTCACTAGACTATATGCGTCATTTAAAAATTTTTCAATGAACATTCGAACAGTCCGGCCCTCGTCTTGTAGCTGATTTTTTTATTTGGCCCTCCGTCCATTTGACTTTGACACCCCTGAACTAAATGTACCATCCCTCTCCAGTTCTTCCTGCAGTTCCACTTCAAGATGGAGAAAGCCCTCGCCCCACCCAGCGGACCCGTACCCCCCATGGGTATAAAGCGCCCACCTCCCCTGATGAGTGGGATGGGGCCTCGACCCCCCAGTGAGCCCATGCCCCCTCCACTTCCAGGGGGGATGAATATGCCCCCTTTACCCCCTGGCGCCCCCGGCCCTCCCCAGATGCACCACCACCATCAAATGCAGCACAGTGGCCCCGGAATGGGTATGCCACCCCTGATGAGACCCCCACTCCCCTCTGACAGCCATGAAGGAATGCCCCATCAAAACAACTGATCTCCAACCAGCACATTATCCTTCTGTTAGATTGTTTGCCTATCATTTGGTTGCTATAACAGTGCCCCATTTTAGGACTATGTCAAGTGTACTGTTTCATTGTGCGATGTACTTTTTCTAAACTCTGAAAGAAACTTTGTATACCTACATATATTCTACAGATGCAAAATGGGCCATATTCAATAGGTTTTTTACACAGTTGCCAAGGCATTGCATTTATCATGCTCGTCTAATATCCACACTATCATAGCATTTTTAGAATGAGGCAATATAATGTGCAAGCTTTAAGTGTTATGCTAGTGTGGCTATAGGAAGATATCCATTGTTTTAGGTACTTTGTGATGGCACCAATATTAATAGGATCCTGCTGTATTGTAAATGTTGAGTCCTGTGTATGAAACAACATATTTTAAGGTTCTTTTTTATAATAAAACATGTGGAAAAGTGTATCATGATCTTTCTCTGTGTGGTTGGCTGAAAATAAAATGTGTTTAGAGGCAAAGATATGATACATAACAGGGAAAGCTTTATTGACAATTAGGGTAGCAAAAAAAGGATTTCAGATTAAAGCATTTTTAATTTTTTTTGTAACAGTTGCCCAGCAGTTATAGGCAATCTGAAACATTCCTATAGGCCCTACAAAGAGTCCCCAATAAAGCAATTAAATGTGCTTTATTGGCATGATGTAACTGCATATTACCAAAGCTTACTCTGGAGATTTACAACATTAACAATTAAAATAATAATACTGTCAATGGAACAACAGTAACAACAATCAAGGGTCCAAATAACAATACATTGAAAAATGACAATAAGCATAGAGGACATGTTGGTTTACAATAGCACCCAGACAATTACTCAAATGAGACGTCTTGCTCAACTTTATAATACAAACCAACATTTTCAAAACGGCATCACTGACCAATATTCTAAGCAACAAAGACATGGCAGACTGGGAAATCAGTCATGCTTCTCTTCTGACTGGCACTTGCAATGGCTGCCAATGAGCCAGCAGCAATTATAGTTGGAACATTCATTTGTGCAGAGAACCCATAATGTGTTCACAATGATGCCCATCCACGTTACCTTATTTTACTATTATGTAGAACTACTGTTGTATTCCTTTACTTAATTATTTATCAGACTGCATGCCATTTTCCCTCCTATGATTTGCTGGCTTTTCATTTCTTAACCTTTTGTATCATGGGTTTAACTTCCTCCTCCATTTTCCGCCACTTATTTTTCCTCCCCTCTCAGCTTGACCTGTTTTCCCTTTTTCTTCAGCTTAGTTTCTTCATCTCTCTCTCTCTCTTAGCCCTCTTTTCCTCCCCTTCTCTGCCTTTGGAAAGTATTCTCTTTGGTGTTCCCCTGCTTCTCAGGCCCTTCAGGGACCTCTCTCTGACCCCCTTCTTCAATTGACCTTGTTTGGTTTCCCCGTCATCATCTTCGTCATTAAAGTCAGGTAAAGTCAGAACAACACCTCATACAAAGAGGTCTCAGGCTGCAGGAAACGGGAAAGGGTCATTACTACGTTATATGCAACATTTTCCAAGATTTTACTGAGTTACAGTTCATATAAGGAAATCAGTCAATTTAAATAAATAAATTAGGCCCTAATCTATGGATTACACTTGACTGGGAATACAGATTTAAATCTGTTGGTCACAGATACCTTTAAAAAAAAGGTAGGGGCGTGGATCAGAAAACCAGTCCGTATCTGTTGTGACCACCGCATAGAGTTGATCAGGCTGTTTATTGTGGCCTGTGGAATGTTGTCCCACTCCTCTTCAATGGCTCTTCAAAGCTGTTGATTATTGGTGGGAACTGGAACACGCTGGTCAATCCAGCCTGCCCATACCATAACCCCACCGCCACCATGGCACACTCTGTTCACAATGTTGACGTCAGCAAAACACTCGCCTACAAAACGCTCGCCATACACGCTGTCTGCCATCTGCCCGGTACAGTTGAAACTTGGATTAATCCGTGAAGAGCACACTTCTCCAGCATGCCAGTGGCCATCAAAGGTGAGCATTTGGTGAGCATTTGCCCACTGAAGTCAGTTACAATGCCAAACTGCAGTCAGGTCAAGACCCTGGTAAGGACGACGAGCACGCAGATGAGCTTCCTTGAGACGGTTTCTGACAGTTTGTGAAGAAATTCTTCGGTTGCGCAAACCCACAGTTTCATCAGCTGTCCGGGTGGCTGGTCTCAGACGATCCTGGGCTGGCGTGGTTACACGTGGTCTGCGGTTGTGAGGCAAGGTAGACGTACTGCCAAATTCTCCAAAATGACATTGGAGGTGGCTTATGGTAAAGAAATGCATGCCAATCGCACGGTCCCCCAAAACTTTTAGACATATGTGGCATTGTGTGGTGTGACAAAACTGCACATTTTAGAGTGGCCTTTTATTGTCTCCAGTGCAAGGTGGTCATGCTGTTTAATCAGCTTTTTGATATGCTACATCTATCAGGTGGATAGATTATCTTGGCAAAGGAGAAAGGCTCACTAACAGGGATGTAAACACATTTGTGCACAAAGTTTTAGAGAAATAAGCTTTTTGTGCATATAGAACATTTCTGGGATCTTTTACTTCAACTCATGAAACATGATACAAACACTTGACATGTTGCATTTATTTTTGTGTTCCGTATAGTATATAGTTTGTTTGCAAACTTCAGCATACAATCACTCATTGACGAGACACAGAGGTCTCAGCCCTCAATGCATTCAGGGCAGAGGAGGCTGGTGAGAGGAGCCATATGAGTGTAATGGCTGGAATCAATAAATAGAACCGAGTCAAACATGGTTACTCTATGTTTGATACCGTTCCATTTATTTAATTACAGCCATTACATTGAGCCCCTCCTCCTATAGCTCCGCCCACCAGCCTCCTCTGATTCAGGGGTATAATAAAAATGTTTTTGGGGAATTTAGAGGTCACATATACATTATTTCACTGAATGTCACTGAATGTGTATGCATTCACTGAATGTGTATACTACCTAATAAATGTTTACATATACTCATACCTACTAAATATTATAGAAGTATGATTCCATACACACCCGGTGTCACCTAAACGTCCTTGAGAAGCCAGCCATTTGATTGGATGCTCCAGCTAACCGTCAGTGACAGCAGTGGCTGATTTGCAAAGTGCAGATGAAAACCAGCCCACACTGCAGCCCTTAGGAGTGGCACTTTGCAGCAAATCTTCCATTCCATGTTGGGAATGAGGATTCTGAGCCCGGAGAGACAGGTGAGTATTTTGTTTCTGTGCCACTACCTCCTGTGGTTGGACTTTGTGTCTCAATGCAGAGTGCCTCACAGTCAGCGCATCAGCATACTCCTCTTCCTCCACAGGCCGTCGACCTCTAATAGTTTCTATAGGATGACAGGGCGCTCACATTATGGATGGAAACTACAACAAAAATGTGTGTCTGTATGTGTCATTGTCACTGACTGGTCTGAGTTAAAGTTTACCCCCCCCAAATTAATATTAATTGTGCTTTAACAACTCAACATAATTGTATATAGTAAGTGTAGTGGACTGTGGTCCACACTAGTGTACATGCCATGTAGTTTCTGAAAGCCGGAGCTGAGCAGCAGGATTGTGATAGCTATGAGCAGACAGCGGTTAAGTGTGACCCCTTCCCAGGTTGTCTCTATCTGGCTCAGGTTCTGGGGGGATATAGCCTTACGCAGAGACACTGACGAATGCAGAGACAGAGGGAAAGACACGGGTTATAACAGCATAAATCACAGTGTCGTAAAGTAAAGTGCGTAAAGTACTTTGAAGTACAGCTTAAGTAGTTTTTTGGAGTATTTCTACTTTACTTTACTATTTATATATACAGTACCAGTCAAAGATTTGGACCCACCTACTCATTCAAGGGTTTTAATTTATTTTTAGTATTTTATACATTGTAGAATAATAGTGAAGACATCAAAACTATGAAATAGCACATATGGAATCATGTAGTAACCAAAAAAGTGTTAATATGTCAACCAGCTTCATGAGGTAGTCACCTGGAATGCATTTTAATTAACAGGTGTTTTTTTTGTGGAATTTCTTTCCTTAATGCGTTTGAGCCAATCAGTTGTGTTGTGACAAGGAAGGGTAGGTATACAGAAGATTTGGTAAAAGACCAAGTCCATATTATGGCAAGAACAGCTCAAATAAGAATAGAGAAGCAAACGTCTATCATTACTTTAAGACATGACGGTCAGTTAATCCGTAAAATGTCAAGAATTTTAAAGTTTCTTGAAGTGCAATCTCAAAAACCATCAAGTGCTATGATGAAACTGGCTCTCATGAGGACCGCCACAGGAAAGGAAGACCCAGAGTTACCTCTGGTGCAGAGGATATGTTCATTAGAGTTAACTTCACCTCAGATTGCAGCCCAAATAAATGCTTCACAGAGTTCAAGTACCATACACATCTCAACATCAGCTGTTCAGAAGAGACTGCGTGCATCAGGCCTTCATGGTCAAAATGCTGCAAAGAAACCACTACTAAAAGACGTGCATGGGCCAAGAAACACAAGTAATAGACATTAGACCAGTGGAAATCTGTACTTTTTTTGGTTCCAACTGCCATGTCTTTTTGACGCACAGTAGGTGAACGGATGATCTCTGCATGTGTGGTTCCCACCGTGAAGCATGGAGGAGGAGGTATGATGGTGTGTGGGTGCTTTGCTGGTGACACTGTCTGGGATTTATTTTTTAGAATTCAAGGAACACTTATCTAGCATGATTACCACAGCATTCTACAGCAATTTGGTTGCGCTTAGTCCCATTTGGTTTGCGCTTAGTGGGACTATCATCTGTTTTTGAACAGAACATTGACCCAACACACCTCCAGGCTGTGTAAGGGCTATTTGACCAAGAAGGAGAGTGATGGAGCGTGATGGAACTCCATGATTCTATTGTTGTTATTTCATAGTTTTGATGTCTTATTCTACAATGTATAAAATAGTAAAAAATTAAGAATGAGTAGGTGTGCCCAAACCTTTGACTGGTACTACTATATATATTTTACCCCTTTTTTATCCCAAATTTCATGACATCCAATTGGTAGTTACAGTCTTGTCCCATCGCTGCAACTCCCGTATGGGCTTGGCAGAGGCGAAGATCGAGAGTCATGCTGCCAAGCCACACTGCTTCTTGACACAATGCTCTCTTAATCAGGAAGCCAGTCACACCAATGTGTCTGAGGAAAAACCGTACAACTGGCAACCATGTCAGCGTTCATGCGCCCGGCCTGCCACAGGTGTTGCTAGATCGCGATGGGACATGGAGATCCCGTTAGGCCAAACCCTCCCCTAACCTGGACGACGCTAGGCCAATTGTGCGCTGCCTCATGAGTCTCTCGACCGCGGCCGGCTGCGACACAGCCCTGGATCGAACCCGGGTCTGTAGTGACGCCTCAAGAACTGCTATGCAGTGCCTAAGACCGCAGCACCACTCAGGAGGCCGACTAATATTTACATTATTTACTTTTACTTCACTACATTCCTAAAGAAAATAATGTACTTTTTACTCCCTACATTAACCTTGACACCCAAAAGTACTCATTATATTTTAAATGCTAAGCACGATAGGAAAATTGTCCAATTCACGAACATATCATCCCTACTGCCTCTGATCTGGAGGAATCACTAAACACAAATGCATTGTTTGTAAAGTGTTGGAGTGTGCCCCTGTCTATCCATACATTTTAAAAAGAAGAAAATGGTGCTGTCTGCTTTGCTTAATATAAGGAATTTTAAATGATTTATACTTTAGGTACTTTGATTCCAGGAACACAGGATGAGATGTTACTATCCTTTGTGCAAGCACTTCCAAGAGTTCATGAACAGTGAGCCTGGTGAAATTTGGGGAGCGCATCGCCAGTAGTGTACCTTTGGTTCCTAGGGTGTTTCGACCTTTCACACTATACACCCTCCCCAAAGGCGGCCAGCGACAGGGTGATCAATCCTACGCTTGCGTCCCATTACCAATTAGTCATAGGAGTTGCCTTGTTGTTGATAGCCAACATCCCATGGGACTATGCATGGCAGGGGCGTCCTCCTCCCTGAGTCAAGCATTGTTGACCGCATACCTCCTGGCCCTCTCACTTCTGGGCCCAGCTGGGGTCTTTCCTCTTCATCCAGAGCCACTGACTGCTGCCTTCTGCCGTCTTCGATACAGCTTTGATTGCCGAACGCTGGCTCTGGCCCTTAATTCCCAGGTCTCTAAGCAGTCTGGTTGTAGATGTTGGCACAAAACCTCTGCAGCCCACCTCCACTGGTCGGACTTCTGTGTTCCAGCCATGATGCCATGCTTCGGCAGCTAGATCGGCATAGCGCAGATGTTTTTGCTCATAAGCCTCATCTACTGAGTCCTCCCAGGGTACTGTGAGCTCAATGATGAAGACCTTCTTGAGCGAATGGGACCAGAGCACCATGTCAGGTCTTAGGGTGGTGGTTGCGATCTCCGGAGGAAACACAAGTTGCTGGCCAATGTCAGCTAGCATTTTCCAGTCTCGGGCCAAGCGCAGCTGGTCTCGCTCTAATGGTGTAGAACGGCTCTTCGGTGGATTAGCCCCTTCGCGGACAAAGGTCGTCCGTAAGGGGTGTGATGCTGCTGGGGGTGGTAGGAAGTTGGTGGCAGCTCGCTTGTCCTCAAGGGTGGACGCAAGGTTTTTAAGGACTTGGTTGTGACGCCAAGTGTAGCGTCCTTGGGTGAGGCTTGTTTTACACCCTGTGAGAATGTGCCTGAGGTTGGCTGGCATGGAACAGAGGGCACAGTCCGGATCTTCACCATACCATTGGTGAAGATTAACTGGTGTTGGAAGGACATCATATGTTGCTTTGATGGAAAAGCTCAACCGCCTCGCTTCCATGGCCCACAGATCCTTCCAGCTGATCTTCCTCTTCTCCACACTGTCCCATCGAGTCCACTGTCCCTGTTTGGCAAGAGAGACTGCCTTGGCCCACCTTGCAGCCTCTCTGCCGCTCTGGTGCAGTGGCCTTACTCCAAGCAGCACGACTAGTTAGCCCAAGGCCTCCTCTCCCTTGCTGAACATGACCCACAATGTCAGCATGTCTGAGGGCTGCTATTGCCTCCTGGACTGCTTTTCCTGGCCTCCATTTGCGCCCAGTTGCCAAGGTCGGCACGTTGTTGCTCACCACTGGATCTCGAGATTCATTCAGTGTCATCTGGGGCCTGGTTTTTGCACACTTGAATTCCTCTGTTAGACTGGTGAGGGGCAGCTTGAGGACACCATCTCCATAGAGGCCTATGGTGGTAAGGCATCGTGGAACTCCGAGCCACTTCTTTAAGTAGCACTGTTGAGATTGGAACCTCATACACTGCTAGGGGCCACAACACCCGGGGTAGGAGACCAAACTGCAGACACCAGGCCTTTAACTTTCCAGGTAGCTGGGTGTTGTCGATGGACTGTAGGCTACTACTGATGTCTTTACGCAGCTGTTGCACCTGGTCTTTGTCCTTCAGGCTTGCATCATACCACCTTCCAAGGCTTTTTACCGGCTGCTCAGACACTGTTGGGATTTGGTCATCTCCGATGAAGAACTTCAGGTCAGAGAGTACTCCCTTCACAATCGAGATGCTGCGTGACTTGGATGGTTTAATCTTCATACGGGCCCAGCTGATGTTCTCCTCAAGTTTTCTGAGCAGTCTCCTGATGCATGGGACAGTGGTGGTCAATGGTGCAATGTAGGCCATGTAGGCTCTGAGTGGAGGGAGGCGGAAACCAGAGTCGACTCGCTGTCCACCAGCAACCCATTTTGAGGATCTGATGATAACCTCCATTGCCATTATGAATGCCAACGGAGAAATGGTACATCCCGCCATTATACCTACATTCAGGCACTGCCATGAGGTGGTGAAGCAGAACTGCAGATCCTGGAAGTACGACTTCACCAGGGTTGTGATGATGTCCGGTATGTGGAAAAATCTGAAGGCAGACCACAGGAGTTCATGGGGCACAGAGCCAAATGCATTGGCGAGGTCGAGGAAGACTACACGGAGGTCCCTTTTCTCCACCTTGGCCATTTGGATCTGGTGCCAGATCATGCTGGAATGTTCCAAGCAGCCAGAGAACCCTGATATTCCTGCCTTCTGTACAGATGTATCGACGTACGCATTCCTTTGCAGGTACTCGGTCATCCTCTGGGCAATGAAGATTTTACCCTCGACATTCAGTAAGGAGATTGGGCGGAATTGGCTGATGTTCACCGCACCCTTCTCCTTCAGGACATATATTTAGAACCAAATACTTTTAGACTTTTACTAAAGTAGTATTTTACTGCATAACTTTCACTTTTACTTGAGTAACTTTCTATAAAGGTATCTTTACTTTTACTCATGTATGACAATTGGGTACTTTTTCCACCACTGATAAATCAGGTGACTTTGTCATGTTATTGTGGGAGAGAGACAGAGAACGAGAGATAGAGATATGAAGGGCAGAGAGAGACAGAGAGAGAGGTGGGCTCACTGCTTCTGCCGGGGACACTGGGTTCTCTGGGCATTATCTTGGGGACTTGCTGCTGCAAGATTGGAGGTTCCTGTTGAGAAGGAATGGTCTGTTCCTGTAGGGTTATTCTTCTTTCCTTAGCATACATTTCTGCAAAGAAACAGTACAGTTAGCCAGGGGCTATGTTGACCACCAGATAACCACATAATATACACTGAACAAAAATAAAAACGCAACATGCAACAATTTCTAAGATTTTACTGAGTTACAGGTCATGCAAGGAATTAGTCAATTAAAATAAATTCATTAGGCCCTAATATTTGGATTTCACATGACTGGGAATACAGATATGCATGTTGGTCAAAGATACCTTTAAAAAGTAGCAGCTTGGATCAGAAAACCAGTCAGTATCTGGTGTTGGGTGACATGTCTGGTGAGTATGCAGGCCATGGAAGAACTGGGGCATATTCAGCTTCCAGGAATTGTGTACAGATCCTTGCAACATGGGGCCGTACATGAGGTGACTGCGGCAGATGAATGGCACGACAATGGGCCTCAGAATCTCGTTATGGTATATCTGTACGTTGAAATTACCATCGATAAAATGTTGGAGACGACTTATGGTAGGGAAATTAGCATAAACTGATCTGGCAACAACTCTAGTGGACATTCCTGCAGTCAAGCATGCCAATTACATGCTCCCTCAAAATTTTAGACATCTGTGGCATTGTGTTGTGTGACAAAGCTGTACATTTTAGAGTAGCCTTTTATTGTCCCCAGCACAAGGTGCACATGTGTATTGATCATGCTGTTTATTCAGGAGAAATGCTCACTAACAGGGATGTAAACAAATTTGTGCACAACATTTTAGAAAAATAAGCTTTTTGTGCGTATTACACATTTCTGGGATCTTTTATTTCAGCTCAGGAACCATGGGACCAACACCTTACATGTTGCATTTATGTTTTGGTTTAGTATAGTATTAGAAGCATCATGTTACATCCATATGTCACATTTAGCAGGGATGGACAGGGTTTTGGTACTGTATAACGGCTAGTGGTAAGTCTCACGGCTAGTGATGTAAAATGCGGTAAGTAAAGGAGCGTGAGAGAAATTAAATGAGAGGAAGAGAGACAATGTAGTTGTAACTAACCTCCCTTGCTTTAAGGATAGGAGCTCTGCTGCCAGTAAGTTACTGTAGTTGAAACTCCCCCAGTGCATCTGTGTGAGGTGAATTCACACTACGGTGCTCATAGGACCAGAGATCATATTTCAACAGCATGGTGAATATTTAGAGGTATGCTGATACCACCAGGCTGCACCAATCACGTTATTAGATACCGGTGTTCTGAAATAGGGCCCATAATGGTTTTAGTACACTTTATGTAAAGGCTTCTTAACATCAAGACAGCCATGGCAGACGGTTTACATCGTTTTAATGCTCATCAAACCATTCAGTGACCACTCGTGCCCTGTGGATGGGGGAATTGTCATTCTATGGGGGAATAGCCATGGTATCCAAAATAATGGATAACTGGACCTGCCCAGCATTTTTATACATGACCCTAAGCATGATGGGATGTTAATTATTTAATTACCTCAAGAACCACACCTGTGTGGAAGCACCTGCTTTCAGTATACTTTGTATCCCTCATTTACTCAAGGTGTCCTTTATTTTGGCAGTTACACTATATATACAAAAGTATGTGGACAACCCTTCAAATTAGTGGGTTTGGCTATTTCAGCCAAACCAGTTTCTGACAGGTGTATAAAATCGAGCACATAGCCATGCAACCTCCATGCACAAACATTGGCAGCAGAATGGCCTTACTGAAGAGCTCAGTGACTTTCAACGTGCCACCGTCATAGGATGCCACCTTTCCAACAAGTCATTTCGTCAAATTTCTGCACAGCTAGAGCTGACCCGGTCAACTCTAAGTTCTGTTATTGTGATGTGGAAACGTCTAGGAACAACAACAGCTTAGCTGAGAAGTGGTAGGGCACACAAGCTCATAGAATGGGACTGGCGAGTGCTGTAGCGCATACAAATTGTCTGTCCTGTCCACAGTGCACAAAGCGAGATCCATACAGAAATGGTTTGTTGAGATTGATGTGGAAGAACTTGACTGGCTGGCACAGAGCCCTGACCTCAACCCCATCGAAAACCTTTGGGATGAATTGGAACGCCGACTGCAAGCCAGGCCTAATCGCCCAACATCAGTGCCGACCTCACTAATACCCTTGTGGCTGAATGGACGCAAGTGGAAAGCCTTCCCAGAAGATTGGAGGCTGTTATAGCAGCAAATATTAATGCCCATGATTTTGGAATGAGGATTTTGAAGCGTCACATACTTTTGGTCATGTAGTATACCTATAGATCACACAGCTGGTAAAGGAGAAAAGCCATCACAATGCTTGGTTGTGTCACTCATGTTTCCTGGCTCAGTAATACTTAGCAATATTTGATTGATGGTCTGCCACAGGAACTAAAACAGTGCCTGACTCATGCTCTTTGTTGCGGTCAGTGAGTTTTAGTTGCGTCAGTGGTCTACACCAAGTGTGTGTGTGTGTGTGTGTGTGTGTGTGTGTATATATGCGTGTGTGTGTGTGTGTGTGTGTGTGTGTGTATGTGCATGTGTGTGTTCCTTACCTGGAACACGAAGTGTTAGAGTAAATGTATCATTATTTAATGAATTACTGGAATTGATTTGGCCTAGTGCAAATGCGCTCTGTTCAGTGCACTCTCTGCTTGGCAGCGGTGTCAGTTTGGCAGCTGCCGAGTGGGAGGGAAATGCCCGTGTGCTTCGCGGTTTACCAGATATTTTTTCTGCAGTTTTCTTGAAGATCTCTTCAAGACCCACACGCTGCAGCGCTGTCGTTCAGCAGCAGATGATGTGCTGTCCGCCAATGACTTGTAATTCCTACTCGCCATCACTCACTGCCATCAAATGGAATCAAGCTAGCCACAAATATTGACTGAGCTCAATCATCATGAAACGCAAATACAGCGACGAGTTTCTCTCTCTTGGGGTGTGTTCGTAAATTCAATCTGGAGTGCCAGAGTGCGCGTTCGTAAATTCAGAGTTGTCAGATTGTCCTTTCGTAAATTCAGAGCGTTGCGCTCTCGGGGGTACAATGGATGAGTAGTAAGGTTGATCCGAGCGTTTTGACCTCACAACAGCTTCAGTGCGTGACTGCGAACTGGCTAACTTGCTGGTTACTTCCAGACACAAATGAGAGAACACCTCAAGACTATTTTACTCACTCTAGCAGAGCTGGTTATACTGTTTTCATGTTATCCAGAGCGTTGTTGACTAACTGTGCTACTGGCAACAACTGAATTACATTTTTTCCCCCCAACGTTTACTGACACCGACCATATTCAACGGGTGTTGAGCGTTCGTAAATGCATCAGTTATTCTGCGCTCTGGCACACTCAGACGAGAGTGCTCTGAAATCGGAGTAGATAGCCAGATCGAATTTACGAACGCACCCTTGTTTTCATACAAACTTTGAGAAATGAAGAGGAGTGCCCACAATATATTTTGTGCGGGGAAGTGCTTAGTAATAAATCTCTCAAAAGGAAAACATTTAAATGACACAACCTGACCAAACATCAACAGCAGGGAGTTCTTTCAGAACAGGGTGGAATGCTTCAGGAAACTGCTTCGACAGTGGAAAAGTAAGTCGACTAGCATGGCATTGTTGTCATTTTATAACAGGTGATGATGATAAGCAGAAATAAGGGAGTACAATCTCTCACAGTAGTAGAAGTGAGTTTCTCTTTCAAACAATTCCCTTGTACACAGCTAATAGCTAACGTTAGTCAGTATCTGGTGTGGCCACCAGCTGCAATAAGTACTGCAGTCCTCATGGACTGCACCAGATTTGCCAGTTCTTGCTGTGATCTGTTACCCCACTCTTCCACCAAGGCACCTGCAAGTTCCCGGACATTTCTGGGGGGAATGGACCTAGCCCTCACCTTCCAATCCAACAGGTCGCAGACGTGCTCAATGGGATTGAGATCCAGGCATGGATCTCATGGACATGGCAGAACACTGACATTCCTGTCTTGCAGGAAATCTCGCACAGAACGAGCAGTATGGCTGGTAGCATTGTCACGCTGGAGGGTCATGTCAGGATGAGCCTGCAGGGAGGGTACCACATGAGGGAGGAGGATGTCTTCCCTGTAATGCACAGCGTTGAGATTGCCTACAATGACAACAAGATCAGTCCGATGATGCTCTGACACACCGCCCCAGACCATGACGGACACTCCACCTCCAAATCGATCCCGCTCCAGAGTACAGGCCTCGGTGTAACGTTCATTCCTTTGACGATAAACACGAATCCGACCATCACCCCTGGTGAGACAAAACCACGACTTGTCAGTGAAGAGCACTTTTTTCCAGTCCTGTCTGGTCCAGTGACAGAGAGTTTGTGCCCATAGGTGACATTGTTGTCGGTGATGTCTGGTGAGGACCTGCCTTTGCAACAGGCCTACAAGCCCTCAGTCCAGCCTCTCTCAGCCTATTACGGACAGTCTGAGCACTGATGGAGGGATTGTGCGTTCCTGGTGTAACTCAGGCAGTTGTTGTTGCCATCCTGTACCTGTCCCGCAGGTGTGATGTTCGGATGTACCAATCCTGTGCAGGTATTGTTACACGTGGTCTGCCACTGCGAGGACGATCAGCTGTCCATCCTGTCTCCTTGTAGCGCTGTCTTAGGTGTCTCACAGTACGGACACTGCAATTTATTGCCCTGGCCACATCTGCAGTCCTCATGTCTCCTTGCAGCATGCCAAAGGCACGTTCACATAGATGAGCAGGGACCCTGGGCATCTTTCTTGTGGTGTTTTTCAGAGTCAGTAGAAAGGCCTCTTTAGTTTTCGTACCGGTGACCTTAATTGCCTACCGGTGACCTTAATTGCCTACCGGTGACCTTAATTGCCTACCGTCTGTAAGCTGTTAGTGTCTTAACGACCGTTCCACAGGTGCATGTTAATTAATTGTTTATGGTTCATTGAACAAGCATGTGAAACAGTGTTTAAACCCTTTACAATGAAGATCTGTGAAGTTATTTGGATTTTTACAAATTATCTTTGAAGGACAGGGTCCTGAAAAGTGGCCGTTTCTTTTTTTGCTGAGTTTATGAAGATGAAAAATGATCAGACCAACTGTACTTCTTACTGTAAAAATGATTGTTGAAAACACATCTAGGTTGCAACTATTGTGGTTAAAATACAAGTAATATTTTTTTTCTGAACTGGATTAACTGATTGAAGCAAGATGCTTTTTGAGGCAAACACACTCACACAGTTCTGGGTTGCTCATCTACAGCAGGAAGCGGTCTCCTGCCTGACTGAGAAAGCAGTAGATGTTCTGATCCAGTTTGTCACCACATGCCTGTGTGAGTTAGGGTTCTCAACTCTGGCGTAATTAATAAACAAGTACAGAAACAGACTCAATGCTGAGGACGACCTCAGGGTTGCAGTGTCCAAAACTGAGCCCAGAATAAACATGCTCGTTGAAAACTTCAACCAGCCACACACCTCTCATTAGGATAGTATGTGTTTTTCTGGTCTAGATCTGTGTGACATGATCAGTCAGTTAATTCCAATTTAGAATACAAATGATGTATTTTAACAATAACAGTTCCAACCTAGATTTGTTTCCAACAATACTTTCTACAGTAAGATGTACAGTAGGCCTGATAATTTTTCATCTGTACTGTTACTTAGGGTTGCACTGTCAAAAACGGAGCCTGTGTGTGTGTTTGTGTAATGTTATACATCTGTGTCATGTGATCAATCCCTTTTTTCCAGCTCAGAATGAAAATTATTTATTGTATTTTAACAGCAACCGTTCCAACCTCGACAGATATGTAAGAGTGTTTTTAATGGGGGAAAATAAACATGAATAGCTATTTTATATTTACTTTATTTGATATTTGTCTATATTGCATTTGTTTTAGGCTGGCATAAGGGCAATGACATGTACTTGAAATATAGTTGCATGTTTTCATAAGTTTGGGTCCCAGGAAAACACAGAATTTCAAATTTGGGTCCTAGGCTGAAAAAGTTTAAGAAACTATAGACAGAGACATTCTAGATACACAGAATTGCAGAGATACATTGATGTTCCAGCTGTGGTAGCAGCTTATCACTCCAATTACATGGACGATTCTAACCCTTGAACTCAGACGGTGTGTGTCTTACCTGGTTTGACATGAGGCTTCCCCCAGAAAACACCAAGGACCTCTATCACGAGCAGTTGTCCTGTAGCAGGGCTGGGGTGGTGGTAGAGACATCCTCTGTGTGGAGGGTGATAGCCAAGCACAGGTGCAGCCTGGAGAAATAAAAAATAAAAAGCATTTTGTGTCAGCCAGGGGGCTTGAACAAGGCTGGGTGGACTACATGCCAGCTGCCAAATCCAGAGAGAGAAAGAGGGATGGGGGGAGAAAGCAAGGCCAGGGTTATGCTAAAATCAGGAATGGCCACTCTTGATGCTGCAGGGATGCTTTGTATGTAGGCTTTTGTTTCAGACCAGAACCCACCTGAGTCAATTATTTCCTTATTTTTGAATTAAGTTACCCATGGATGCTTAGAATTCAACTTTGATGTTTTTGGGTCAACACTAAGATGTTTTATTTGTATCAAGCTTTATGGGTGATAACTGGGCCCGGTTTCCTAAAAGCATCTTATGGCTAAATTAATCGTTGGAACCTTTGTTAAATCTCAGAGCTGTTTCACCAAAACCATAGTTTCTAAAGTTGCACTTAACAACGCTTGCTAAATAATCATATTGAAATCAATGTCATGTTCAATCAATGTATTATATTTTGCTAATTGTAGGCTACTGTCTAATTTCTGCCTCAATTTATTTAATGTGTAACAATGTATGCCAAATCTGTGATTTAGTGCATTATTATATGGTAGCCTACGATAAGCCGCAATATTTGCAGCCATAGGCCTAGGCCTGTAGGTGATAATCTCTCTATGAGCTGATCCGTCTTCAGTATTGTGCAATAATTCTAATGTTAAAGTATGATTTGAATGGAAAAGACTGATCATAGAGCATCGCTGCTGTTCTTTTGATCCTATCAATACACGACACGCTTCAACTACGCACTTGAGCGAACGTTCTCTCTGCATGGTGTTTTGGGAAACTTATGTTACATCTTCAGCCCTTCTACGAAAGATACATTCGTAAACCGAAAATCCTTCGCTCATTATTTCAGTAGCCTACCAAATGAGGGTGTCATTTGCAGAATCGGCCACCAGGGAGCTGTACAAGGCCAGAGGTACAGTAGAGGCCAAGCCGGGGCTGATTCAGGTGGTTGAAGTATCCAGTGCATTTCAGTCAGCTGTGTTACCTAATAGTCACATTTAGAGAGAATATGCACATTTCGATGTGTGTCCTTTTGTGATACACAATATTAACTCAAGAAAAATTAGAAAATGCTGAATAACTTGTTTTGGTGACAGTGTTGGAGGTGTTTTGGAAGGGATGGGGGAGGCTTTGGTGCAGGATTTGGGAGTTCGGGAGAAACGAGCTGGGAAGCAGGATTAGCTAGTGGGGAGGAAGGCTGAGTAGTGGCATTGTTTGTGGCTGAGCCATTCTTGGTACTGCATGTGATCCGGACGGTGCCTGCCAGTGGTCACCCTCTATCGGGTACAGTGGACAGGATCTGTGGCTCAAATTACACCCTATACTTCAGATAAGGTACTACTTGGAAATTCTACTCGACCTATAGTGTACTGCTATTGATCCGTCTGCATAGCAGTGCACTACATAAGGAACAGGGTGTTGTTATTTATTTGGCCCCCTAAGACTCGTTATTTGGTTTTCCTCTAAGACTCGTTGAACGACCCTGAGATTCTATACCAGGCATTAGGCACTACTGTATATGCTGCAGTCTATCTCATACCCATACTGTACATTGATGGAATGTCTGATTTGGAAGTTATAATGCAGAAGTCTTACTGACTTAATTTTTTTTTTTTTTTTTTTTCTCGCTTAGATGGCTTGTCATCATTGATTAGTCCAAAGGATATGAACTTGTAAGAACTGGAGAGCGGACTGAGTTATTTGTTTGATCTACAAGATTGTGTGTTTTTCCCCTAATTTAATCCGATTTGAAATAACCAGAGAAATCAGAGTGACTCTCTTGTCAATGCTGTGAGTTAAAATGTTTTAATTTAACCTTTATTTAACCAGGCAAGTCAGTTAAGAACAAATTCTTATTTTACAATGACGGCCTACTCCGGTCAAGCCCCGCCTAACCTGGACGACGCTAGGGCAATTGTGTGCCGCCCTATGGGACTCCCGATCACGGCCAGTTGTGATACAGCCTAGGATCGAACCAGGGTCTGTAGTGATGCCTCTAGCACTGAGGTGCAGTGCCTTAGACCGCTGCGCCACTCGGGAGTACAGTAGGGAGAAGTCTTCCAAGTTTGTCCCAAAGTCTTGGGACTGTTTCAAGGTCTACGGAAGACCCATACGGACATAGTTTTGGGTAAAGTGGGCTAACAAAGCCTCCGAACTCCCTGTGTCTCAAATTCTCTCACGTGGGCGTGCTCGGGTTGGATGTGGCACTTCTGAATCTGTCGCTTTTGACCTTATGTAATGAAGAAATAGCTCAGAGGGCAAAGTGACTGTGTCTGTCAACCACGTTCGACCCTCTCTATGCCCTGCCTCCCTACGGGACAGTATGAAGCGTAAAATCCCATTAGCTCTTATTACCTGGCTGCCAGTTAGAGGGTATGATGACTTCACAGACTAAGTAAGCGTGACTGTTAATTGTTCATTCTATTGTTGAACAGTCAGCGACAGTCTGACGATGAGGAACGCAGCCACAGATTGTAGTGATAATGGCTGTAACAGCAATTGACAATGTGACCACAGTGCCGGATATGCTCCATTTACGGTTTGTACCAATACTGTGTAAAGTTTGTACCTGAGATTATTAAGAGGGAATAAAATAGAAAAGAGTATAAATAAATACTGTTTATTTTGGTATTTTATGAACTTATCATGCCTTCTCATCCCTCAAGCCTGCCTCAGTAACATGCAGGGATTAAAGACCAGAGGACATAGCACTTCTAAAACATTTGAAGAAAAGGAGGAATACGGAACTGGAATGTATGATGATGATGATGATGATGGAGGGATAGAGAAATGGAGGAGAGGTACAGTCATCACAAAACCTGACGAGAAGGCAGGCAAAGCCTGTAAACAAAAAAAAAGTGGAGTATGAATCACTGCTTCTGGATTGTTTTCTGCACCGCCTCTGGAGTGTTTTTTCGGGAGAGAGTGAGGGTAAAGCCATTCAATGCAGATCTCTTCAGAATGCTGTCGATTAGTGGTGGGGAATCACGAATCTGCATCCAGCAGAGTGGGATAAACTGTTCTAATCTAGGAGGATTCCGCATACGAAGTAACGGAACACTCAGAGGGGGTCAGTGTTCCGGAATTAGAATGTTCAAATATTCTAATGTTCAGACCAAGGACAGAGGTGTGAAAGGATGTTTGGTCGTTTCTTTGGGAGTTCGTCAAAGTGGGTTGATGGAATAAAATGAAAGTGAAGAAGTACTGTGTTGGCCCGTGTACAAACAATTTACCACCACCTTGGCTCTGAAATGACATTTCTGTAGGCCTGTAAGGATGGTTATGGATGAGCATTATCCTGAATAATACATCTTAAGACTGGACTGTCATCTGATTGATATAATTCAGCAGTTGTCTCCAGGACATGTTGGGGTAGATAGAAGGTATCACAACTGAAACTCCAGGCTTCCTCTGATACAGGTCGAAATCAATGCATTTGTTCTCTTTGACATTTGTTCTCTTTGATATATAGTCCACTCTTTTCTCTCTTGCTTTCTCTATTTGTCTACTTCCCACCTTTGATCTCCCATAAACTACTGTATGTGCTGTACCATATGTACATACCCTCCCTAGTTCTGTGGGAAAATACAAAAATTCTCACTCAGGCCTCAGGCGGACGACTGTTCAGACATCTCATCTGGGTGGTGATCCATCCACCATTCTCCCACCAGAGGAGAGGAAAGCAGAGGAGTGATGCCTGAGAATAAAGGGCAGAACAGAGAGTTTTGGGGCTTGGCATGCAGTGGCCTGTAATGAGCAATTGTCCCAGAGGTGGGCTGACACATCCACATTCATGGTGTGTTACCGCACTGTTCTCTGGTTACGTTAGTGTCAAACTACATTGTTTTCCATCAAGTTCAGGCCTTGCATTGCTGCTCATTGATCTTATTAATAGAGCCTCCAGAGGATCCTGGCAGGCTTCTTTTTTCTGTGTTCTGGCAGCAGGTGTAGTTCCCGAAGGGAAGAGGATTGAGTCAGCAAAGAGTGAAGAGGTAGATTATTGGAGTACACGTGAGGGTGAATAGAGTAGGTGGATAGGTGTGTGTATGTGTGAGTGTGTATACAGTGTATGCCTGTTTCTTTCTCTGGTGATGAGTTGGGGAGAGGCAAATGATGTCCCTAGGTAATGACAGCCCCAGTCATTAGAGCTGGCAGTACTTGATACTGGAGTAGCAGGCACAGGTGTTGGTGGGGTGGCTGATAACCACGTAATAAGACCCTGTGCTGAGTGGACACCCGCGGTGACAGGAGAGGAGAGGAAAGAAAAGTAAGGGAGAACGAGGAGAGAAAAGAAGCAGAGCCTGGCTGAAGCGCAGCTGAAAAGGAGCTTTGACATTGGAGAAGTGCACTGACTGTACTGAAGTAATGGAGAGGAGCATCAGAAAGGAGGATGTAGGGCAGCTGGGCAGGGCCAATCAAATCTGCTGTTGACCAACAGCAGAGACGGTAGAGAAAGCAAGACATCTCATGGATGTTTGTATATACAGTACTAGTCAAAGTGTGGACACCTACTCATTCAAGGGTTTTTCTACATTGTAGAATAATAGTGAAGACATCAAAACTATGAAATAACACACATGGAATCATGTAGTAACTAAAAAAATCTAAATATTTTTTATATTTGAGATTCTTCAAAGTAGCCACCCTTTGCCTTGATGACAGCTTTGCACACTCTTGGCATTCTCTCAACCAGCTTCACCTGGAATGCCTTTCCAACAGGAAGGAGTTCCCACATATGCTGAGCACTTGTTGGCTGCTTTACCTTCACTCATCCCAAACCATCTCAATTGGGTTGAGGTCGGGTGATTGTGGAAGCCAGGTCATCTGATGCAGCACTCCATCACTCTCCTTCTTGGTCAAATAGCCCTTACACAGCCTGGAGGTGTCTTTTGGATCATTGTCCTGTTGAAAAACAAATGATAGTACCACTAAGTGCAAACCAAACGGGATGATGTATCGCTGCAAAATGCTGTGGTAGCTATGCTGGTTAATGTTGCCTTGAATTCTAAATAAAATCACAGACAGTGTCACCAGCAAAGCACCATCACACCACCTCCTCCATGCTTCATGGTGGGAACCACACATGCGGAGATCATCCATTCCCCTACTCTGCGTCTCACAAAGCCACAGCGGTTAGAAACAGAAATAAAAAATGTTGACTATTCAGGCCAAAGGACAGATTTCCACCTGTCTAATGTCCATTGCTTGGCCCAATCAAGTCTTTTCTACTTATTGGTGTCCTTTAGTAGTGGTTTCTTTGCAGCAATTCGACCATCAAGGCCTGATTCACGCAGTCTCATCTGAACAGTTGATGAGATGTGTCTGTTACTTGCACTATGTAAAGCATTTATTTGGGCTGCAATTTCTGTTTTTGCAACTGCACTTGAAGAAACTCAAAGTTCTTGAAATTTTTCTGAATTGACTGACCTTCGTGTTTTAAAGTAAGGATGGCCTGTCATTTCTCTTTGCTTATTTGAGCTGTTCTTGCCATAATATGGACTTGGTCTTTTACCAAATATGGCAATCTTCTGTATACCACCCCTACCTTGTCACAACACAACTGATTGGCTCAAACGCATTAATTAAGATGGAAAGAAATTCAACAAATTAACTTTTAGAAGGCACACCTGTTAATTCAAATGCATTCCAGGTGACTACCTCATGAAGCTAGTTGAGAGAATGCCAAGAGTGTGCAAAGCTGTCACCAAGGCAAAGGGTGGCTACTTTGAAGAATCTCAAATATAACAAATATTTAGATTTTTTTAAACACTTTTTTGGTTACTACATGATTCCATGTGTGTTCTTTCATAGTTTTGATGTCGTCACTATTATTCTACAATGTAGAAAATAGTAAAAATAAAAACCCTGGAATGAGTAGTTGTACAACATTTTTACTGGTACTGTATATTCTATCTAAAACAGATGACCACCCCTATGTACACTTTAAATTGGGCACACCTTAAACAACATTAATCCTGAATTGTTAGGTGATTGGAACTGGCAAATGGTGGCAACCCAGTAACTTCTAGCAATAGAAAGTTGTGCATGCTTTTGATGCACAACACAAATAACAGGCACAGACACACAGTGCATTCGGAAAGTATTCTTACCACTTGACTTTGTCCTCAATTTGTTACTTTACAGCCTTATTCTAAATTGATTAAATAATCCCCCCCATCAATCTACACACCTCATAATGACAAAGCAAAAACAGGTTTTTAGACAATTTTGCAAATATCACATTTACATACAGTGGGGAGAACAAGTATTTGATACACCGCCGATTTTGCAGGTTTGCCTACTTACAAAGCATGTAGAGGTCTGTAATTGTTGTCATAGGTACACTTCAACTGTGAGAGACGGAATCTAAAACAAAAATCCAGAAAATCACATTGTATGATTTTTAAGTAATTAATTCGCATTTTATTGCATGACATAAGTATTTGATACATCAGAAAAGCAGAACTTAATATTTGGTACAGAAACCTTTGTTTGCAATTACAGAGATCATACGTTTCCTGTGGTTCTTGACCAGGTTTGCACACACTGCAGCAGGGATTTTGGCCCACTCCTCCATACAGACCTTCACCAGATCCTTCAGGTTTCGGGGCTGTCGCGGGGCAATACGGACTTTCAGCTCCCTCCAAAGATTTTCTATTGGGTTCAGGTCTGGAGACTGGCTAGGTCACTCCAGGACCTTGAGATGCTTCTTACGGAGCCACTCCTTAGTTGCCCTGGCTGTGTGTTTCGGGTCGTTGTCATGCTGGAAGACCCAGCCACGACCAATCTTCAATGCTCTTACTGAGGGAAGGAGGCTGTTGGCCAAGATCTCGCGATACATGGCCCCATCCATCTTCCCCTCAATACGGTGCAGTCGTCCTGTCCCCTTTGCAGAAAAGCCTCCCCAAAGAATGATGTTTCCACCTCCATGCTTCACGGTTGGGATGGTGTTCTTGGGGTTGTACTCATCCTTCTTCTTCCTCCAAACACGGCGAGTGGAGTTTAGACCAAAAAGCTCTATTTTTGTCTCATCAGACCACATGACCTTCTCCCATTCCTCCTCTGGATCATCCAGATGGTCATTGGCAAACTTCAGACGGGCCTGGACATGCGCTGGCTTGAGCAGGGGGACCTTGCGTGTGCTGCAGGATTTTAATCCATGACGGCGTAGTGTGTTACTAATGGTTTTCTTTGAGACTGTGGTCCCAGCTCTCTTCTGGTCATTGACCAGGTCCCGCCGTGTAGTTCTGGGCTGATCCCTCACCTTCCTCATGATCATTGATGCCCCACGAGGTGAGATCTTGCATGGAGCCCCAGACCAAGGGTGATTGACTGTCATCTTGAACTTCTTCCATTTTCTAATAATTGCGCCAACAGTTGTTGCCTTCTCACCAAGCTGCTTGCCTATTGTCCTGTAGCCCATCCCAGCCTTGTGCAGGTCTACAATTCTACCCCTGATGTCCTTACACAGCTCTCTGATCTTGGCCTTGTGGAGAGGTTGGAGTCTGTTTGATTGAGTGTGTGAGCTCGAGCTGTTTTGCAAGGAGGAATGGGAAAAAATGTCAGTCTCTCGATGTGCAAAACTGATAGAGACATACCCCAAGCGACTTACAGCTGTAATCGCAGCAAAAGGTGGCGCTACGAAGTATTAACTTAAGGGGGCTGAATAATTTTGCACGCCCAATTTTTCAGTTTTTGATTTGTTAACCTGTTGCGACGACCAAACCCGGATCCGGGATTCTATTTATAGACCTAAGCTCATTACCATAACGCAACGTTAACTATTCATGAAAATCGCAAATGAAATGAAATAAATATGCTATCTCTCAAGTTTAGCCTTTTGTTAACAACACTGTCATCTCAGATTTTCAAAATATGCTTTTCAACCATAGGAAAACAATCATTTGTGTAACAGTAGCTAGCTAGCGTAGCATTTAGCGTTAGCATTAGCGTTAGCATTTAGCAGGCAACTATCACAAAAACAAGTAAAAAGCCTTCAAATAAAATAACTTACCTTTGAAGAACTTCTGATGTTTTCAATGAGGAGACTCTCAGTTAGATAGCAGATGCTCAGTTTTTCCAAAAAGATTCTTTGTGTATTAGAAATAGCTCCAATTTGTACATCACATTTGGCTACCAAAAAAAAAAAAACGAAAATTCAGCCCTCAAAACGCGAACTTTTTTCCAAATTAACTCCATAATATCGACTGAAACATGGCAAACGTGGTTTAGAATCAATCCTCAAGGTGTTTTTCCACATATCTCTTCGATGATATATCCTTCGTGGAAGCCTGGTTTCTCCTTGCTCTCAAATGGAAAAATAATTGGACCTGGCTTTGCGCTCCAATTTCGACGCAGGGACACCAGGCGGACACTTGGAAAATGTAGTCTCTTATGGTCAATCTTCCAATGATATGCCTACAAATACGTCACAATGCTGCAAACACCTTGGGGAAACGACAGAAAGTGTAGGCTCATTCCTTGCGCAATCACAGCCATATAAGGAGACAATGGAAAACAGAGCTTCAGAGATTCTGCTCATTTCCTGGTTGACGTATCATCTTGGTTTCGCCTGTAGAATGAGTTCTGGGGCACTTACAGACAATATATTTGCAGATTCTGAAACTTCAGAGTGTTTTCTTTCCAAAACGGTCAATAATATGCATAATCGAGCATCTTTTCGTGACAAAATATTGCGCTTAAAACGGGAACGTTTTTTTATCCAAAAATGAAATAGCGCCCCTAGAGATCCAAGATGTTAAAAAAGTTTTAAATATCCAATAAATGTCGTTCCACTTCATGATTGTGTCCCACTTGTTGTTGATTCTTCACAAAAAAATACAGTTTTATATCTTTATGTTTGAAGCCTGAAATGTGGCAAAAGGTCGCAAAGTTCAAGGGGGCCGAATACTTTCGCAAGGCACTGTATGTCAATACCCCTTGGGAGTCCTTTTACATTTGGGAACATTACAGTCCTATTGATCAAACAACCATGAAAAGGTAGACTCTCTCCCTCAGTTATGCACATCAACAACAAAATGAACAACAGCTAATGCTAACCAGAGAAGGATGAGCTAACATCTAACGAATGAACATTAGATAAATCCTCTCAAACTTTTTCAGCTGGTTGGTCTTCAAAATTGCACGGATAAACGATGGGGAATTGTAGCCTACTCATCCTTGCCTTCCAACAATGCATGCTTGTCCCAACCATGCACCCAAGGCTAAATGGATAAAGTTGGCTAGCTTGCTAGCTAGCTAGCTACTTCCAGACACAAATGAGAGAACACCTTACTCTGACCATTTTACTCACCCTAGTAGAGCTGGTTAGGTTGTTTACATGTTATCTAGATCTTTCGTGACTAACGTAAACCCCACCCACTTTTGTACATTGCCTTGGTCCGTACAATTGACCTTATTTTAGTGCCCCAAAAATGTAATACTTCCAGATCAACTGTAATGCCAATACCATTGTAAAGCACACTTTCTCCCCTTTCCAACAAAATAAATGACATGATTTAAACCCTGCCCGTTTCTGCATAATTCAAGAAGGCAATGAGCACCGTCTGGTCTTTTTAAAAATGGCGGGTGGGGAAGCGAAACTAATGCGTGATAGTGAGAAGGAGAGAAAATTGCTTTTTTTCACTCGATCTGTCCAACTTATCACCTTATCGCCTCTAAAATGTAAATAAAACACTATAAAGAGTTTATACAATGTGTGATTACATACCTATCTGAAAGTTTGTGTCGAATTTGAATCAGGTTTTTAGGACGGAGCTAAAGTGATTTTCATAAGTAAACAGTTTTTTTGAGAGTCGTGATCGCTTGCAGTGATGATGCAAAAAGTGACTAGGTATCCCTCCCTTACCCCATCACTGTCCATTTCTTGTTTTTAAACTATGAGAGAAGTGCTAAACCTGGTGGAGAGAGATTGTAAGACAGAAATAGTAGCTTTATGCGTGCTGTACGTTACGGCATGACACGTCACAATGTAACGGAGGGTCCATTTTTTAAAACTTTTCTCCAATACTATAGAGCCATTACCATGTTGATCAACGCTTGAATAGAAACGTAGTTCATTCCCCAGATTTTGAAGTCAACACAGTCCCATTAGTTTTCTTTGCAGCCTCGTTTGAATGTCGCGGTTGCTCACATGTGTACGGAAAAGGGGTGAGTTTACGTTAACTATTACTTTCTTTGCCAACATCTACTGACACTGGTCATATTCATTGGATGTTACGCGTTTGTAAACGCGCCTCCAATTACATGACATCCTCCTAGCAGCTAGCTACTGTAGCTAGCTAACATTAGGCGCCATATTTTTTAGCTTGCTACATAAATAGATACACTAGCCTATTAGCCACATTATGACTGACTTGTGATCGTTGCCCTTGCTAGCTTGATTTTATTGTCATTCCCAGCCTTAGTTACATTTGTCCATTTTTGTCCAAAATATTTAGCCATTGAAACTGAAACGGTGCATCCCGAAGGGAGGCAACAAACAATGTACCAGGCCAGCTGTGATTTACAACCCGATAGCAATATTTTTTGGACTACCAACAAATGTGTTGGTGAATTATACTGTGTTAATCATGCATTGAACTGCATCAATCTATTCTGCCAACAATGCCTTATAGTGTACATCATGGAATGTTGAGGCAAATATAACCTATTTTGAAAACCTCTTATAAAGTTAGTTTTGTAGCAAACTGAGAATTATATATATTTTTTGTGATATGATTGTTTCATATCTGCAAAGTAGATAAAACACTGTCTGTTCCACTTTGCCAACCAAAACAAATGCCCCAAACACGGGGGACTTAAACAGTCCAGCAAAAACCCAAACACACGGACAACCACAATACAGCCGTTTACACATGAACATCGAAATAATCCCGCACAACCAGCATGCGGGCCGGCTGGTAAATAAAGCCCAACCAATCAGCCTAAACTAAACACAGGTGAAACCAATAAACAGAAAAGGGGAAAAAGGGATCAGTGGCAGCTAGTAGGCCGGTGACGACGACCGCCGAACGCCACCTGAACAGGAAGGGGAGCCACCTTCGGTAGGAGTCGTAACACGTACAAGCATTTTACTCTGTGTGAAGTTTCAAATGCATTCTGTCATTATTAAAATGTGTAAGGTATTTTAACATGACTATTTTTTAACACATGCAAAAAAACAAACATTTGATTAATAAAATATTTAATAATTTGTCTTCCTCAAATGAAGGGGATGCCAACGCAAACTTTGCGAAAGAGAGGGAATCTGATTTCATTGGTCTTCAACTCGCGGCTCAAACACTTCTTTCAGGATAAATGGAGTTAGCCTTGAGTTAGCCTGCCCGGGAGCCTGTAATTTCTGAAGGATTCGTTGCCATTGAAATTGGCTAAAAGGTGAGCGAGCCACTTTCGTGGTACCGGTTATCCCGAGTTGAACTCAGAGTTGACCAAAGTTACCTCGCTAACTCCACAAACCACATACATAGTATAGGGCTCTGGAATGGAAAGCTAACTGAAGCTGGCAAGCTTTAGAAATCCCTGAGTAGACTTGGATTGCTTCATAGTATACCCCTTTGGTGTCTCAGGTCTGAATTAGTCCCTTATTAGAAAGAGAGGATGAATACCAGAAGTGTTTCGGCCCTCCAGAACCAACAGTCCTGATGTAAAATAATGTGCACAAATTGAGTCTGTTTACATAGGCAGTGTGCATGAAAACAACTAAAGCTCTGCTTGCGGTTTACTTTGCCTGTGGTTTAATATGTTCAAGGGGTTTTGAGGAGGCAAAATCAACGAGAGAAGAGGCAGGGGTTTATTTTGGAATTGTTGGAACTACCCTGGCTCTCTAATGAATACCTTTATCTGTCACTTTCTTCTTCAACTGCCATATGAAAGGGCGAGAGAAAAGAGAGCAACAAAGACAGAGAGGGAAGAGGCAGAGAGAAATAGTCAAAGGGAATAGATGGTGGGAGGAAACACTGAGACAGTATATAAAGAAGACTGAGGTTCCACGGCCAGTAGAAAATCTATTGTTCAGAGCGAGAGGCTATTGATGACATTAGGATTTCTCTCAGAGAGTGTGTGGTGTGAATGTTAAGCTCAGTCTCAGATCAGCGCCCTCTTTGTGCCAAAGAACAGGTTTCAGCTTCAGAGCCCTTATCGTATAGAGCCTATTACAGGCATTAGGGCTGTGACAGACGCTGTGAAGCATTGGCAGCGCATCACTGCTGTGGAGTGGCGATGCTCAAAGGCTGAACAGGCACAGATTAATAGATGGTAATTAATACACACTGCACCCCAGAGACCACAGTACAATCTGCGAATTACTCCATCAGTAACGCAACAGCCAGAGAAAGGGAGGGAGTTTTGTGTGTGTGTGTGTGGGGTGTGATTAGAGTTTAAAGGAGATTCAGAAGTACAGTTTCTTTCTATAAAATAGGGTACAAATGAGGATTTCCTATGCTGGACAACTTGTTACAGCTGTTAAGCCTTTGATAATCATACTTTTCATGTCATTACATTAATATATTAGGGGATCATAGCTCTATTCAATAAAATTCCCAAGTTGATTTTAAACCTATGTTTAATTCTCGTAGTTGGTGTCTTGATGGATTTGTCCAAAATTGTGTCACATAAAATATTACTTTTCTGTCTTTGCATTTATGGCAGTGTAAATTGTCATTATACTATATCATACGGTGTATTAAGCATTAATCAGTTAAATTAAATTAGACATTGAATTTGAACCCTGTAAGAATCCTGAATCTAGCTGTTGGACAGTTTTTTGTATCGATATCTCAGAAATGCAGACCAGATTAGGATGAATACCATCCAGATTAGGATGAATACCATAGGGACACACCATCATCTGATCCAGGATTGAATTTTCTGAATGACATTCAAGTGACAAACAGCTGTTGTGATAGCTCATGAGATGCAACAACAGAATGTCCAGGATAAACTACTTAACATTTGGTGTGTCCTTATGCTACAGGGTGAAAACAGTTTTCTTGGGCACACAAATCCCCCAAAATGTACGTGATTTCAAAATCGAATGCTTCTAACCAAAATAGTCACCTTACCCTAATGCTTAAAACCTAAATCGGTACTGTCATTAACATGGTTCTTCAATAATAATTCATAATACTTGTTGGATGCACATTTGGTGTTAAACTGTTAAATTACACCATTATATTTTTACACACCATCATCTGATCCAGGATGGAATTTTCTGAATGACATTCAAGTGACAAACAGCTGTTGTGATGGCGCATGAGATGCAACAACAGAATGTCCAGGATATTTTGGTGTCTCATTGGTTACGCCGGTGAAGACAGTTGTGCCTGGATCCATCTTGGATCAAATATCCCTAGCGAACGGATGTTGATCATATGTTGATGTCTGCTTGATTTACAGCAGGGTCTCATTAGATTTAACAGAGTTCATGTTTTCGTATGTTTTTTTGCCTCAGATTGGACACCGAGTCTACTGTGTGCAATTATGTAGGATAAACAATTGCACAACACCCAAAGCTATTCATATGAATTATTCTAGATATAGTGACAACAAATTACTACAACAAAAAAAGTGGGCTTCTTCACAATATGATATGGTAATGAAATAACATGACAAATACATTTCGTTTGCCATGTTAAACCTGTCATTTTAAACAATACTACAATGGGCTTGAAGTAATCTACCTGAATTTGAAGCTCAGAAATTCAAGTACTGGAATAGGCCTAACTTGAAAATCTGACATTTGTGTGTCAGGAGAAAATGTGAATGTTATCAAATTTGGTTTATATTCAAAATTGGGCAGGCTAGGCTGCCTATTCATTTCCAATACAAAATTATTAACTGGAATGAATGAATCAACATAATAGTGATGACAGATTGTTTTTTTATAAGGCCTACAGTTGCATAGGCCTACATGATGCAAACATGCATAAAGCAAGCTCAGCCCTGTGATTTCTATTGTCTATCAGATGTTGTCTCTGTACAGGTAGAGGAAATCCCCCTCCTAATCTTGTCTAAATATAATTAATTTGAACAAGTAAAAGGTTGCTGCAGTTTGACAGGGTTTTCAGCAGATGTTAAACAGAAACTCAGCCTAAAACCCCAAACAGCAAGCAATGCAGATGTAGAAGCACGGTAGCTAGGAAAAACTCCCTAGAAAGGCAGGAACCTAGGTAGAAACCAGGCACTGAGGGGTGTCCAGTCCTCTTATAATCTCTGGGTGGAGATTGAGGTCAAGACAGCAGGGTCAGTTGGTTGGAGGGAGTGTGTGTGTGAGAGAGAGAACTGGAGCGGTAACACAGCCAGGTGGACTGGGGACATCCAGGGGTCATCAGGTAAGAAAGTCCTGAGGCATTGTCCTAGGGCTCAGGTCATCCAGGAGAGGGGGGAGAGAGAATTAGAGGAATATCAAGAGACCAACTTACTACCCTGAGTATACCCACAAAGATCTCCACCGCATGAGCCCTAGGGGGCGGATAACCAGGCAGGAAGATCACGTCAGTGACTGAACCCACTCAAGTGACGCACCCCTCCTAGGTACGCAATGGAAGAGCACTAGTAAGTCAGTGACTCAGCCCCCATGATAGGGTCAGAGGCAGAGAATCCCAGTGGAGAGAGGGGAGCCGGCCAGGCAGAGACAGCAAGGCTTTAGAAACTTCTGACAGGCTAATTGACGTTGGAGTCAATTGGAGGTGTATCTGTGGATGTATTTCAAGGCCCACCTTCAAACTCAGTACCTCTTTGCTTGACATAATGGGAAAATCATAAAAAGACATGAGCCAAGACCTCAATTTTTTTTGTAGACCTCCACAAGTCTGTTCATCCTTGGGAGCATTTTCCAAATGCCTGAAGGTACCCCGTTCATCTGTACAAACAATAGTACGCAAGAATAAACACCATGGGACCACGCAGCCGTCATACCGCTCAGGAAGGAGACGCATTCTGTCTCCTAGAGATGAACGTACTTTGGTGCGAAAAGTGCAAATCAATCCCAGAACAACAGCAAAGGAGCTTGTGAAGATGCTGGAGGAAGCAGGTACAAAAGTATCTATATCCACAGTAAAACGAGTCCTATATCAACAACCTGGAAGGCCGCTCAGCAAGAAAGAAGCCACTGCTCCAAAACCACCATAAAAAAAGCCAGACTATGGTTTAAAACTGCACATGGAGACAAAGATCATACTTTTTGGAGAAATGTCCCCTGGTCTGATGAAACAAAAATAGAACTGTTTGGCCATAATGACCATCGTTATGTTTGGAGGAAAAAGGGGGAGGCTTGCAAACCGAAGAACACCATCCCAACCGTGAAGCACGGGGGTGGCAGCATCATGTTGTGGGGGTGCTTCGCTGCAGGAGGGACTGGTGCACTTCACAAAATAGATGGCATCATGAGGCATGAAAATTATGTAGATATATTGAATTAACATCTCAAGACATCAGTTAAAGCTTGGTCGCAAATGGGTCTTCCAAATGGACAATGACCCCAAGCATGCTTCCAAAGTTGTGGCAAAATGGCTTAAGGACAACAAAGTCAAGGTATTGGAGTGGCCAAAGCCCTGACCTCAAGCCTATAGAAAATTTGTGGGCAGAACTGAAAAAACGTGTGCGAGCAAGGAGGCTTACAAACCTGACTCAGTTACATCAGCTCTGTCAGGAGGAATGGGCCAAAATTCACCCAACTTATTGTGGGAAGCTTGTGGAAGGCTACCCGAAACGTTTGACCCAAGTTAAACAATTTAAAGGCAATGCTACCAAATACTAATTGAGTGTATGTAAACTTCTGACCCACTGGGAATGTGATGAATTAAATAAAAGCTGAAATAAATCATTATCTTTACTATTATTCTGACATTTCACATTCTTAAAATAAGGTGGTGATCTTAACCGACCTAAAACAGGGAATTTTTACTAGGATTAAATATCAGGAATTGTGAAAAACTGACTTGAAATGTATTTGGCTAAAGTGTATGTAAACTTCCCACTTCAACTGTATACATACAGTGGGGAGAACAAGTATTTAATACACTGCCGATTTTGCAGGTTTTCCTACTTACAAAGCATGTAGAGGTCTGTAATTTGTATCATAGGTACACTTCAACTGTGAGAGACGGAATCTAAAACAAAAATCCAGAAAATCACATTGTATGATTTTTAAGTAATTCATTCACATTTTATTGCATGACATAAGTATTTGATACATCAGAAAAGCAGAACTTAATATTTGGTACAGAATCCTTTGTTTGCAATTACAGAGATCATACATTTCCTATAGTTCTTGACCTTGGCTGAGTGATTCACTGTGTGCTAACGCAACAGGGCTGCAGGCAGATGAGTGGGAATGGAAGAAAACTAAATCTCCCTCTCTATCAATTAATCAATCAAATGTATTTATAAAGCCCTTTTAACATCAGAAGATATCAGAAAGTGCTATACAGAAACCCAGCCTAAAACCCAAAAAGCAAGCAATGCAGATGTAGAAGCACAGTGGCTAGGAAAAACTCCCTAGAAAGGCAGGGACCTAGGAAGAAACCTAGAGAGGAACCAGGATCTGAGGGGTGGCCAGTCCTCTTCTGCACTACCTGGGTTGTGAGCACAGGAGATGTCAGTAAATTTTTTTACATAGTTGATGCAATTTCAATGTTGTTTGAGTTGCTTTGGTGTATCACCAAATTAGCTTGAGATTATTTTACTGCAACGCAACTTCATCCAATTTTTTTGACATAGGCGTTTCAAAGTGCTCAGTCAAGGCGAGCTCATGAACATAAGCTCCCCGCCCACTCAGCCTGTCTTTTCAAACTTCCTGGTCGTTGAGAGAGAAATAACATTTTCTCAAATTCTGAGCTTTTCCAAAACAAATATTATGGATTATATTTTTGGCACTCAAAAAACTATTTTACATGGGAATTAGAATGACTGTTCGGGACCTTTACCAAACTAGGCTATAATGGAATAACATTTGAATTGGAGTTGATGACAACGCAATACATAAAAGACTATAAATACATAAGTTGAAGCGACCCAATATTTAGTCGTGGAGCACTACTGCACCAATAATTCCCGCTGTGAAAATAGCAAAAATATTTCTGACACACCCCTGGACCTATAGTGCTACCGCCAGCGCTGAGATTTACCATTGAGTTAGGGACAGATCCAACTCAAGGTGTCATAAAAAATATATGCACCCTTCTCCCCAGCTTTAAAAATATGATCCTCCCCTTGTAATGTAAAATAAATTGATTTGTAAATGTAAATGATGATATTGACTTTGCCACTTGCGTGCTTTTGTGGTACAGTTGATCCCACGCAGGGCTACAGGCCAGAAGGTTTGGGGTTCGCCGACCACCAGAGACGAGCGCATTCCTCCTGCTTGTTTCATTACACTCGGATAAATGATCAGTTAGGGGGAAATCAGATTTTTTACATTTTGTTGCCATATTTATCATTATATAAAATATATGCAACAAATTTTCCTCCAACAGGTTTCTGTGCCAATGTACTACGCAACCAATTAACAAAGCATACCGACTTCAGGCACTTCACTCGTGGTTTTCTTGCTCAACACACAATAATAGACCATGTCAATCTCGACAAACAACAATACATCCCTTCCTACTAGACTTGGCCCCATTTTGGTCGACTGAGATTTCTTTAGTTGAGCAGTCGCAAATAGATTTTTATTTTCATGGTGCACAAGACACCAATCTGATTTGCACCCATCTCAGTGGACTAATCTGAGGCTGTGGGGATGGCACAGTCCATCACTCTAAGACATGCATCTGAAATTGCATATGGTTATAAAAAACAATGGTGCAACTAGAGTGGCAAAATTACTGGAACTTTCAATGCATTCCCTGCTTTCCCCAAAATCCCGTTTGGAGGTGTGCTGGAATCAGGGTGGAATAAACAGGAAATACAGAATCCTACAACCAGGATTTGGGGAAACCAGTGAATGTATTGAACATTTCTTGAATATTGCAACCCTAGGTGCAACACTAATAGAAATTATATTATTTTATGATGAGCTTTCACCCGCATTGGATAGTGGTCGCTGTCTGCGGTTCTGAAACATAGCCTAATCCTCAGTGCACAGTTGAATTTGGGCCTTTTCCTAGACAATGTTGCCATGTGCATAATAGCAAAGTTAAGCTGCATATTGGTGTTGAGAACAATGCGGCGGAGGCAGCAATGGAGTGAGGAGAGAAAACAGCCCTTAGACTTAATTGTCTAAAAATAAGGTGGTGAGGAGAGAGGAAACCCCAACTTAATTTGGTCTGTAATCATCAGCCTAACTGTTAAATGTGCCTGGCTTTATATATCATCCATATCTACAGAAATAAGACAGATCCTGCTTCTGTTGCCTGTTTGAGTGTTTGTTTTAATAACCTACCGATTCCGTGAGCTGTAAGCCTCGCACAACTGCAACATGTTGGATAAAGCAATTTCACAATTTCGGCAGGTTTTTAAGCTTTCCTATGCTGTAATAAAGACTTTTAAAAAAATGTTAAAACAGACTCTCTGGTATTACTTATAATTTATTTAGTGTTGTTTACACTGTTCCAAATGGTCAGAAATATAAGATTGTAATCTAAAAGCACCCGCTTTTTACACATCAGCTCCTATACTCTCCTTTTTCTTGATCTCTTTCTTATTGTTATTTTTACTATTATTATTATGATCATCATTATAATAATAAGTAATGTCATTATCATCAGTAGGCTTAGTAGAGTAGTCTTGTATAAACGCCATCGGGCTGTAGGCCTAAGAGTGCATCCTGTTTAGCCATCTTAATACCATAGCTTAGGTCTATTTCAATAGGCTTTGAAATACCACTAAGCATTTTTGCTATAAAATGAAATAACGTAAGCCTTAAATAATTATCTTAAACAATAAATAAACTGTAACAAGTCTGCAATTGCATTCACGAATGCATGCAACTGTTTTTAGTCTTTGCCGTTATAAAGGCCTTAAAAAATCAGTTAGAACAGATTCTCTGGTACACGTTTACACTCTTCCAACAGTACAATTTTTATTTTATTTTGTAAGCTTCCACAACTAAGTAAAATGTCTTCCACATGTCAGACTTCCCCTTTCCCTCCTGAGCAACCAGTAAACACTCAAGTGTATTTGTCACATCCTCTGCATCCAATATGCTTCCACATGGGTGGTGGTGTTAGAGTTTATAACCTATTTATTGATGTGATTATGATATGTTATTGGTCAAGCCCTATTGTTCACTTGCATGTGATGCATACATATGTCATGTATAGAGCAATGGTAAGTGGGAATAGGGAATGTTTTTCATAAACAATTGAGGGATTTCGGTAGGAGAACTTGACAAGTAAGAAACTAGAAATGTATGTAATTTTGTTACAGCTTCAGCAGGACAACAACCTCTCCCTCAATGTGAGCAAGACAAAGGAGCTAATCGTGGACTATAGGAAAAGGAGGGCTTCAAGTTCCTTGGTTTCCACATCACTAAGAAACTATCATGGTCCAAACACACCAAGACAGTCGTGAAGAGGGCATGACAACACATTTTCCCCCTCAGGAGACTGAAAAGATTTGGCATGGGTCCTCAGATCCTCAAAAAGTTCTACAGATGCACCATCGAGAGCATCCTGGTTGCATTACCGCTTGGTATGGCAACTGCTTGGCATCCCACCGCAAGGCGCTGCAGAGGGTAGTGCATATGGCCCAGTACATCACTGGGGCCAAGCTTCCTGACAGGAACTCTATACTAGGTGGTATCAGAGGAATACCCTAAAAATTGTCAAAGACATGGGACCCATTATGCCTGGCGAAAACCATCCCACAGTAGGAACCTTATACCTACGGACATGCGTGGTGGTAGTGTGATGGTGTGATCCAGACCTAATCCTAGTTGAAATGCTGTGGCAGGACTTGAAATGAGCAGTTCATGCTTGAAAACCCGCAAATATTGCTGAGTTAAAGCAGTTCTGCGTACAACAGTGGACCAAAATTCCTCCACAGCGATGTGAGAGACTGACCAACAACTAAAGGAAGCATTTAGTTGTGGTTATTGCAGCTAAAGGTGGCAAAAGTAGTTATTGAGTGTAATGGGGCATTTACTTTTTCACACAAGGTCATTGGGTGTTGCATAACTTTTCTTATGAAATCAATGAAATAAGTATGTAATTGTCAGGTTATTTGTTCACTCAGATTCCTTTAATATAATATTAGGCTTGGGTTGGAGATTTGATAACATTCAGTATAAAAAATATGCAAAAGTAGAGAAAATTAGAAAGGAGGCAAATACTTTTGTACAAGTACAGTACATATTACAGCATTGTATAAGTACAGTACATATTACCTCAATTACCTCTACTAACCTGTACCTCAGCACATTGACTCGGTGCTGATACCCCCTGTATATAGCCTCGTTATTATTTTGTGTTATTTTTTATTTTATTTTGTATTGTATTTTTTATTATTTGGTAATATTTTGTTACTCTGCATTGTTGGTTAAGGGCTTGTAAGTAAGCATTTCACGCTAAGGTCTACTCCTGATGTATTCAGCGCATGTGACAAATACAATTTGAATTGATTTGATTGCACAATAAAGTCTGGGACTTATTTCTTATTTATTTTTTACATAAAAAGGCTAAATACAAATAGGCTACATAGATACAGAGAAACAGACAAAAAAATGCTCAACCTCCAGATGTATATGAGGGGGGAATTTAAGTACAATTATTACAAGCTTTTTGGGCTGGTCTGTTGCTTTATGCTATTTGGTGCTATCTGGTGAACCATGATGTGCAGGCATAATCAAAATGACACTGGACTTGTCACGGTCGTCGTATTGAGGAGACCAAAGCGCAGCGGGGTGTGAATGCATGATTTAATGAAAGACGGAAAAAACACGAAATACACTAAAACAAACAAACAAACTAAGAAGACGAACGTGACTGCTATAGAAACACTGTGCTAACATGCAACATAACATAGACAAACAAACATAGACTTCCCACCCCAACTCACACCCTGACCATACTAAATAAAGACCAAACAAAGGAAATAAAGGTCTTTGCCATAGTTTGTAGTGTCTATAGCTAGGTTTCCATCCAATTGCAGACAGATTTTCATGTGAATATTCTAAAATATATTCTAAAAAAAATATTTCTAATTTCAGAGTTTCCTTTAGGAAAATTTTAATTCACCGGACATTTGAGAAATTTAATAGACATTCATTCAGATCAGACCCTGCACAGCCAGCGCTATCAATAAATAAGGGATATTGGCCAAATTAGTCACATTTAGGCCTGCATGTCCTTGATTTGAAAAGGTACACAACTGTCTATATGAGCAAAAACCAAACCATGAGGTCGAAGGAATTGTCCGTAGAGCTCTGAGACAGGATTGTGTCGAGGCACAGATCTAGGGAAGGGTACCAAAATGTTTTTGCAGCATTGAAGGTCCCCAAGAACACAGTGGCCTCCAACATTCTTAAATGAAATAAGTTTGGAAGCACCAAGACTCTTCCTAGAGCTGGCCAAACTGAGCAAAAGCGCCTGGCCAAAGGGCCTTGGTTAGGGAGGTGACCAAGAACCCAATTGTCACTCTGACAAAATACTAGAGTTCCTCTTTGGAGATGGGAGAACTTTCCAGAAGGTCAACCATCTCTGCAGCTCTCCACCAATCAGGCGTTTATGGTAGAGTGGCCAGACGGAAGCCACACCTCAGTAAAAGGCACATGACAGCCCGCTTGGAGTTTGCCAAAAGACACCTAAAGGACTCTCAGACCATGAGAAACAAGATTCTCTGGTCAGATGAAACCAAGATTGAACTCTTTGGCCTGAATTCCAAACGTCTGGAGGAAACCTGGCACCATCCCTATGGTGAATAATGGTGGTAGCAGCAGCATGCTGTGGGAATGTTTTTTAGTGGCAGGGACTGGAAGACTAGTCAGTATCGAGGCAAAGATGAACGGAGCAAAGTAAAAATAATCCTTGATGAAAACCTGCTCCAGAGCGCTCAGGACCTCAGACTGGGGTGAAGGTTCACCTTCCAACAGGACAACGAACCTAAGCACACAGCCAAGACAACACAGAAGTGGCTTCGGTACAAGTTTCTGAATGTCCGTGAGTGGCCCAGCTAGAGCCCGGACTTGAACCCGATCAAACATCTCTGGAGAGACCTGAAAATAGCTGTGCAGCAACGCTCCCCATCCAACCTGACAGAGCTTGAGAGGATCTGCAGTGCTGAATAAGAGAAACTCCCTAAACTCCTGCCACAACCTTGTAGCGTCATACCAAAGAAGACTCAAGGCTGTAATTTTCTGCCAAAGGTGTTTCAACAATGTACTGAATAAAGGGTCTGAATACTTTTGTGAATGTTTTTTTGTTTTAATAAATTTAAAAAAATGTCTGAACCTGTTTTTACTTTGTCATTATGGGGTATTGTGGTTGCTGTAACGTAACAAAATGTGAAAAAGTCAAAGGGCCTGAATACTTTCCGAATGCACTGTATAAAAGGTAATACATTTTAGACGTTAAATAATAAATATTTTGGCTATATTGAAGCGTTATGTTCTAGGTGCCCAAAGAGTAGCCGCTCGAATTGGAGAGGAGGCACAGTGCTCATTTCCTGAATAACTGGGCCTGTGGGGAGCATACTGTATGTGGCCACATTATTATAGGACGACTTAGGACAATGATGCTCTGCAACAGACAGTGAGTGCATTGAGTATAAGAAGTAAAAATACAGCCAGACTGGCTTGCTTACTGGTTCCTACTGACCTTATATACTGTCGAGAGTAGACACATCTGATCCAAATCGAATGAAACATGCAAATCACAGGGCTTTTTCGCTGTTATTCAAATTACATTTTCACTTACTCACTTGAAAACAATAATGCAATTATTCATTGCATTGTGGTGTTGTAGGCTAGTCTAGGTAGGATAATTGTACTGTCCCTAAACAATATCTATAGGGGGAATTTTTGAGCTGTGTGTCATGTCCTCACTGTTCTTTCATGCGCAAAGATGCACCTGGCCTCTCCGCTGCCTATCAGCTATTCCTATTTGTTCTTGAGGATTCATATTAGAATTGATGCAGCTTTGAATGCTTTTATATGTGGTGTGATTGCTAGTTAGCCTATTGTAGATCTGGACAAACGATCCACCTACCACTATTGTCACTATGAATAGATTGAAGGATAGCTGTTAGACTGGTAGAGTGACCTGTGGTATAGTGAAAGTTAGCACAGGGAAGTACCTTGATAAATGGTAGCAGCATGCAAGCAGATGAGGAAATGCGGCTAGGATGGAAGCAATTATACAGTAAAACATGCAAATAACAATGTAAACCATGGGGGAAAAAACACAGTACCCTCCCATGTGCCCAATAAAAAAACACACAATCCTCCCCAGACCAAAAAACCCTGTTTGACAACCCTCCACTATTTTGGACCACCCCTTCCCCCAGTAAATTGCGATATTTTCCTCTAGGTTTGTTAAAATAGAGCTCAGAGACTGCCTAGCGGGGATAGGTAAGGATGGGCTATCTCACACACTCAAAAACAGATTTGCACACACACTTGAATGCACATTTCAACAGTTTTCTGGTGACAGAAACTGTATGCATAAGCTATCATTCTTTCTTCATGTGTTTGTCAGGTGCATCACAGCTGATTCATGTGGAGTTACTCTGACCGTTCTATTACAGTGAATCCACCCTGTGTAACCCCACAGCATCTGTCAAAAGGTCTGGAACTTCATGGTACATGAGTACTGCACTCGACCTTGCACTGTAGGGTCACTGATTCAAACCATGTTCTGACTTTTCCCCTTTAGTCTCTACAACAGTATTACTGTCAAATAATGCTTGCTCTCCTCTCACTCACCCTTACTCCTTTCTCTCAATCCCCATTCTCCCCCATCCTTTCTCCATGTTATACACTCTCCTCAAAAAAACTCAAAGGGCCAGTCAGGTATTCTGACTCTACCCCTAACTGTTTTGAGACAGTCTGGGAGTTTAAAGAAGGAGTGGGTGGGTGAAATTGTCTCTTTCCACGCCTATTACTGCAACCCTGATTGATTTGTGTGTTGATTCTGTCTCAAAAGACGCCAACGTCTGCAGATAACAGCTTTTTGGAGAAGATAACAGCCTTTTGGAAGAGTTGTGGGCTTTTTGGAAGTAGATTTTGGAGAGAGATATTCTTGTTAGAGATATGAGCCAGTGTGGTTATCACACCTTAGCCTGCTTTAGTATTCAGCTCATCAGTGGCCTAATTTGTGATCTCATTAGAATGGATATCTTTCACATGGTAGCTGTCTCTGACTCTGATTCTCTTTCCTCTCTCTCTGTCCCTGTCATGTTCTATCAGCTCTCCCTAGCCTATTGTTCTCTGACATGTTCAATCTCTCCCTAGCTCAGGCCGCTATATCCACCTGCTTCAAGATGTCCACTATCATCTCTGTGAAAGTAACTGAACTGAAGGACTACAGAATAGTAGCACTCACTTCTGTCTTCTGTCAAAGACCATATCATTTCCTCCCTACCCGGCACACTCGAAACCTCTCCAATTCGCCTCCCGCCCTGACAGATCCACAGATGACGCAATCGCCATTGCACTGCACACTGCCCTTACCCACCTGGACAACAGGAATGCATATGTGAGAATGCTGTTCATTGACTACAGCTCGGCCTTCAATACCATAGTGCTCTATAAGCTCATTACAAAGTTTGGGTCTGAACTCCTTCCTATGCAGCTGGGTCCTAGACTTCCTGACCCACAGGTGGTCAAGGTATGCAACATTACCTCCTCAACATTGATTCTCAACACGGGGGCCCCACAAGGGTCCCCTCAGTCCCCTCCTGTATTCCCTGTATACCCAACTCCGTCATCAAGTTTGCTGAAGACACAACAGTAGTAGGCCTGATTACCAAAAACAACAAGACAGCCTACAGGAAGGAGGTAGGAACTCTGATTGCGTGGTGCCAGGTAAATAACCTCTCCCTCAACATTAGCAAAACTAAGGAGCTGATTGTGGACTTCAGGAGGAACCACGCTGGACACGTCCCCATCCTCATCAACAGGGCCGCCGTGGAGACGCTCAATAACTTCATATTCCTCTACGTACACATCTCAGAGAAGCTGAAATGGTCTAACCACATGGACATTGTGGTGAAGAAGGCACAACAACGACTCCTCAACCTCAGGATGCTGAAGAAATTTGGCCTGTCCCCGAGGTGCCTCACAGTGTTCTACAGGGGCACCATCAAGAGCATACGGTCGGGCTGCATCACAGCCTGGTACAGCAATTCCACCGCCGTGGATTGCAAGTCACTTAAGAGGGTGATACGTGCACCCCCCCACCTGCTACTTCCTCTACGGACATTTTCTCTCCACACCACTTCAAGTGGGGACACACAGGGACCCCCCCACAACAGTCACTTATCTTACACGCGGCTACCCCTATGGACTCCCCCCCCCCCCCCCCCCCCCCCCCAACTTAATTGTATTCTGCCCCCACCCCAACGACATTCATCACTGTTGCAGTTGTTAATATGTATATTATTTAGTTTTTTTTTATAATAATTGTTATTGTTTTTATTTCACTTGGTCATCCTACTCACCCTATGGTCATTTACCCCCACCCCTTCAACAGTCTTTACTCTGCCTCCATCCCAATGGACATTTATTTATTCACTGCTACAGTTATGATGTAATGTATCAGTCAAATGTCTGGACACACCTACTCATTCCAGAGTTTTTCTTTATTTTTTAACATTTACATTGTAGAGTAATAGTGAAGACATCAAAGCTATGCAATAAAAAAAAAGTTTTAAACAAATCAAAATATATTTTATATATTCTTCAAAGTAGCCATCTCTGTGGTCCAACTCATCCCAAACCATCTCAATTGGGTTGTGGTCGGGTGATTGTGGAGGCCAGGTCATCTGATGCAGCACAATCACTCTCCTTCTTGGTCTAATAGCTCTTACACAGCCTGGAAGTGTGTTTTGTTCATTGTCCCGTTGAAAAACAAATGATAGTCTCACTAAGTGCAACCCAGATGGGATGTCGTATCGCTGCAGAAAGCTGTGGTAGCCATGCTGGTTAAGTGTGCCTTGAATTCTAAATAAATCACTGACAGTGTCACCAGCAAAGAACCCTCACACCATCACACCTCCTCCTCCATGCTTCACGATTGGAACCACATATTCGTTGATCATACGTTCGTTCGCCTACTCTGCTTCTCACAAACACACTGCGGTTGGAACCAAAAATCTCTCATTTGGACTCATCAGACCAAAGTACAGACTTCCACAGATCTAATGTCAATTGCTTGTGTTTCTTGGACCAAGCAAGTCTCTTCTTATTATTGGTGTCTTTTAGTAGTGGTTTCTTTGCAGCATTTCACAAAGAAGGCCTGATTGACATAGTCTCCTCTGAACAGTTGATGTTGAGATGTGTCTGTTACTTGAACCCTGTGAAGCATTTATTTGGGCTGCAATCTGAGGTGCAGTTAACTCTGATGAACTTATCCTCTGCAACAGAGGTACCTCTGGGTCTTCCTTTCCTGTGGCGGTCCTCATGAGAGCCAGTTTCATCATAGCGCTTGATGGTTTTTGCAACTGCACTTGAAGAAACTTTCAAAGTTCTTGAAATTTTCCGGATTGACAGACCTTCATGTCTTAAAGTAATGATGGACTGTCATTTCTCTATGCTTATTTGAGCTGTTCTTGCCATAATAAACTTGGTCTTTTACCAAATAGGTCTATCTTCTGTATACCACCCCTTCCTTGTCACAACACAACTGATTGGCTCAAACGCATTAAGAAGGAAAGAAATTACACCATTTTTTTAACAAGGCAAACCTGTTAATTGAAATGTATGTGGTGACTGAATGAAGCTGGTTGAGAGAATGCCAAGAGTGTTTCATGAATTCTAACTATTGCCACTTTTAAGAATCTCAAATATAAAATATATTTGGATTTGTTTAACACTTTTTTGGTTACTACATGATTCCATATGTGTTATTTCATAGTTTTGGGCGGCTACTTTGAAGCAAAGGGTGGCTACTTTGAAGAATCTCAAATCTAAAATATGTTTAGATTTGTTTAACAATTATTTTGTAACTACATGATTTCATATGTGTTATTTCATAGTTTTGATGTCTTCACTATTATTCTACAATGTAGAAAATATTAAAAAATAAAGAAAACCCCTTAAATGAGTAGGTGTGTCCAAACTTTGGACTGGTACTGTATATAGTGCTATTTCTATTGTTATTGTTTTTCTATTATCGTTTTCATTATTTCATTTCAGTCCTACATGTTGGAGCTCGGAGCCTAAGATTTTCACTGTACCCTGCAATCACACCTGCAACCCTGTACATGTGACTATTAAACACTATTAAATCCCTATCCTTAAAAAAAAAAAAGATTATTGAAGAACACAAAGAAAGTACTAATAAAGTAAAATAACTACACAAAAAGAGCTGGCACATTAGTTACATTGACATCATCTTTTAATTAGACAAAGTACGAAACCCATTTTTCCCAGTTTTCCTGACCTCTCTCCTCTTGAGTTTTTAAAGCAAAGGTGTGTTTCTTTAACAATATCTATCCATTGTGTCATGGTTTGTTCTATGTCAAATCACATTATTTTTAGATCTTATTTCCCCCCAGTAAGTTTCGACCAAAATATATGAGATTGATCCACCCTTGATAGCCCGCATTCTCTCCAACAAGGGTGTTGTGAGCCAGTCTGTTTTGATTTCAGTTTAGGTGTTATGAAGAAACGTATAACATTCTTCCAACATAATTCTCTCCATGACCTTGAGTTGGTAGAGCTTAGTTGAGTCTCAAATATGTTCAGCCATGTTTCATCAGTTATTTCAATGTTAAGTTCCTCCTCCCATTTCTGTTTAATATAGTTTGTAGAATGTTTATTTAAGGGTGGAATACCCAAGTAAAGATTTTAAATCATTTTTTTGTTACTCCCCAAGTTGTATGCGTTAGTGAATACTTGGATTAATTGAGGTGCTCGAGGGTCAATCACTTTATCTCCCTTAAGAAATAGTGTCGAACTTGTAGGTATCTGTAAAAAATATGGTCTATCCAAGCCATGTTTTTTTACTTAGGTCCTGGAAGTTATCTAGGTTCCCATTCCTTATAATTGTACTGAATGATGTGATGCCTTTCTGTGTCCACTGTTTAAATCTGCTGTCCTGAGTTGCAGGGATGAAGCTGGGGTCAGCAGTTTGACCTCTCCGTCTAAATGATTTTGCTTAACTACCCCAAACCATGTCTTAATAAGAGAGAAATTCATCCACTGATTTTGTATATTTCTATTACCATGTCCTTATTTCCCTAAACTGACTGTATGGTTATAAGTAGTCTCTTTCCATTTGGATTCGTATTCTGAATTGCACTAACAAACCAGTATGTATATCTAGTTATTGGACTCTTACTGTTCCAGATAAACCTTGATATCCGTTTATCCCATTCCCTAAACTGTTTAGGTGGGATTTGTATGGGCAGTGATTGGAACAAATACAGTAACCTTGGCAGGATGTTCATTTTGATTCTACTACTAAGATCCAAGGGAAGGGAAGTGAATTCATCATATATTTTCTTGTTGATGTGATCGTAATTCATGCAATAAAGTTTGGTTATATCCTTTGGTAAATTTACTCCCAGATATTTAATGGATGAAGAGGTCCAGGTGAAGTTATACCTACTCTTCAGCTCTTCCCGTGGGGTATAATTATATACTAGGGTTTGGGTCTTGTGTACGTTAAGCACATACCCTGAATATGTTCCAAATGTTTGTAAAACATCCATCAATCTAGGTACACTTGAGCCTGGGTCTTTAAGGAATAACAGAACGTCATCAGCATACAATCATGCCTTTTGTTCATTGCCTCTTATTGTTATTCCCTCTATAGAGGGGTCCTGTCTTATTGCCTGTGCTAACGGCTCGATGAAGGCGCAGAGCGTGGGTGAAAGATTACAGCCTTGTCTTGCCCCTCGCTCTAATTTTATCGTTTGTGACAAATGTCCATTTATCTTTATTCTAGCAGTCGGACATGAATACAGTGTTTTGATGCACTATATCAGTTCTTTGTTGAAACCAAATCTTTCCATAACTTGGAATAGGTAATCCCATCCCACTGAATCAAATGCTATTTCTGCATCTAGACTGATTTAATATAGCACTTGGTCTTATTCTGAGTAATGTGGTCCATGACATGTAGTGTTCTCCTTATGTTGTACTGTGTCTGCCTATTTTGTATGAAACCAATTTGAGCCCCGTCAATCAATTCTGTGATTATGTCTTCCATTCTGTTGGCTATTATTGATGCATATACAGTGGGGCAAAAAAGTATTTAGTCAGCCACCAATTGTGCAAGTTCTCCCACTTAAAAAGATGAGAGAGGCCTGTAATTTTCATCATAGGTACACTTCAACTATGACAGCCAAAATGAGAGAAAAAAAATCCAGAAAATCACATTGTAGGATTTTTTATGAATTAATTTGCAAATTATGGTGGAAAATAAATATTTGGTCACCTACAAACAAGCAAGATTTCTGTCTCTCACAGACCTGTAACTTCTTCTTTAAGAGGCTCCTCTGCACCCCCCATTCTTGTAGATATGCTGTGAAGTTCTTTGTTTTCTTCGGGTTTCTTGTTAATGTCCTTCTTGAACTCATTTAGTTATTTTCGTACAGCTTCTCGATGTTCCTCTCGTAAGCCTGTGAACGCCTTGTGCAATTCCTCCTTTATCACCTCACAAAATGAGGGTTATTTTGCTGCTGCTAGCTTATTTGCACTAGAATTAGCCATCTCTGTTTCGTCAACGATTATATCTTCTGCTGTCTTGTTACGAGCTATTGTTGTTGCTCCATGACCTTTTCCTATTTTCACCTTTTCCATTTTGTGTAAGTTAAAATAATGCTCAGAGTAAATAATTGAATTTAGGGGGGAAATACCTTACCTTTGTGCAGTACGAAAAACTAGGCAGCCATTTCCTAAGTTGCGTCACCGGAAGTCCCTTTCTTGCTCTCCTTGATCTCTCTTTCGTTCTGTCTGTCTCATTCCTCTCTGCTTTTGTCTCACTCTCATTCTCTCTCCCTCTGTCCATTCTACCCTAACCCTATATTCTCGCTTCATGATTTTCGAGTTTACCGATTTCGCTTTTACTGTTCTATGATTTTCTTTCTTTCTCTGAATTCCCTTCCTCCTCTATTTTTTCTCTGGGTAATTTTCTCTACTCTGTCCCCCAACTCCATCTAAGTTTTAAGTTTCACATTTTATTTGTCGCATGCACAAGTAGAGTGAAATGCTTACCTTGCAAGCCCTTCCCAACAGTGCAGTGTTCAATATTATAATAGAAAAGCTCTCTCTCGCTCTCTCTCTCTTTCTTTATCTCTCTCTCTCTCTCTCTCTCTCTCTCTCTCTCTCTCTCTCTCTCTCTAGTTGTTTGTGTGTGCAGCGGGATGGTGAAGAGCCTTTTAGCGTGCCACTGGCAGACGGCTGATTGTAGATAATTACAGCTATTTGACGGCAGCTTTTCACATCCCGTTCTCTGTAAAAGCACTTACAGAGGTAGATCAGAACAGTGATGCCAATGGCCCTCATTTCTCTCTCCAGATTCAGAGAGCGACGGCCACAGAGGGAACATAATAGAACTGATAGAATGGCACAGGGGGAATTTGATAGAATGTCTGTTAGAATATGCTGCAGATACAGTAGTTCTGGAGCTATCAATGCACAGTTAGGCAAATCACTTTATCCTCTCTGTTGGCAACAAAAATTGATGATAACATGCTCATTTTGCATTGGTAAGGCAATGTCTTGGATATTTTGGAAGCAAAATATTGTGTTTGAAAAGTTTAAATCTCAAAACGAGTCTGCAACCATGTGATGATGAATGTGATTATCAATTCTTATCTTAGGCAGAGGAACCCTACATGTACTCTTCTATGTGACCAACTGCATGGGTTAAAACCCGGGTCTTCTGGCTGTGTGTCAACATCTGCGCGTCACCTGTCCTTCCTCAGAGTTGTTTTGTCGGCCTCCCCAGCTCCCTCTGACACGTGATGTGTCTAATCCTCGTTCTGAGAGAAGGTCATTGTTTTAAAGCTTCAGCTACACGCCTCTCTCAACCCCCTGCTGTATGAACACTAAGAGTGACTCAGGCTCTTTCTCCCACCTCGCTCTCTCTGTCTAGCTGAAATGTCAATTATATTTCATACTGAACAAAAATTATAAGCGCAACAATTTCAACGATTTTACTGAGTTACAGTTCATGTAAGGAAATCAGTCAATTTAAATTAATTTATTAGGCCCTAATCTATGGCTTTCACATGACTGAGCAGGGGCGCAGCCATGGGTGGGCTGGGGAGTCAGGTCCAGCCAATCAAAATGAGTTTTCCCCACAAAAGGGCTTAATTACAGACATAAATACTCCCCAGTTTAATCAGCTGTCCTGGTGGCTGGTCTCAGACGATCCCACAAGCGAAGAAGACGGATGTGGATGTCTGTGGCTGTGGTCTGTGGTTGTGATTCCGGTTAGACGTACTGCCAAATTCTCTAAAACAACATTGGAGATGGCTTATGGTAGAGAAATTAACATTCCATGCTCTGGAAACAGCTCTGGTGGACATTCCAGTAGTCAACATGCCAATTGCATGCTCCCTCAAAACTTGAGACATCTGTGGCATTGTGTTATGTGACAAAACTGCACATTTAGAGTGGCCTTTTGTCAGTTGGATGGAATATATTGGCAAAGGAGAGATGCTCACTAACAGGGATGTAAACAAATGTATTTATTAACAGCTCATGAAACATAGGACCAACACTTTACATGTTGCACTTGTATATTTTTTCAGTATATTCCATTCAAATTGAGCTTTATTGGAATGGAAGGGACAATTGAATGTTGCTAAAGCAATATGATACAATTACAATGCAAGTAACATAGCTTGAATAAATAACTAGTATATGGATTCACGCACTCTCTTTCCCTCTCTCTCTTCCTCCATCTTTCTCCTCTCTCCATAATTCTCTTGTCTCTGCTTGCCTATTTGCTTTGTGTCTTTCTCAATTTGTGTCTCTACCTGTCTCTGCATCTCTCTTTCTTTTCCCCGCTTCCTCCTTATAGAAGCTGTGTGCTTGCAGTGGAAACTTGTGGAGGATTAAAGGAGCTCTTCACACAACATGAACCCCATCTGTCTGTCTCCACATTTCAGATGGAAAGCCTTGACAGCTGTGCACTTGACCCGCAGGCAATAGAAGATAATAGAAGATGAGATCAAAGGAAGAACAGTTAATAGACTCACAAAAGGGAGTTAGGGAGGAAAGGAGGGAGGCAGGGAGAAAGGGATTAAGAAGGGAAGGAATTAAGCAAGGAAGGATACATTATTGGAGTGATTGGAATCGTTCCCCAGTCACTTTTGAGCCTTACCGCTGTCAGGTATCCCTTGGCCAGCCCTGCAGACAGAGAATGGATTGCTCCCTCACCCCACCATGATTAATGGCTGTTTGGCATTGGCAAAGCTCTGTACACAAAACACACTCAATCTGACAAACTTCACAGCACACAGATACACACATCGACAAATAACACACACACACTGACCAACCGCCCACACACACATGCGCACGCACACACACACATGCTAACACACCTCTGATCTCACACTCAGGCGAGCATCTGTGAATCTGATGCTGTGTGTGTGTGTGCGTGTCTTCATGTGCATGTGTGGTGACATCTTTCTAGCTCTTCTTTAAAATGGTCACACATGAGCACAGAGCAAGGGAAGCAAAATGTATTTTGGGATATGGGAACATGGGCTTAATTTGAGTCTGATTTGCATTCACACACTAATTGTTGTACATATTTCCAGCTGTATAGGCGAATGGATCCATGGAACATATCAAGTATCTTTAAAAGAATGTAAACAAAAGTATAATGTATATCTCATAGTTGTGCTGTTATGTAATATCAGATCATGTGCGGTTAGCATTAACGCTACATATCTCCATTGATGACGTGGTGTCGTCAACATATATTTTAGCTTTCCTATTAATGATTTGTGTCTCCACAATTGGTCCCAGAGTGGTGTGGCGCAAAAAAACATACTGGGGCCCGTAATTTTTCCTGATCTGGTAACCAAATCAAGTAAAACTCTGGGCCTTATATTGTATGACGTTATTCATTTGTTGTAAAAAGGTTTCGTATGGGCTATGATGGGACCAGAGTTTTTCTAATTAGGTCACATGGTTTTAAAAATCTCCCGGAAAAACTCCTGGCCTTGGGGAGGATGAAAACCCTGTCAAACTGCAGCAACCTTGTACTTGTCATATTAATTATATTTTAAAGAAGGACTATCCTATACACAAACACAGGGCTGAGCTTGCTTTATGCAGGTTTGCATCGTGTAGCCCTGCCCTATGCAACTGTAGGCCTAATAAACAATGTACTCACAGGCTATGTCAGCTATTGTGTTTATTTAAAAAATAAATATACGTTTAACTAGGCAAGTCAGTTAAGAACAAATTCTTATTTACAATGCCGGCTTACCGGAGAACAGTGCCTTGTTCAGGAGCAGAACAACAGATTTTTACCTCAGCTCGGGGAACCTTTCGGTTACTGGCCCAACACTCTAACCACTAGGCTATCTGCCATCCCATTATTGATTAATTCTGGTGAATAATTTTGAATTGAAAAATTGTATGTAGACTTGTCAAGTTTGAATATATCAATCAAAAGTGATCCCATTCACATTTTTTCAAAAACAAATGTGAATGGCAGTCAGAGGCTTTGAAGCCATTGGTCGGCCATAGCACTCCCCAGAAGAAACAGTCCATAGAGTATTTAAATTACAATTTTCAACAACAAAATTACATGTATAAAAATATTTTTGTTATTGTAGTGGGGACAGTAATATTACATTCAAAAATATATATTTGAAGGAAAATATTTTTATCATTTGTTTTCACACAAAATTGCATGTTTAGCTCACATAATATAATGTAAAAGTATGCATTAAGGTGTCTGTAATATAATAAACGTGGCAAAAACAAATGTAAACATTAATAAATGCATTTTTATAGCTTCCAAACTATTGGTGGGTAAGTGCCAAGCTGGATGCGCGGCGGCTTCAAAACAGCCTCCCTGTTAGTCTTCTAGGGTTTATATAAAGCATTGGCTAGCTAGACCAGCTGCGGTTGTTAGTAGCCTAGAGTTGATCAGACGGAAACATTTTATTTTTTCCATGCCATACAGCATGTCAGATTGCTATGTTTAGGTGTAGGCTGCAACATGTATGTAAGAGTTTTTGCTTGTAGTAATGTGTTATCACACTTGCTAAATAAATACCGGAGGTAAGTGGAGAGCGCTCCTTAAGCTTTGTGCCCGGCCCACGTGACCTGCGAGTTCCGTAAATGTGATTGGTCAAGAAACACAAAGAGCCTTCAGCAGCACTGGATGTGAAGAACAGAGAAATTGTGCGCGAGTTGACCAAAAAAAAAAACGGTACTTTCCCCTCTTTTTTGAACTAAATCAACAGTGATGTGGCGTGGCTACACCTGATTGAAAAGTGCTGTGGCAAATGCCGCCTCCCCACACGTTTTCCGGCGGCCCTAATGTGGTGTCAACAAAAGACGTATTTCCTTTCCCAGCCTATTGCTTTTAACAAGCCAGACCAAGGACCTGGTTGTCACTGTCATGAGCTCAGCTGTTGGATGGCTGGCCTGTGCTACGCTAGCCCTGCTACGCTAGCCCTTTTCGCAGCAGAAGACATCATCATGTCAGCCGCTCTCCCATTGGGAGATAATACTCTCCATCAGGCCCTTTGATTGCCTTATTATGAGCTGTCCAGCTCAGAGATATGGGCTATGCATCACTGCACACACACACACACACACACACACACACACACACACACACACACACACACACACACACACACACAGTCTTGTACAGCTAACCTTGTGGGGACACACAATTCAGTCCCATTCTAAATCCAATTTTTCCCAACACCTAAACCTAACCCTAACCCGTACTCTTACCCTAATACTAACCTTAACCTTTATCCAAAAACCCCATCTTAACCCTTACCATAGCTCCTAACCCTAACTCTAAAACTAATTCTAACACTAATTCTAACCTTAACACTAAACCCCCTAGACATAGCATTTGACCTCGTGGGGACCAACAAAATGTCACCAGTTGGTCAAATCTTTGTTTGTTTACTATTCTTGTGGGCACTTCTGGTCCCAACAAGAATAGTTAAATACGTCCACACACACACACACACACACACACACACACACACACACACACACACACACACACAGACAGAGACAGAGACCTCTAGTGAGGCAGATTGTAGTACATCAGGACTCATGGCTAACAACTCTCTCACAGCCGCACCTGTCCTTTTAATAGGGGAATAGACCAAACATATAAAATATTAAACTGATATTTTGTATTAATACAACTACTTAATGTGTTATCACTGTGCTTCGTCTAATAGCACAACCAAATTACCTGGATTGCAGTTGAGATTACATTAAAAGTACATAATGCAGGTGATAAATGCTGTTCAAGATTCTGCGCACATTATTACACCAATTGTGAAATTCTCCACAGACCTGAGACTTTTGCATTCTATCTTGAACATGGACACTTTCTATGATTACATAGGAAGACATAGTTACAGTCGGCTAACCTCAAAATGTGGCCATGGATGTGTTATTCTTTTTAAAGTTGAATAAATGCTGTTAGATTACTTTGTAAGAGAGCCTTAACTTTTGGCTATTTACTGTTTATAGAAAATATTATTGAATTGTGTTTGGTTGACAATGCAACCAAATATCAACATTTAAAGCATATCTAATACTTGGGTAGTTTCATCTGAGCCACTGGACTAAATTGCATATTTGTCCACACTGAGACTTAACACTCATTGGCACACCAATCAGTGTGTATGTGTGTGCATGCGTGCGTGTCCTTCAACGGGGTATTTAGACAGAGTGAAAAGAGGCCAACGTCAACAGGCCAAACACAGACTCCCTCCTCTCTCTCTCTCTTCCTTCTTCTCCTGTCCTTCGTCTTTTCTTTCTATTTTCTTTGCCGTAGGTCTATTCTTAATTTCTCCCACCACCCTCTTCCTTTCTCTGTTCCCTAGTTCAGTTTTTCTCTCCAGGTCCTCCCTCCTTTTCTTATGTTCCATCTTTCTGCTCATTGTGGGATTGACCTTGTGTGCCTGTCCCCTTTCCCTCACTTAATTCTACTCCATTTCCTACTCCTCCTCTCCCCCTGTCCCTCTCCTTGGACTCTCTTATATAAGCAGACCAAATGAGAAGGAGTGGAGGGGCTACTGTCAGGGGTGTGTGTGTGTGTGTGTGTGTGTGTGTGTGTGTGTGTGTGTGTGTGTGTGTGTGTGTGTGTGTGTGTGTGTGTGTGTGTGTGTGTGTGTGTGTGTGTGTGTGTGTGTGTGTGTGTGTGTGTGTGTGTGTGTAAGAGCCAGGGGACAGAGGTGTACCCGAGGTCATTAATTGTCCTCTTCTCCTCCAGAGGAGATCCTGGGAGGTGAGACATGACAAGGACAGGAATTAGAACAGGAACGAGGAAGTGGACTAATAGAGGATAAGGCTTGGGGGAGTGAGAGGGAAATCGGTCCGCAATGAAACGTGGATGGTTGGAGGGGTTACAGTAAAATAGAGGCAAAACTGAAACAAGTTTAATTTGTGTGTGGTGGAGTAAGGGCATGGATTGCACAACTACCTCTCACAGTCTCACGTCAGAATTAGACGTTTATCCATGCTTTTCAAATGTCAAATTTCGAAGTTGTGCGTCAAACGTTGATTTTCAAGTTTAGGCATTAACTCAGAATATTTAAGGTTAGGGTTAAGTTTAGGCATTAACTCCAAAATCTTAAGGTTACGCATTAACTGTGAATGGTTAAGGTAAGGGTTAATGTTTAGAATAGGCTTAAAACAATATCTAAAAAACAACTTTCTATCATTGGAATCAAACTTACCAACATTGGAATCAGAGGAAGATGCTTACTGCCACAATGCCATCCCTGTCGACAACGCCCTAGCAAACCCGAAACCTACTTGAAGGTAGAAGCGCTCACTGCTGCCCCTAGTGGCCGGTTTCTACGTCATCTTCCAACGTCCTCAGACATGGATGAATGTCGAATACTGACCTGGCTAGGATTGCAAGGGGGGAGGTGCAGTGCAGTGAAAGACAGGATGAAGGGAAAGGTTAGAAAGAGGGGGTTCTGAAAGAGGTTAAGAATTAATTGTAGTTCTCTCCCTGCGGAAATGACTGTCTTCAGGACTAGGTGCTTGAAAGCTTCAGGTTAAAGGGTTGTGGGAAAGAGGGGGATGGGGATAGAGGTAGAGGTGAGAAAATAATTGTATTTCTCTCTCTCTCCCTCTCTCTCTCTGTACGACCACTCAGAGATGATCACGGGGTAGTTGTCAGGCCAGAAGGCTATGATGGAAGTGCAGAATGAAAAGGTTGGGGACGAAAGACAGAGAGAGGGATGGGGCGGAAATGGAGGACTGTGGTTAGAAAGGTGGAGGAATATGGAAATTAAGAATTAATAGTTGTTCTCTCACCCTGCAGAGGTGATTTCTGCTTGCTGTCAGTCAATGCCCTACCTGCTCAAAGCTTGTGGGTAATGGTTTATACTGCTGTTTTACCCTGAGCACTACAACCTAACGTACATTATGCACAATGTATTCAGTTCAGCCCTGAGGAGAGATGTATTCAGGAGAGTCAGAACAGAGCAGGCCATAGAGAAATGGTGTTTTGTATTAGAGAGAACAAGTACTTGTCTGAGAGAGAGAGAGAGAGAGAGAGAGAGAGAGAGAGATAAAGAAAGAGAGAGAGAGCGAGAGAGAGAGAGAGAGAGAGCTTTTCTATTATAATATTGAACACTGCACTGTTGGGAAGGGCTTGCAAGGTAAGCATTTCACTCTACTTGTGCATGCGACAAATAAAATGTGAAACTTAAAACTGAGATGGAGTTGGGGGACAGAGTAGAGAAAATTACCCAGAGAAAAAATAGAGGAGGAAGGGAATTCAGAGAAAGAAAGAAAATCATAGAACAGTAAAAGCGAAATCGGTTAACTCGAAAATCATGAAGCGAGAATATAGGGTTAAGGTAGAATGGACAGAGGGAGAGAGAATGAGAGTGAGACAAAAGCAGAGAGGAATTAGACAGACAATGAAAGAGAGATCAAGGAGAGCAAGAAAGGGACTTCCGGTGACGCAACTTAGGAAATGGCTGCCTAGTTTTTCGTACTGCACAAGGGTAAGGTATTTCCCCCCTAAATTCAAGTATTTACTCTGAGCATTATTTTAACTTACACAAAATGGAAAAGGTGAAAATAGGAAAAGGTCATGGAGCAACAACAATAGCTCGTAACAAGACAGCAGAAGATATAATCGTTGACGAAATAGAGATGGCTAATTCTAGTGCAAATAAGCTAGCAGCAGCAAAAGAACCCTCATTTCATGAGGTGATAAAGGGGGAATTGCACAAGGCGTTCACAGGCTTACGAGAGGAACATCGAGAAGCTGTACGAAAATAACTAAATGAGTTCAAGAAGGACATTAACAAGAAACTCGAAGAAAACAAAGAACTTCACAGCATATCTACAAGAATGGGGGGTGCAGAGGAGCCTCTTAAAGAAGAAGTTACAGGTCTGTGAGAGACAGAAATCTTGCTTGTTTGTAGGTGACCAAATATTTATTTTCCACCATAATTTGCAAATAAATTCATAAAAAATCATACAATGTGATTTTCTGGATTTTTTTTCTCTCATTTTGGCTGTCATAGTTGAAGTGTACCTATGATGAAAATTACAGGCCTCTCTCATCTTTTTAAGTGGGAGAACTTGCACAATTGGTGGCTGACTAAATACTTTTTTGCCCCACTGTATATGCATCAATAATAGCCAACAGAATGGAAGACATAATCCCAGAATTGACAGGGCTCAAACTGGGGGCTCAAACTGGTTTCATACAAAATAGGCAGACACAGGACAACATAAGGAGAACACTACATGTCATGGACCACATTACTCAGAATAAGACCAAGTGCTATATTAAATCAGTCTAGATGCAGAAATAGCATTTGATTCAGTGGGATGGGATTACCTATTCCAAGTTATGGAAAGATTTGGTTTCAACAAAGAACTGATATAGTGCATCAAAACACTGTATTCATGTCCGACTGCTAGAATAAAGATAAATGGACATTTGTCACAAACGATAAAATTAGAGCGAGGGGCAAGACAAGGCTGTAATCTTTCACCCACGCTCTGCGCCTTCATCGAGCCGTTAGCACAGGCAATAAGACAGGACCCCTCTACAGAGGGAATAACAATAAGAGGCAATGAACAAAAGGCATGATTGTATGCTGAGAGAGAGAGAGAGAGAGAGAGAGAGAGAGAGAGAGAGAGAGAGAGAGAGAGAGAGTGTGTGTGTGTGAACGACTGGCTCGATTTGGTCTTATGTAACAACATTTGAAATTGTGTTTTTTACATTGGATAAAAGTAAAGACTCAGAGCTAGAAAATGGTATTCCAAACACTACAGTTGAAGAACAATGGGAAAGTAATTATGCTTTGAAAGTTGATAAACTTGCAATCTTACTTTGAGAAAATGGCTCTTGAATCTTTTGGTAAACCTACTGGAGAGCTCTTTGTCTACACCCATTCACCATCGTTCACACCCTCTTAAGCCTTAGCCCCACTCATCTCTTTAGGATTCAGGCCATGTACTAAACAACCAAAGATTTCAAGACAAAATGCTGGTTTATACTACGTCTATCGACAGTTGTCGCAGTGACATCATGAACATTGTATTGTTGTCTGAATCAAATTTGTCATTTTCGTTATGAAAAACACAAAAACTACAGTAACTACAGGCTGCATGACATCAGCATCCTTGTGGTCCAAAATAGCATAACTAGTGTATTTTAACACCAATAAAACCACCCGTTTAAAACCCATTTAAAAATGAATTTAGTATTTGTCAATCTATCAAACTAGGCAACTAAAAGCAACTTTCTAAACAATGTTTTGGTTAGTTTCTGGCTTTTTAGCTAGCTAACAATGTTAAGTTAGCTGGCTAGCCAGTTCAAATAATGACCATATCATACAGCTGACAAAGTCTTAACCTTAGATCATTTGTCTTCATTATTACAGGAAATTAAACTCACAGAAATATCATTATTTACAAGTTAATGGCGACCCAATTGCAGAAAATAGTTTATGGTTGTGAGTGTGACGAAGTAAAGCAGGGAAATTTTACAACTTGGATACTGTCTCGTTGGCCTAACATTATATCCTAATATGACTTCGGTGCAGGTCATGTTCTTCACATTACCGGCTCTGATTTTATATGATTATAGTATGTGTTTACCAAAGTTAATTTGTCACATGCACAGGATACAAATATAAATGGTTACTTGCATAGTGGAGTTTTGTTTAGACATGTAGCTAGCTAGACAATGAACAATAATCCCAACTCAGAATGTTACTACCCTGCACGAATCTGCAGGTATCTAACCAACCAGGTAAATGTTAGCTAGCTAACATTAGGCTATAACTAGCAATGCTGTGACGAGTGCGTTGAGAGTTGGAAAGCAAGTCCTGGGAGTGAGCGTTTTAACAAATGAAACAAACACATAACAACGCACAAACATGATAGTCAATAACACTTGAGGAAGCAACCAAGGGGAGTGACAGATATAGGGAAGATAATCAAGGAGGTGATGGAATCCAGGTGAGTGTCATGAGGCGCAGCTGCACGAGACAATGGTGACAGGTGTGCGGGATAATCAGCAGGTGATGACTTAGAGGCTGGAGAGGGAGTATACATGACAAACGCAAATGGCTCTGAGATACAAATAATATTACTACACAGATCATACATGTAACGTTAGCTAGCGAGCCAGCCAGCTAATGTTGGCTAGCTAGCTAATAGTATGCTTTAACTTGAAATTGTCACGATCGTCGTTGTGAGAAGACCAAAGCGCAGCGTGGTGTGAATACATACTTTTAATGAATGACGAAAAAACACGAAGTACAAACAAACAAACAAACAAACAAACAAACAAACAAACAAACAAACAAACAAACAAACAAACAAACAAACAAACAAAACGAACGTGACCGCTATCGAAACACTAAGTGCTAACATGCAACATCACATAGACAATAACCCACGAAATACCCAAAGAAGATGGCTGCCTAAATATGGTTCCCAATCAGAGACAACGATAAACAGCTTCCTCTAATTGAGAACCAATCTAGACAACCATAGACACACATAAACACATAGATGGTAAACAACCCCATAAATCTGGTGGGGTTGTTTACCATCTACTCAGGTCAGGGCATGACAGAAATGAAAATGACTTTGACAAAATCAGAAACTTATAATATCTGAAAATGTAGCAAGCTAGACTATCTTACAGTAACAGTCAAAAGTTTGGACATATCTACTCATTCAAGTGTTTTTCTTTATTTTTACTATTTTCTACATTGTAGAATAATAGTGAAGACATCAAAACTATGAAATAACACATATGAAATCATGTAGTTACAAAATAATTGTTAAACAAATCTAAGTATATTTTAGATTTGAGATTCTTCAAAGTAGCCACCCTTTGCCTTGATGACATCTTTGCACACTCTTGGCATTCTCTCAACCAGCTTCATGAGGAAGGCATTTCCAACAACCTTGAAGGAGTTCCCACATGTGCTGAGCACTTGTTGGCTGCTTTTCCTTCATTCTGCGGTCCAACTCATCCCTAACCATCTCAATTGGGATGAGGTTGGGTGACTGTGGAGGCCAAATCATCTGATGCAGCACTCCGTCACTCTCCTTCTTGGTCAAATAGCCCTTACACAGCCTGGAGGTGTGTTTTGGGTCATTGTCTTGTTGAAAAACAAATGATAATCCCACTAAGCGCAAACCAAATGGGATGGTGTATTGCTGCAGAATGATGTGGTAGCCATGTTGGTTAAGTGTGCTTCAAAATAAATCACTGACAGTGTCACCATCACACCACCTCCTCCACGCTTCACGGTGGGAACCACACATGCGAAGATCATTCATTCACCTACTCTGCTTCTCACAAAGACACGGCGGTTGGAACCAAAAATCTCTAATTTGGACTCGTCAGACCAAAGGACAGATTTTCACCAGTCTAATGTCCATTGCCCATGTTTCTTGGCCCAAGCAAGTCTCTTCTTGTTATTGGTGTCCTTTAGTAGTGATTTCTTTGCAGAAATTCGAAGGTCTGATTCACACAGTCTCCTCTGAACAGTTGATGTTGAGATGTGTTTGTTACTTGAACTCTGTGATGCATTTATGTGGGCTGCAATCTGAGGTGCAGTTAACTCTAAGGAATTTATCCTCTAACTCTGGGTCTTCCTTTCCTGTGGAGTTCCTCGTGAGAGCCAGTTTCATCATAGCGCTTGATGGTTTTTGCAACTGCACTTGAAGAAACTTTAAAGTTCTTGACATTTTCCGATGGACTGTGTGTGTGTGTGTGCGTGCGTGTGTGTGTCTGTGTGTGCTCTCAGGGGTTTTTAATCAGGGCATCGCACTCGAGTTTGACTAGGTACAGCAGAGCTCTCCAGCCCGCTGCCTCAACAACTATGCTCTCACAACACACGCACATGCACACACACACAATTATTTTCTAATCTCTATCTCATTTAATTTACTCTTTTGGGAATTGTACTGTAAAGAACATTAAAGTATTGTTTCCTCCCCAAGGCCTTTGCTGTAATACAAGAGACAATTTGGTCACAATAATACAGGTACAGTATATTGAGTATCAAAATAAAGGGCCAATAAACAGGTAACTGCCAAAATAAAGGAAACACTGTAGTACATGAGGGATACAAAGTATATTGAAAACAGGTGCTTTTACACAGGTGTGGTTCCTGAGTTAATTAAGCAATTAACCTCATCATGCTTAGGGTCATGTTTAAACATGTGCCAATTATTTTGGCTACAATGACTAGAAGAAGAGCTCTCAGTCTCAACGGAGCATAGGGGGTTTAAAGAGTGGGTGTGGGTCTCAGTTACCAGATCTCAACCCAAAACCCGAATGGGAGATTCTGCAGAGACCACCACAAGCCGCCAAAACAGCTACAATGTGTATTGGCATATATTCTACAAGTGTCTGGAACTCTATTGGAGGGATGCGACACCATTCCTCTATGAGGAATTACTTCATTTGTTGTTGTTTTTTATAGTGGTGTATATAGTGGTGTCTCAAAAGCCGCTCCTGAATCTCCCATAAGTGCTCAGCACACACACACACACACACACACTTTAAACCCCCTATGCTCCTTTGAGACCCCTCTTTCAAAGTCACTGAGATCTCTTCTTCTAGCCATGGTAGCCAAAATAACGGGTAACTGGATATTTTATATATGACAAGAAAACATCATTAGAAATCATTATAATAGGAGCATCATGATTGTATTTTCCATAGTAGCAATGATTCTTCTACCTTGTTAAAAAGTGATGCTGTGCAACAGGGGCTTTCTCTGATGTCATTTCTCTCTTTTATATGATGGGATGCTAATTACTTAATTAACTCAGGAACCACACGTGTGGAAGTGTCTGCTTTCTATATACCATATACTAAGTGTTTCCTTTATTTTGGCAGTTACCTGTTACCAGTCACTAGTTATGTACAGCTTGTGAGTCTCCAGGAATCCAGGTATGGGGTGTCTCCTATAATATCACATCACAGATGTCCTGTAATTGAGTCTGAATGGGCCAGAATGGAAGCTGTTGTCTCACGTAGAGTAGGCCTTCTGGTGTGTACCTATTTATGCATTACTTTCATAATACATTTTCCCAATGTGTCACAAATTATTATCAGTGAATGCAGAATTGGCTTATTAGAGGAAGTAAGTGCACACACACGCATGTACACACACACAGTTAGAATTGAAAAAGCTTAGCCTGACTGTAGGCCTTGTGGCATCTCCATGGAGATCTGAAAGGTTAAAGACAGTAGATTAATCCTGAAGGACATCCAATTAGCTGCATTTTTCACATACACACACGGTGCACGTGTACGCATTGCGCTCAAACGCACACACACTCATGAGTAAGCACCTGAGTGCACACACACACACTTGACCTGGCGGGCACAGCAGCTTTGGGCTGATAGACGGGTTGGACCTTCCTCTGCTTTTGCAGAAATTAATATCTATTTAAGCATAGAACATTACTGTACTGTAACTAAGTCCAAAAACATCCTTGTATTTAGAAGTATTTTGATATCAGTACTGGTATGGTATTTGAGAAAAACTTACATGAATGCCCCTTAGGCATAAATACCAATGTGTGTGTGTGTGTGTGTGAAGAGGTGTACAGTGATATGTGAGTCTAAACAGATGGCCACAGTCAGATGGCTGACACCGCGGTCGCTCTTACTTTGATGACATCACGGTCAGTGTCTGTCATCCCGCTGCGCCTAGCAATGTGCCTGTCAATCAGAGTGGAGGTCAGCACGGCAACTAAGGACCCAACGAAGCGGGAATGTACCCAAGGTGCGTGCGCACACACACACACCTCTGATCTCACACGCAGGAGAGCATCTGTGATTCTAATTCTAATGTGTTCACAAACACCCGCTACAGCCGACAGCTCATATTGACATCTATACGAGAATAGAACAAAAAATAGAACTGTGTCCGCTCTGATTCTTACCTTTCTGTCTCTGTCTCTTTGTCTTTCTGTCTCTCTCTATCCTGTTGTGGAGTTTGGGGACCGTTGGGGTTACTGGTGGTGGTATGTAGGCCAACCGAGGCCAAGTTTAGCCCATTTTATTCCACTTCAGACCACTTTATCCTCTCCTAATCTGAGGTCCAACCAAGGCAGCACCTTTTGTGTCCAGGGGGGTTTGGGCATGTAACCTACTGCACCCCACTTCAGTCTGTTTCTATATGGGGCCTATAGAAACAGCGCAATAGAATACACCCATCTACACCCCCCTCACTCCCAGGAGTAAGCCTGCCACTGTTTAAACTCCTGTCTGCAATTCAGTAACCCATCCCCTCCACAAATACTCACACCTCATCTCTGGTTGGAATGTAGGATATTTCAATCTCACAACTGGCTTAACTGCACTAGACGTTGCTATTTTGCTAGCTTAAAAGCTCATTTGCATCTGCTGGTGGTGTTATCAAAGCTATTGGTTTGTATTGCCATGCAATACGTTTTCTGTCTTGAATCTTGTTCTGGAGGCAGCCCTGCAAAGTAACCATACTGCTAACCCGAATGCCTAAACCTAACCTTAAATTAAGACCAAAAAGCTAATTTTGGTATTCATGCATTTTTACCATATGGCATATTTTGACTTTGCAGTTTGCCCATCTAGGGGAAATTGCTCAGTTCTGCCTCCAGTGCAAGATTCATGACAATAAACGTCAACCTGCTATTGGCATAGTGTCTTCTGATTTCAGGACTGTTATATAATGAGATCTGTGGTCGTGGTGAAAAGCTGAATACATATGCACACACACGCAAATTCACAAGCACACACATACCCACACGCCTAAACACACACACACACACACACACACACACACACACACACACACACACACACACACACACACACACACACACACACACACACACACACACACACACACACACACACACACACACACACACACACACACACACACACCACACACACACACACACACAAGCTGTTTGTGTTGGTAAACGATGTTTCGCTGCCCACTCATCCTGGTCCTTCCTGAAAGAGAGCAGCCAGAGAACGAAATTCCTCTCTTTCTCTCACTCTCTCTCTCCCCACCTACCGCTCTCATTGACACTCTCTCAATAATGTTTGTGAATTATTATTTTTCTCTCTAAGGGAAGGCATCTAGTCAAAGAGTTCTGTCATGCTATCCAGGTGTGTGCCCAAACAGTTTGAGCTTCTACTTTTATAAATCCACCTTTCCAGAAATAAGTCTCTCACTGTTGCCGCTTGTAATAGACCCCCCCCCTCAGCCCCCAGCTGTGCCATGGACACCATATGTGAAATTGATTGCCCCCTATTTATCTTCAGTTTGTACTGTTAGGTGAACTGGGATATGCTTAACACCCCGGCAGTCCTACAATCTAAGCTAGATGCCCTCACCCAAATTATCATGGAACCTACCAGGTACAACCCCAAATCCGTAAACACGGGAATCCTCATAGATCCTTACCAACCTGCCCTCCAAATACATCTCTGCTGTCTTCAACCAGGATCTCAGCGATCACTGCCTGAGTCTGTAATGCTTCCGCGGTCAAACGACAACCCCTCATCACTGTCAAACGCTCCCTAAAACACTTCAGCGAGCAGCCCTTTCTAAATCGACCTGGCCCGGGTATCCTGAAATTACATCGACCTCATTCCGTCAGTAGAGGATGCCTGGTTATTCTTTAAAAGTGCTTTCCTCACCAGCTTAAATAAGCATGCTCCATTCAAAAAATTTTGAACCAGGAACAGATATAGCCCTTGGTTCACTCCAGATTTGACTGCCCTTGACCAGCACAAAAACATCCTGTGGCGTACTGCATTAGCATCGAATAGCCCCCACGATATGCAACTTTTCAGGGAAGTTAGGAACGTATATTGGTTCCTAACTTTCAGTTTGATAAAGCTAGCCTTTGCTTTCTTAACTTTCCTAATAGCCCTTGGTTCACTCCAGATTTGACTGCCCTTGACGAGCACAAAAACATCCTGTGGCGTACTGCATTCGCATCGAATAGCCCCCGCGATATGCAACTTTTCAGGGAAGTTAGGAACGTATATTGGTTCACCCTCCGATCCAACAGGTCCCAGACGTGCTCAATAGGATTGAGATCCGGACTCTTCGCTGGCCATGGCAGAACACTGACATTCCTGTCTTGCAGGCAATCATGCACAGAACGAGCAGTATGGTTGGTGGCATTGTCATGCTGGAGGGTCATGTCAGGATGAGCTTGCAAGAAGGGTACCACATGAGGAAGGAGGATGTCTTCCGTGTAACACAGGGATGACAACAAGATCAGTCCGATGATGCTGTGACACACCGCCCCAGACCATGACAGACCCTCCACCTCCAAATCGATCCTGCTCCAGAGTACAGGCCTCGGTGTAACGGTCATTCCTTCGACGATAAACCCGAATCCGACCATCACCCCTGGTGAGGCAAAACCGCAAGTCGTCAGTGAAGAGCACTTTTTGCTAGTCCTGTCTGGTCCATAGGTTTGTGCCCATAGGCAATGTTGTTGCCAGTGATGTCTGGTGAGGACCTGCCTTACAACACGCCTACAAGCCCTCAGTCCAATCTCTCTCAGCCTATTGCGGACAGTCTGAGCACTGACTGAGTTTTTGGATTTTTACAAATTATCTTTGAAAGACAGGGTCCTGAAAAAAGGACGTTTTAGAATTGTAATGGGTATAGATAGGGCTTTTTCTACCAAATAGCAGGCTAGTAGTCCATCCAAAATGGAAACAGTGTAGAAGTTATAGATGGATAGAACACTGAGAAAGACAACATTCTGAAAGATTATATGATCCTTATCAATTCTTCAAACATTCCAAATGATACACCCAATATGACAGCTAGTCCACTTGCCATGGTGCATTGCCTTGAACTGGAATCTCAATTCCACTCATTCTATGTCTATGGCTCAATTACCATGTGGGTATAAAATTGATCAGATATCAGTAAAGAGCTGTTGGGGTTTTGGGGTGTGATAAAGTAGGTCCTGTTAGTGTAGGTGTGATAAAGTAGGTCCTGTCAGTGTAGGTGTGATAAAGTAGGTCCTGTTAGTGTAGGTGTGATAAAGTAGGCCCTGTTAGTGTAAGTGTGATAAAGTAGGTCCCCCCACAGTGCCTTTGCAGGCACTCCTTGAGTGTGTGTGAATAACATGGTATGCGTTTATACTCTGTTTCTTTTTTCTTTGGAGCATTCTGTGTGTGTGTGTGTGTGTGTGTGTGTGTGTGTGTGTGTGTGTGTGTGTGTGTGTGTGTGTGTGTGTGTGTGTGTGTGTGTGTGTGTGTGTGTGTGTGTGTTTGTTTGTGTGTGTGTGAGAGAGAGAATGACCTATAGACGTGCAGCTGTCGCCCTGTGCCTATATGAAGATGTATGGGTCACAGAACTAACCAATCAGGGCACAGTATGATAGATAGAGGTTGAGGTGGCTCCAAAGCGCATGCTGAATCTAAGATGTGCTAAACTTATGCTCCCAATTCTTAGGGATGACAGGGTGATAAGTTATAGAATTATAATGTTATAGTGATTGATTTTGATTGATTTTATTTAATGTAAAACAATTTGTACAAAAAGTTTAAAAGTACAAGAAACCCAAAGGATGACACATGAAAGCGTAAAAACACTTATTTCCAATTTGGTCTTTGGTGTAGGACAAAAAAAATACATAACACACAGGAAAATACATGGAGATGCACATAAAAAAATATATGGGCATAACTAGCATACATACACCATCAGTAAAGCACCATGATAAGCAGCTCACTAGCCTACATACACCATCAGTAAAACACCATGATAAGCAGCTCACTAGCCTACATACACCATCAGTAAAACACCATGATAAGCAGCTCACTAGCCTACATACACCATCAGTAAAGCACCATGATAAGCAACTAACTAGTCTACATCTCAATAAATAAATCATCAATACAAAAATACCATCAATAAAATAAAATCAAAGTTTAATTCCATACCAGCCATTATAATGAGCCCGTCCTTCTATAGCTCCTCCCACCGGCCTCTTCTGCTGGGCAGGGGCGCAGCCATGGGTGGGCCTGGGAGGGCATAGGCCCACCCACTTGGGAGCCAGTTCCACCCACTGGGGAGCCAGGCCCAGCCAATCAGAATTAGTTTTTCCCCACAAAATGGCTTTATTACAGACAGAAATAATCCTCAGCACCCCCCCAGCACAAGGTGCACATGTGTAATGATCATGCTGTTTAATCAGCTTGGTGATATGCCACACCTGTCAATGGAGAAATGCTCACTAACAGGGATGTAACCAAATTTGTGCAAAAATTTGAGAGAAATAAGCTTTTTGTGCACATGGACATCTTGATTATCTTATTGGCCTCCCTGTGACACCAGGTGTTGTAGAGGTCCTGGAGGGTAGGCAGTCTGCCCTTGATGATGCGTTGGGATGACCACACCACCCTCGAGAGCCCTGTGGTTGTGGCTGTGCAGTTGCCGTACCAGGCGGTGATACAACCCGACAGAATGCTCTTGATGGTGCATCTGTAGAAATGTGCGGGGGTCTTAAGGGCAAAGACAAATTTCTTTAGCCTCCCGTGGTTGAAGAGGTACACAACCAATAAACCTTGATTTGATCTGAATGTCTCACGTCGGCCACGGAGATCAGGAGCACACAGCGGTGGGGGCCAATGTCAGTTACGCGGTGTTGTTTTCCTCGAAGCGGACAAAGAAGATGTCTAGCTTGTCTGGGAGTGAGGCGCCGGTGTCGGCAACATGGCTGGCTTTCCCTTTATAACCTGTGATTGTCTGGAGTCCCTGGCACATCTCTCCTGTCTGAATGATTGAATTGCGACTCCACTCCCTGTACTGTCGTTTTGCCTCTTTGATTGCCTTACGGAGGTCAAAGCTTGTCTGTTTGTACACGTCCATGTTCCCAGTCCCCTTGCCGTGGTTAAATGTGGTGGTTTGCAATTTCAGTTTTGCGCTAATGCTACCATCTATCCACAGTTTTTCATTTAGATAAGTTCTAATCATCACAATAGGAACAACAACCTCTTTGCACTTCCTGATGAACCCAGCCACTGAGTCAGTGTATACGTCGATAATATTCTGCATGATCAAAACAGTCTTGAAGCATAGATTCCGATTGGTCAGACCAACATTGAACAGTCCTTACCACGGGCTTCCTGGTTAAGTTTCTGCCTATAGGCGGGGAGGAGTAGCCTGGAGGTGTGATCTGATTTGCTGAAGGGAGGGTGGGGGTGGGCCTTGTAGACATCCCATGAAGGGAGCGTTACAATGGTCAAGAGTGTTTTCTCCGCGAGATGTGTTGGTAGAATTTGAGGAGTATTTTCCTCAGATTTTCTTTATTAAAGTCCCCAGCTACAATAAATGTGTCCTCAGGATATGAGGTATCCAGTTTGCACAAAGTCCAGTGTAGTTCCTTGAGAGCCGTCGTGGTGTCGGCTTGGAGGGGAATATACACGGCAGTGACAATAACCCAAGAAAAAATGATCTTGGGAGAACAAAAGGATTTGAGTTCCTGTACATTACCACAATCACACCATTTTTAATCATGAGGCATACCCCTCCACCTTTGTTTTTACCATAGAGTTCTTTCTTTCTGTTTGTGCGATGAACAGAGAACCCTGATGGCTGTGTGGACAGGAACAATATTTCTGTATAGAGCTACGTCATCAATATAAGAAATTAAGACTAAAAGTAGTCTGTTGTCTTATGTAGGCCTGCCCACATTTTCCCACAGTCCAATATGGCAGCCTTGTAAAATGTACAGCATGGATAGAACACTGAGAAAGACACTACATTCTGAAAGATGGTATCATCAAGATGGCAGCTAGTCCACTTGTCTTAGAACATCACCTTGAACTAGCACCTTCATTCCACTCATTTTATTTATATGGCTCAATTATGATGTGCGGATAAAAATGACCTGGTCTCTATAAATAACATTGGGATTTCATGGGGTGCGATAAAGTGGGTCCAGTAGGTGTTAACGCAGGGCAAGTGATGGAGAATTTTTTTTTAATGAAAAGGTCAACATCAAGGTTGGTAAAGGGCAAGGTCAATTGTATGGAGAGAGAGTGGGAGTGAGATATAGAGGAGCAGGGCTGGGACACACCACCTTGACCTTCTCTGACTCCTCACCACTTCTCACTCACCCCCTCACTCACCCCCTCTCCTCCATCCAAGGCCCCATTCCCCAGTCAAATCTAGATCCTTCCTTTCATTTTTCTTTTCTCCTCCATCGCGGTCCTCCAACGGCTCCACATAACCCCCTTTCTCCCCTTGGACTTTCCCCTCCAATATCTTCCTCTCTCCCCCTTTCTCCTCTCCATATCTCAGTTCCTTACTAATCCATGTGCTGTATTCTCCACCTGTACCCCCCATCCCCTCTTATCATCCTTTCTCCACCATCTCATCGCCCTTTATCGCCTCCTCCCCATCACAGGCCCCTCCCCCACCCCCCCACACATACCTCAACCACCTATCCCCCACTCCCATCACCTCTCCATCTACCCCTCTACTCTCCACCCTGCTAATGTACAGGACTGTTTCTACTGATAAGAGGCTCACATCATCGCTAACAGCTAACTCTCTCCCGCCTCTCCAATGCTACCACTAATGAAGCTGTCAGCACTGATCTATCTATCGTTCTGTATGGGGGAGAGAGGGAGTGTTTGTGTGTGTGTGTGTGTGTGGGGGGGGGGTGACAGGGAGGTAAGAGGGTGAGCAGAGAGAGCGCGAGAGAGGGTGAGGGGGGGGGGGCTACAGCAGCACCTAGACGTCTACACAGATTCTGTCAGACCTGGGCCATGATAGTAGATCTCAGTAATACAAAATAATGGTGTTCCAAAAAGGTCCAGTTGCCAGGCCAGGACCACCAATACATATTCCATCTAGACACTGTTGCCCTAGAGCACACAAAAACTATACTCACGTCGGCCTAAGCATCAACACCACAGGTAACTTCCACAAAGCTGTGAACGATCTGAGAGACAAGGCAAGAAGGGCATTCTACGCCATCAAAAGGAACATAAAATTTGACATCCCAATTAGGATCTGTCAAAAAAATACTTGAATTAGTTATGAACCCATTGCCCTTTATGGTTGTGAGGTCTGGGGTCCACTCACCAACCAAGACTTAACCAAATGGGATAAACACCAAATTGAGACAAATTGAGGAATTCTACAAAAACACCTTCTGTGTACAATATAAAACACCAAATGATGCATACAGAGCAGAATTAGGCCTAATTATCAAAATCCAGAAAAGCGTTGTTAAATTCTACAACCGCCTAAAAGGAAGCGATTTCCAAACCTTCCATATTAAAGCCACCACCTACAGAGATTAATCTAGAGAAGAGTCCCCTAAGCAAGCTGGTCTTCGGGTCTGTTTGTGTTTGCGTACAGAGCCCCAGGACCAGCTTGCTTAGGGGACTCTTCTCTAGGTTCATCTCTCTGTAGGTGGTAGCCAGGATAGCATCAGCAACACAATTAGACAGAGTGGCAGAATACCTGACGACTGTGACCGATCCAACATTAAGGAAAGCTTTGACTATGTACAGACTCAGTGAGCCTTGCTATTGAGAGAGGCCGCAGTAGGCAGACCTGGTTCTCAAGAAGACAGGCACACCGCCCACAAAATGAGGTGGAAACTGAGCTGCACTTCCTAAAATCCTGCCAAATGTATGGCCATATTAGAGACACATACAGTGCATTTGTATTTAGACCCCTTGCCTTTTTCCACATTTTGTTACATTGCAGCCTTATTTTAAAATTATTAAATCGTTTTTTCCCCTCATCAATCTACACACAATACCTCATAAATGACAAAGCAAAAACAGATTTATTTTATGTTTGCAAATGTATAAAAAATTCTTAACAGAAATATTTACATAAATATTCAGACCCTTTCTCAGTACTTTGTTGAAGCACCTTTGGCAGCAATTACAGCATTGAGTCTTAGGTTTGACGCTACAAGCTTAGCACACCTGTATTTAAGGGAGTTTTTCCCATTCTTCTCTGCAGATCCTCTCCTCTGCTGCACAGCTATTTTCAGGTCTCTCCAGAGATGTTCGATCGGGTTCAAGTCCAGGCTCTGGCTGGGCCACTCAACAAGGACGTTCAGAGACTTGTCCTGAAGCCACTCCTGTGTTGTCTTGACTGTGTGCTTAGCGTCATTGTCCGGTTGGAAGGTGAACCTTCGCCCCCCCAATCTGAGGTCCTGATTGTTCTGGTGCAGGTTGTCCTCAAGGATCCCTCTATAATTTGCTCAGTTCATCTTTCCCTCAATCCTGACAAGTCTCATAGTCCCTTCTGCTGAAAACCATCCTCAAAGCATGATGCTGCCACCACCATGCTTCAGCGTAGTGATGGTGACAGGTTTCCTCCAGGCATGACTATTGGCATTCAGGCCAAAGAGTTCAATCTTTGTTTCATCAGACCAGAGACTCTTGTTTCTCATGCTTTGAGAGTCCTTTAGTGGGTGCCTTTTGGCAAACACTGAGCGGGCTGACATGTGCTTTTTACTGAGGACAGGCTTCTGCTGCAGAGATGGTTGTCCTTCTGGAAGGTTCTTCCATCTCAACAGACGAACTCTGGAGCTCTGTCAGAGAGACCATCGGGTTCTTAGTCACCTCTTTGACCAAGGCCCTTCTCCCCCGATTGTTTAGTTTCTTCCATTTAAGAATGATGGAGGCCACTGTGTTCTTGGGGACATTCCATGCTGCATAAATGTTTTGGTACACTTCCCAAGATCTGTGCCTCGACACAATCCTGTCGACTGACTGGGACCTTATATAGACAGGTGTGTGCCTTTCCAAATCATGTCCAATCAATTGAATTTACCACAGGTGGACTCCAATCACGTTGTAGAAACAGCTCAAGGATGATCAATGAAAACACGATAAACCTGAGCTCAATTTAGAGTCTCATAGCAAAGGTTCTGAATACTTATGTAAATAAGGTATTTCTGGGTTTTTTAAACACTTTGTCATTATGGGGTATTGTGTGTAGATTGATTATATTTTTTTTTGTTTATCTATTTTAGAATAAGGCTGTAATGTAACAAAATGTGGAAAAGGGAAGGAGACTGAACACTTTCCGAATGCACTGTATATCCTCCAGATTACACAGACCCACAAAGAATTTGAAAACAAATCCAATTTTGATAAACTACCATATCTATTGGGTGAATACCACAGTGTGCCATCATAGCAGCAATATTTGTGACCTGTTGCCACAAGAAAAGGGCAGCCAGTGAAAAACAAACACATCCCATATTTGTGTTTATTTGTTTTTGCACATCGTTCTAACACTGTACATGGCCACAATATCAGGTTTGAAATATCTAAATTCCTCTAAAACTTGAATGCTTATCTTTGAAATAAAATATCACTTTTTTAATTATGTATTTCACTTGCTTTGGCATTGTAAACATAGTTGAAGTCGGAAGTTTACATAAACTTAGGTTGGAGTCATTAACTCGTTATTCAACCACACCACAAATTTCTTGTTAACTTAACAAACTATAGTTTTGGCAAGTCGGTTAGGACATCTACTTTGAGCATGACACAAGTGATTTCTCCAACAATTGTTTACAGACAGATTATGTCACCTATACTTCACTGTATCACAGTTCCAGTGGGTCAGAAGTTTACATACACTATGTTGACTGTGCCATTAAACAGCTTGGAAAATTCCAGAAAATTATGCCATGGCTTTAGAAGCTTCTAATAGGCTAATTAATATAATTTGAGTCAATTGGAGGTGTACCTGTGGATGTCGTTCAAGGTTTACCTTCAAACTTTGCTTGACATCATGGGAAAATCAAAAGAAATCAGCCAAGACCTCAGAAAAAAAATGTAGACCCTCAACAAGTCTGGTTCATCCTTGGGAGCAATTTCCAAATACCTGAAGGTACCACGTTCATCTGTATAAACAATAGTATGCCAGTATAAACACCATGGGACCACACAGCCGTCATACCTCTCAGGAAGGAGACGCGTTCTGTCTCCTTGAGATTAACATATTTTGGTTCGAAAAGTGCAAATCAATCCCAGAACAACAGCAAAGGACCTTGTGAAGATGCTGGAGGAAACAGGTACAAAGGTATCTATATCCACAGTAAAACTAGTCGTATATCGACATAACCTGAAAGGCCGCTCAGCAAGGAAGAAGCCACTGCTCCAAAACCTCCCATGTGGGTGGTAGCATCATGTTGTGGACGGTGCTTTGCTGCAGGAGGGACTGGTGAAGTTCATAAAATAGATGGCATCATGAGGAAGGACAATTAAGTGGACATATTGAAGCAACATCTCAAGACGTCAGGAAGTTAAAGCTTGGTCTCAAATGGGTCTTCCAAATGGACAATGACCCCAAGCATACTTCCAAAGTTGTGGCAAAATGGCTTAAGGACAACAAAGTCAAGATATTGGAGTGGCCATCACAAAGCCCTGACCTCAATCCTATAGAAAATTTGTGGGCAGAACTGAAAAAGTTTTTGTGAGCAAGGAGGCCTACACACCTGACTCAGTTACACCAGCTCTGTCAGGAGGAATGGGCCAAAATTCACCCAACTTATTGTGGAAAGCTTGTGGAAGGCTGCCCGAAACATTTGACCCAAGTCAAACCCTAGTCACACCCTGGCCTAACCAAAATAGAGAATAAAAAGCCTCTCTATGGCCATGGCGTGACACCAACACTGAAATGATGGTGTTAAGAGCAAGATCATGGCGTTAATATAAAGAGACAGTTTCATAGTTTTATCTCTGTCTTTTTGTATTTGTTTCCCCTTCCTAAAATAACAAAGCTGCACAGGTCTTTAAATCTAGCCCCTTGTATTTCAGTGAACAAAAAGTTGGCGTTATATGTTCCAGAAGGTTTCCATTTTATAAACCTTGTTAGGGTGTCATGGAACATCTTGGTATCATCATGGAGAACAGACAGTTGAGAGCTGTATACAGTGCCTTGCGAAAGTATTCGGCCCCCTTGAACTTTGCGACCTTTTGCCACATTTCAGGCTTCAAACATAAAGATAGAAAACTGTATTTTTTTGTGAAGAATCAACAATAAGTGGGACACAATCATGAAGTGGAACGACATTTATTGGATATTTCAAACTTTTTTAACAAATCAAAAACTGAAGAATTGGGCGTGCAAAATTATTCAGCCCCTTTACTTTCAGTGCAGCAAACTCTCTCCAGAAGTTCAGCAAGGATCTCTGAATGATCCAATGTTGACCTAAATGACTAATGATGATAAATACAATCCACCTGTGTGTAATCAAGTCTCCGTATAAATGCACCTGCACTGTGATAGTCTCAGAGGTCCGTTAAAAGCGCAGAGAGCATCATGAAGAACAAGGAACACACCAGGCAGGTCCGAGATACTGTTGTGAAGAAGTTTAAAGCCGGATTTGGATACGAAAAGATTTCCCAAGCTTTAAACATCCCAAGGAGCACTGTGCAAGCGATAATATTGAAATGGAAGGAGTATCAGACCACTGCAAATCTACCAAGACCTGGCCGTCCCGCTAAACTTTCAGCTCATACAAGGAGAAGACTGATCAGAGATGCAGCCAAGAGGCCCATGATCACTCTGGATGAACTGCAGAGATCTACAGCTGAGGTGGGAGACTCTGTCCATAGGACAACAATCAGTCGTATATTGCACAAATCTGGCCTTTATGGAAGAGTGGCAAGAAGAAAGCCATTTCTTAAAGAAATCCATAAAAAGTGTTGTTTAAAGTTTGCCACAAGCCACCTGGGAGACACACCAAACATGTGGAAGAAGGTGCTCTGGTCAGATGAAACCAAAATTGAACTTTTTGGCAACAATGCAAAACGTTATGTTTGGCGTAAAAGCAACACAGCTCATCACCCTGAACACACCATCACCACTGTCAAACATGGTGGTGGCAGCATCATGGTTTGGGCCTGCTTTTCTTCAGCAGGGACAGGGAAGATGGTTAAAATTGATGGGAAGATGGATGGAGCCAAATACAGGACCATTCTGGAAGAAAACCTGATGGAGTCTGCAAAAGACCTGAGACTGGGACGGAGATTTGTCTTCCAACAAGACAATGATCCAAAACATAAAGCAAAATCTACAATGGAATGGTTCAAAAATAAACATATCCAGGTGTTAGAATGGCCAAGTCAAAGTCCAGACCTGAATCCAATCGAGAATCTGTGGAAAGAACTGAAAACTGCTGTTCAAATGCTCTCCATCCAACCTCACTGAGCTCGAGCTGTTTTGCAAGGAGGAATGGGAAAAAATGTCAGTCTCTCGATGTGCAAAACTGATAGACATACCCCAAGCGACTTACAGCTGTAATCGCAGCAAAAGGTGGCGCTACAAAGTATTAACTTAAGGGGGCTGAATAATTTTGCACGCCCAATTTTCAGTTTTTGATTTGTTAAAAAAATCCAATAAATGTCGATCCACTTCATGATTGTGTCCCACTTGTTGTTGATTCTTCACAAAAAAATACAGTTTTATATCTTTATGTTTGAAGCCTGAAATGTGGCAAAAGGTCGCAAAGTTCAAGGGGGCCGAATACTTTCGCAAGGCACTGTATCTCTGGCTGTGGGTATTATACAGTATGAGGGAGTTAGGAGGGTGTGTTGTAGGTGTAATGCTATCAGTTGAATTGGCAGTAGCAGTGAGTGGGTAAAATAAATTGTGTAGCCAAGCCAGAAAGAAAAGCCATATTACAACTTCTGCATTTTAATAATTGCATTGTTTGTTCTATAACCTGTTAGTTCATACACCTTGCCACAATAAGAAGAGACAGTGGCAGAATATTTATATATTTATTGTAACGACGTTCGTCTGTAGAAGGAGAAGCGGACCAAAAAGCAGCGTGGTGGTTACTCATGTTCTTTAATGGAAAATGAACGATACATGAAATAACTTAAATCTACAAAACAACAAACGGAACGTGAAAAACCTATACAGCCTATCCTGTGACAACACACACACAGTGACAGGAACAATCACCCACAAACACACAGTGAAACCCAGGCTACCTAAGTATGATTCTCAATCAGAGACAACTAATGACACCTGCCTCTGATTGAGAACCATACTAGGCCGAAAACATAGAAATGCCCCAAAACATAGAAAAACAAACATAGACTGCCCACCCAACTCACGCCCTGACCATACTAAATAAATACAAAACAACGGAAATCAAGGTCAGAACGTGACATTTATATATATAATTCAACCACATCTTTGTTTCATCACAAAACCGGAGAGCAACATCTGTCCACAAAGCATTTTGCATGTAACAAGTTAATGTTTCTGACATTTTTGGACAAAACAATCATTGATTTAGAATCACGGAGAGCTATCGCAACAGGAGCTGCCTCCACTATTCCAGCACCTTTTCAACTTTAACATCATCAAATCACTTCTGCTTAGTTTAATACAGTGACAACTAAAAGATACCAAAAACAATTTAGTCCAATCAATTTAACCTAAATATGATGTGACTGTCAGTTTGGCTCAATGCTGATTGGCTATTATTTTATTTTAAAAAATATCAAGGGAGGCCAGATGCTCGCTGGGTGGGCGTCTGTCCGCGGTGGCGGCTCTGGTGCTGGACGTGGCCCCCACTTCACCATAGTCTTAGTCCACCACCTTGTCCGCTTCCGTGGCCTCCTAACCACGGCGACCCTACTAAATGACCCCACTGGACTGAGGGGCAGCTCGGGACAGAGGGGCAGCTCGGGACAGAGGGGCAGCTCGGGACAGAGGGGCGGCAGCTCGGGACAGAGGGGCGGCAGCTCGGGACAGAGGGGGGCAGCTCGGGACAGAGGGGCGGCAGCTCGGGACAGAGGGGCGGCAGCTCGGGACAGAGGGGCGGCAGCTCGGGACAGAGGGGCGGAAGCTCTGGCAGCTCTGGGCTGAGGGGCTCTGGCGCCTCTGGGCTGAGGGGCTCTGGCGCCTCTGGGCTGAGGGGCTCTGGCGCCTCTGGGCTGACTAGCAGCTCTGGCTGCTCCATGCTGACTGGCGGCTCTGGCTGCTCCTTGCAGACTGGCAGCACTGGCGGCTCCTTGCAGACTGGCAGCACTGGCGGCTCCTTGCAGACTGGCAGCACTGGCAGCTCCTTGCAGACTGGCAGCTCTGGCTGCTCCTTACAGACTGGCATCTCTGGCAGCGCTAAACAGGCGGGAGACTCCGGCAGCGCTGGAGAGGAGAAAGGCTCTGGCAGCGTTAAACAGGCGGGAGACTCTGGCAGCGCTGGAGAAGGAGAAAGGCTCTGGCAGCGCTAAACAGGCGGGAGACTCCGGCAGCGCTGTAGAGGAGGAAGGCTCTGGCAGCGCTGGACAGGCGGGAGACTCCAGCAACGCTGGAGAGGCGAGGCACACTGTAGGCCTGATGCGTGGTGCTGGCACTGGTGGTACTGGACCGAGGACACGCACAGGAAGCCTGGTGCGAGGAGCTGCCACCGGAGGGCTGGTGCGTGGAGGTGGTACTGGATAGACCGGACCGTGGGGCTGGTGCGTGGAGGTGGTACTGGATAGACCGGACCGTGGGGGGGGGGGGGGGGCTGGCTTCCCTTGGCATCCATGAGAGCACATCACTGTGAATTGGGTCATATTTTTAATTACATTTTTTTATTTCACCTTTATTTAACCAGGTAGGCCAGTTGAGAACAAGTTCGCACGAGACCGGGCAGACGGAAGCCCGAGAGTCAGCCCCAAAAATGTATTGGGGGGGGCACACAGGGAGTATGGCGAAGCCAGGTAGGAGCCAAGTGCCATGGTGGGTGATTGTTCATGTCTCTGTGTTTGCACCAGATAGGGCTGTTTAGGTTTTTCACATTTCTTGTTTTGTTAGTCTAGTCATGTATAGTTTCTTTATTAAAGAACCATGAATAATAACCACGCTGCGTTTTGATCCGCCTCTTCTTCGACTCAAGAAAACCGTTACAGAATCACCCACCACCACAGGACCAAGCGGCGTGGTGACTGGCAGCGGCAGCAGGAGCAACACGGTCTGGATTATACGACTTGGGAGGAAATAGACAGGTGGGTGATTCTGTAACGGTTTTCTTGAGTCGAAGGAGAGGCGGACCAAAACGCAGCGTGGTTATTATTAATGGTTCTTTAATAAAGAAACTATACATGACTAGACTAACAAAACAAGAAATGTGAAAAGCCTAAACAGCCCTATCTGGTGCAAACACAGAGACAGGAACAATCACCCACCAAACCCAACACCAAACAGGCTACCTAAATATGGTTCCCAATCAGAGACAATGACTAACACCTGCCTCTGATTGAGAACCATATCAGGCCAAACATAGAAATAGACAAACTAGACATGTAACATAGAATGCCCACTCAGATCACACCCTGACCAAACAAAACATAGAAACATACAAAGCAAACTATGGTCAGGGTGTGACAAGCAGTGCGACACAAACAACAACACAGAGTTACACATGGAATAAACAAACGTACAGTCAAAAACAGAATAGAAATACATCTATATAAAGTGTGTGCAAATGAGGTAAGATTAGTTAGGTAAGGCAATAAATAGGCCATAGTGGCGAAGTAATTACAATTTAGCAATTAAACACTAGAGTGATAGATTTGCAGAAGATGAATGTACAAGTAGAGATACTGGGGTGCTAAGGAGCAGAACAAAAATAATAATAATATGGGGATGAGGTAGTTGGATGGGCTATTTACAGATGGGATATGTACAGGTGTAGTGATATGTGAGCTGCTCTGACAGCTGATGCTTAAAGTTAGTGAGGGAGATATAAGTCTCCAGCTTCAGGGATTTTTGCAGTTCGTTCCAGTCATTGGCAGCAGAGAACTGGAAGGAAAGGTATAGGTTTTGGCTTTGGGGGTGACCAGTAAAATATACCTTCTGGAGCGCATTCTACGAGTGGGTGCTGCTATGGTGACCAGTGAGCTGAGATAAGATGGGCTTTACCTAGCAAAGACTTATAGATGGCCTGGAGCCAGTGGGTTTGGCGACAAATATGAAGCGAGGGCCAGCCAACGAGACCATACAGGTTGCAGTGGTGGGTGGTATATGGGGCTTTGGTGACAAAACGGATGGCACTGTGATAGACTGCATCCAATTTGCTGAGTAGAGTGTTGGAGGCTATTTTATAAATGACATCACCGAAGTGAAGGATCGGTACGACAGTCAGTTTTACGGGGGTGTGTTTGGCAGCATTAGTGAAGGATGCTTTTTTTGCGAAATAGGAAGTTGATTCTAGATTTAATTTTGGATTGGAGATGCTTAATGTGAGTTTGGAAGGAGAGTTTACAGTCTAACCTGACACCTAGGTATTTGTAATTGTCCACATATTCTACGTCAGAACCGTCCAGAGTAGTGATGCTAGACGGGCGGGCAGGTGCGGGCAGCGATCGGTTGAAGAGCATGCATTTAGTTTACTTGCATTTAAGAGCAGTTGAGAACACGGAAGGAGACTTGTATGGCATTGAAGCTCGTCTGGAGGTTAGTTAACACAGTGTTCAAAGAAGGGCCAGAAGTATACAGAATGGTGTCGTCTGCGTAGAGGTGGATCAGAGAATCACCAGCAGCAAGAGCGACATCATTGATGTATACAGAGAAAAGAGTCGGCCCAAGAATTGAACCCTGTGGCACCCCAATAGACTCTGCCAGAGGTCCGGATTACAGGCCCTCTGATTTGACACGCTGAACTCTGTCTGAGAAGTAGTTGGTGAACCAGGCGAGGCAGTCATTTGAGAAACCAAGGCTGTTGAGTCTGCCGATAAGAATGCAATAATTGACAGAGTCGAAAGCCTTGGCCAGGTCGATGAATACGGCTGCACAGTATTGTCTTTTATCAATGGCGGTTATGATATCGTTTAGGACCTTGAGCATGGCTGAGGTGCACCCATGACCAGCTCGGAGACCAGATTGCATAACGGAGAAGGTACGGTGGGATTCGAAATGGTCGGTGATCTGTTCGTTAACTTGGCTTTTGAATACCTTAGAAAGGCAGGGTAGGATAGATATAGGTCTGTAACAGTTTGGTGCTAGAGTGTCTTCCCCTTTGAAGAGGTGGATGAGAGGGGGATGACCACATTTGACACGTGCATGAGTATGTGTACGAGTGCGTGTGTGTTTGTGTTTGTGATTGTGTGTGGTATGCATGACCGTATGGGTTAATGTCTCTTGTCTCCTGACTGTCTGGCCTCTCTGACTCACTGTTTCATTCTGACGAGGCACAAATACGCAGAAAAGTTGCCAAAACAACAACTAACAATACATCACAAATGGATCATGTTGACAACTCCCACTACTTTATTAACTCTGTTGCTTTCCATACTACTTAAGCCTTTGCTCTGATATGTTGTGTTTGACTTTACGGTAGCCAGCTCGATCACAGGGTGTAACATCATTCTGTAATAGTCATAAATCTCAGATATTTATGGAGCCCCTCAGCTCTCTCAAATGTCACCCTGTAGCTCACCCTGTCCGGCTGCAAATGTCAACCAGAGTGAAACTGAACCTCAGAAGGAGAGTGAGGGTATTACTTTATATTATGAATATCATGGTTTCGGTGGTGGGATAATATTGGTTTTGATATGATATGACGCAATATAATGTACTAGGATATAAGATAATAGGATATTATGGCATTTTAATGACCAGATGCTTTTATCCAAAGTGACTTAACACAATCAACTCATACAGTAGTAGGCTATATTTCGCCCATACCGGAATCCAACTCAATTCTGTTATTCCAGGCACCAGAATCAAATTAAATAAGCCATCAAAGCTCAAAATAGACATTGTCTCCATTGTCTGAGTCAGCTTACTGTTTATGATTCATGACGTTCGTAGAGGACATGACTAATGGTTAATACCAGCTATAAACAGTGCAGTGTGTTAAAAAGCAATGTGGGAAGGGGGTTAAGATGTTAGTGTGTGTTTAAAAAAACAAGTATTATTATTGTTTAAAAAAATGTAGGGGGTAGTTAAGCTTTAATAATGCAGATAGATTGTTGGTTCTGTCAATGTAATTGTCTGCATCACTTCCAATCCCCCCCCCCCCCCCTAATTGGAGTAAACTAATGGACAACAATTCTTAGGCTTCTACTACCAGCTTATACATACATACATTTGAAGTCGGAAGTTTACATACACTTAGGTTGGAGTCATTAAAACTCGTTTTTCAACCACTCCACAAATATCTTGTTAACAAACTATAGTTTTTGCAAGTCGGTTAGGACATCTACTTTGTGCATGACAAAAGTAATTTTTCCAACAATTGTTTACAGACAGGTTATTTCACTTATAATTCACTGTATCACAATTCCAGTGGGTCAGAAGTTTACATACACTAAGTTGACTGTGCCATTAAACAGCTTGGAAAATTCCAGAAAATTATGTCATGGCTTTAGAAGCTTCTAATAGGCTAATTGATATAATTTGAGTCAATTGGAGGTGTACCTGTGGATGTATTTCAAGGCCTCCCTTCAAACTCAGTGCCTCTTTGCTTGACATCATGGAAAAATCAAAAGAAATCAGCCAAGACCTCAGAAAAAAAATTGGAGACCTCCACAAGTCTGTTCATCCTTGGGAGCAATTTCCAAATGCCTGAAGGTACCACGTTCATCTGTACAAACAATAGTACACAAGTATAAACACCATGGGACCACGCAGCCGTCATACCTCTCAGGAAGGAGACGCGTTCTGTCTCCTAGAGATTGACGTACTTTGGTGCAAAAAGTGCAAATCAATCCCAGAACCACAGCAAAGGACCTTGTGAAGATGCTGGAGAAAACAGGTACAAAAGTATCTATATCCACAGTAAAATGAGCCCAATATTGACATAACCTGAAAGGGCATTCAGCTAGGAAGAAGCCACTGCTTCAAAACTGCCATCTAAAGCCAGACTACGGTTTGCACATGGGGACAAAGATCATACTTTTTGGAGAAATATCCTCTGGTCTGATGAAACAAGAATAGAACTGTTTGGCCATAATGACCATCGTTATTTTTAGAGGAAAAAGGGGGATGCTTGCAAGCCGAAGAACACCATCCCAATCGTGAAGCACGGGGGTAGCAGCATCATGCTGTGGGGGTGCATTGCTGCAGGAGGGACTGTTGCACTTCACAAAATAGATGGCATCATGAGGTCGGAAAATGATGTGGATATATTGAAGCAACGTCTCAAGACATCAGTCAGGAAGTTAATGCTTGGTCACAAATGGGTCTTCCAAATGGCTCAGTTACACCAGCTCTGTCAGGAGGAATGGGCCAAAATTCACCCATCTTATTGTGGGAAGCTTGTGGAAGGCTGCCCGAAACATTTGACCTAAGTTAAACAATCTAAAGGCAATGCTACCGAATACTAATTGAGTGTATGTAATCTTCTGACCCACTGGGAATGTGATGAAAGAAATTAAAGCTGAAATAAATCATTCTCTCCAGTATTATTCTGACATTTCACATTCTTAAAATAAAGATTTGATCCTAACTGACCTAAGACTGGGAATTTTTACAAGGATTAAATGTCAGGAATTGTGAAAAGGTGAATTAAATGTATTTGGCTAAGGTATATGTAAACTGTACATACAGTACCAGTCAAAAGTCTGACACACCTACTCATTTCAGGGTTTTTCTTTATTTTTACGATTTTCTACAATGTAGAATAATAATGAAGACATTAAAACTATGAAATAGCACATGGAATCATGTAGTATCCAAAAAAAATTGAAATCAAAATATATTTTATATTTGAGATTCTTCAAGTAGCCGCCTTGATTGACAGCTTTGCACACTCTTGGCATTCTCTCAATGAGCTTCATGAGGTAGTCACCTGGAATGCATTTCAATTAACCGGTGTGTCTTGTTAAAAGTTAATTTGTGGGATTTCTTTCCTTCTTAATGTGTTTGAGCCAATCAGTTGTGTTGTGACAAGGTAGGGGTGGTATTAGAAGATTTTTTATTTGGTAAAAGACCAAGTCCATATTATCGCAAGAACAGATCAAATAAGCAAAGAGAAACAACAGTCCATCATTACTTTAAGACATGAAGTTCAGTCAGTCTGGAACATTTCAAGAACTGAAAGTTTTGCAGACGCAAAGAAATCAAGCGCTATAATGAAACTGGCTCTCAAGAGGACTGCTACAGGAAAGGAAGACCCAGAGTTACCTCTGCTTCAGAGGATCAATTCATTAGAGTTACCAGCCTCAGAAATTGTGTCACACCCTGATCTGGTTCATCTGTCCTTGTGATTGTCTCTACCCCCTCCAGATGTCGCTTATTATCCACAGAATTCTTCCCTGTGTTTCCTGTCTCTCTGTGCCAGTTTGTCTTGTTTGCCAAGTCAACCAGCAGTTTGTCAAGCAGTCTCTGTTTTTTTCGTGTCCTCCTGGATTCAACCCTTGCCTGTCCTGACTGCGAACCCACCTGCCTGCCAATCTGCCTGTTCTGACTACCAGCCTGCGTATCCCCTTGTACTGTTTTGGAAACTGGCTCTCACGAGGAACTCCACAGGAAAGGAAAACCCAGAGTTAGAGGATAAATTCCTTAGAGTTAACTGCACCTCAGATTGCAGCCCAAATAAATGCATCACAGAGGTCAAGTAACAAACACATCTCAACATCAACTGTTCAGAGGAGACTGTGTGAATCAGACCTTCATGGTTAATTTTCTGCAAAGAAACCACTACTAAAGGACACCAATAAGAAGAGACTTGCTTGGACCAAGAAACACGAACAATGGACATTAGACCGTGGAAATCTGTCCTTTGGTCTGATGAGTCCAAATTTGAGATTTTTGGTTTCAACCGACGTGTCATTGTGATACCCAGAGTAGATGAACGGATGATTTCTGCATGTGTGGTTCCCGGTGTGAAGCATGGATTAGGAGGTGTGGGGGTGCTTTGCTGGTGACACTGTGATTTATTTAGAATTCAAGGCACACTTAACCAGCATGCCTACTACAGCATTCTGCAGCGATACACCATCCCATCTGGTTTGCGCTTAGTGGGACTATAATTTGTTTTTCAACAGGACAATGACAATGACCTAACACACCTCCAGGCTATGTAAGGGCTATTTGACCAAGAAAGAGAGTGATAGTGTGCTGCATCAGATGACCTGGCCTCCACAATTACCCAATCTCAACCCAATTGAGATGGGTTGGGATGAGTTGGACCGCATAGTGAAGGAAAAGCAGTGCTCAGCATATGTGGGAACTCCTTCAAGACTGTTGGAAAAGCATTCCAGGTGAAGCTGGTTGAGAGAATGCCAAGAGTGTGCAAAGCTGTCATCAAGAATCAAAAATATATTTAGATTTGATTTTTTTTTAAAATTAGGTTACTACATTATTGCATATGTGTAATTTCATATTTCTACAATGTATATATATATATATACATTGTAGAACTATGAAATTATACATATGCAATAATGTAGTAACCTAATTTATAAAAAATCTAATCTAAATATATATATATTTAAAGAAGAACCCTTGAATGAGTAGGTGTGTTCAAACTGTTTGCTGGTACTATATATGAGTGAGTGTGCATGTGATGAGAGGGGTGTGTGTGGTTACGTGTTTGTGAGCATGTATCGGTTTGTGTGTGAGTGTGCATGTACATGCACGTTCATGTGTGTGTTTGTGTGTGTGTGTATTAGCTGGGCAGCAGGTGTTCCTTGGCCTTGGACTCCGGTGAGGTTATTGAGATGCCAGACCCTTGGCCTCTAGATCAAGGGCCACACTTCTCCTTTCCTATGATGAGCTCTTAACTGACTGTAAGGGCATGCAGGAAGTCTGGGTGTGTAGGTATGTGCCAAAGAGTGTGTGTGTGTGTGTGTGTGTGTGTCTTGGGGATATGTGTGTGTGGGGGGGTGGGGTGTATGTGTGTGTCTTTGCCTGAACCCAGCTGGCTGATGATTTTATCCACTCTGACAGGGCAGAAGGACAGAACAATAAAAATGTACATTTTCTCTCTCCATCTCTTCCTTCCTCTATCTCTCTCTCTTCTTCTCTCTATGAGGCATAATCCATCTGATTTAACAAATTGCCACAAAAGCATACTCATCCATATTTCACAGGCAAGTCTGTGTGAATCTCATAGAAAGTACACTGGCTCTCTACGGGTGGAACAGTGATATGAAATGATTGTGAGTGTGTGCTAGCTCCGTCCACGCTCCATTGACAATGAGGGGAGTTGTTCATAGTAACAAATAAAAAATCTGTTTCACTGTTCAACGTGTTTGCTCATCATTATTGGACACAATCATTCCCAATAATCCCCAGTCCCTGGCTACACAGTATTCCCAACATAATTTCCAATCGACAAATAACGATATACTGTAAATCCTCCCCTCTCTCTTTCTGTCTGCCAATTTGCCTTTCTGTTTCCCGCTCCATTTTTTCTCTATCTCGCTTCTCTCTCTTTTTTCCCTCTGTCTTTCTGTCTCTCTCTCCCGCTCCCTCTCTCAAACATGTGATTGGTTGACATTTATGACATGTGTGTTTTACAATGTGCCAAATACAGACCAGTTGAAATCCTCTATTCTCTCCCTCTGCGTTTTTGTTCAAGTCCAGCTCTTGCTAGAGGATCCCTAAGCCCTGAGCCTGGTGACAGAGCCAATTGTGAATCCAAACAGCCTGAGCAGCAGACAGAGAGGGAGAGAGAGAGACAGAGAGGAGAGAGAGAGAGAGAGACAGAGAAAGAGAGAGAGACGCTCACACTGATAGAGACACACGCTGTGAAAGAGGCAGAAGCAACAGCTACAGCAACAGAGCCAACATGCTCCCTCTCTCATACACACACAAACACACACATAGAGAACCAGACCCATGCCAGGGGAGACGGTGAGCACACACCCACACTGAGGAGCACCTTCTCTGGGGAGTAGATCTCACAGACCCCCCTCCACCTGGTTCTCTGGGACTTATTTTTGAATAACAAGGAGCTGAGAAAAAGGTGTTTGTCTGTTTGTTTGCAAAATACACAAACCGGGAAGAGAGGCAGAAGGAGAGAGCAAAGAAAAGAGGGATGAGTGGCGTGTTTGGCACAGCTGCTGATGCCAGGGGCTGAGGGAGAGAGGGAGGCTGACGAAGAGAGAGAGGAGGGATCTGAAGACCTGAGGATTGGAGGAGAGGAAGACTGGCACATGAAGAGCTGATCAAACTTATGGACAGAGAGGAGATAGGGACACAGTACCGGGAAACACACACACACGGACACACACACACGCACACACACAACAATGACGAGGGAACAAAGTCCACGCTTCAGTCCTGGGTGAGTTAACTTCTACTGAGCCAAACACACACACACACACTCATAATACACACACACACACACACACAGATGCAATCACATACTTGCACATACGCACTCATACACACAGATGTATACGCACACTGAGAATAAATTCCTGTCGGTGTGTCATCATGAGGACCTCTTCCAACCCTGACCCTGTCTCCTCACTCACATATCTCCAGGGTTAAGAGAGCGAGATCAGATCAGAGAGGGAGAAAGGAGTGTGCTTGTTTACCTGTGGATGAATGTGAGCGAGTGTTTACCTGGAGCTTACCTTGACAATCATCCAATAATATTGGATGATTGTCTGCAGTGGATTGGTTTGGTAGCTGTATTGTATCCAGGCAGATAAGTGATTGATAGCCGACTGTATATGGAATTGGTATAGTTGGGTTTGTAGCTCAACCCTCTGTCATAAATTCTGTTATTCCAGAAGCAGCATTTCATAACAGATTTCAGAGGCTGTCTTGATTATGTAAACACATAAATCCTGTAGCGTAACGCTGTCAAATTTCATGTAGCACTTTTTGAAAATGAAGTATACCCATGGGTACACTATAAAAGAGTGTTTGTAGGGTAAACTTTGGGTTGCTATAGCATTGTCTCTGGCTGTATTTGCATTCTCTGTCTATTGCACTGTATTAGCCCTTTAATGGAAATGTGGTCAAGCTGTAATGCTGTTTGCTCCATTGGGTCAGCACGTTATAATGAATATATAGTAGGCTTTAGTAGTGAGGCTTGAATTGCAAGCATTTTTAATATTTATATCATTACAAAGCCACCTGTAATTATATTCCTTTCCTGCAGATTCTGTCCAGCCCTGGTAATAACATGATAATAATCTAGTATTCACCACGGTGATTACATGTATTTTTGTATTTTGTGGTCAAAACAACAATATCGGCTTACTGTGTTTTGGGGCAGAGGTAACGCTAACTCTGGCTGGCTTGGTGGCTGCTAACAACCTCTATACTGACCGTGTTATGTCAGCTGTCGTAACCTGGCATAAGTGATCATGATCATCTTTTGGTACACCTTGTGAAGAGCTCTTCTTTGTCTACACCCATTCAGCATCGTTCACACCGTCTTAGGCCTTAGCCCCACCCATCTCTGTAAGGATTCACGTGAGGCCATGTGCTAACAGTGAGTACGGTAGTGTACTAAACAAAGATTTCAAGACTAAAGGCTGTTTTATACGACGTCTATCATGTCGATAGACGTCGTATAAAACAGCTATTTATTTTGTATTTATTTGTATTTATTTAACCTGTAGGCCGTCATTGTAAACAAATTCTTATTTACAATGACGGCCTTCCCTATGCAGTTGTTGCAGTGATGTCATGAACTTGTTGTTGTCGTAATGAAAAAGTATATACACAAAAACAACAGGCTGCATGACATCAGCAAGTATAAGCAACTTTCTAAACAATGTTCTGGTTAGTTTCTAGCTTGTTAAGCCATATTAAGCCAGTTCAAATAATGACCATATCATATAGCTGACAAAGTCTTAACCTTAGATCATTTGTCTTCATTATTACAGGAAAATAAACTCACAACAAGATCATTATTACAAGTTAATGGCGAGCTAATTACAGAAAATAGCTTACGGTTTTGAGTGTGAAAAACTAAAATCAGGGAGTTCTACCGGAGAATTTTTGAATTTGAACTAAAGTTCTATCCTAATTTGACTTTGGTGCAGGTCATGTTGTTCTTCACATTACCATCTCTGGGAAACACACACTGTATTAAATAAAATCTAAGTTTATTCATCACATGCACAGGATACAGACGGTGTAAACGGTACAGTGAAATGGTTATTTGCATAGTGGAGTCTTTTGTTTAGACATCTAGCTAGCTAAAAAATTAACTATAATCCCAAATCATAATGTTACTAACCTTCATGAATCTACGGGTAGCTAACCAACTAGGTTCAATGCTAACTAGCTAGCTAACATTAGGCTATTACCAGAAATGCAAATGGCTCTGAGATACAAATAATATTTCTACACAGATTGTAATATTAGCTAGCGAACCATCCAGCAAATGTTAGCTAGCTAACAGTACACTTTAACCTGCAATGAAAACAACTTTCTGATCAAATTAGAAACTTATAATATCTGAAAATGTAGCTAGCTAGACTATTACCTGTATACATGGATGAACGCTTCTCCCTCTCTGTCATGGATGTAATGGTTGCCCTTAGTTTGAAGATGCAAACCGGAGACAGGTATTTTATACAATAGCCTTCTGTGCTTTCTTTTCAACTCCCTCTGCATTTGCAATCACGCCTGAATTTTCTCCAGCTTCTCAGCTATCATACTCTGGTTCCACCGGGCACTCCACTGATTTCAAAACTCGGTCCTCAAGAAAGTGGAGAGCCTTAGCAACACTTTTGCAGTTCTTCTTCAAATGCCTCTCCTGTGAAGGAGTGACAAGCGAAGTATGGCTAGTGTCCTGAAATGAGTCACTGTTACAATGCATTCGGAAAGTATTCAGACCCCTTGACTTTTTCCACATTTTGTTACGTAACAGCCTTATTGTGTAATTGATTGAATTATAATTTTTTTCCTCATCAATCTACACACAATATCTCATAATGACAAAGTGAAAACAGGTTTTAGAAATACCTTATTTACATAAGTATTCATACCCTTTTCTATTAAAGATGGTGCCGACGGAGATGGTCGCCTCGCTTCTAGTCCTCAAGAAAGTATTTTTATGTATTATTTCTTACATTGAAAATATAAGAATGTTATTACATACAGCCGGGAAGAACTATTGGATATCAGAGCGACAACATTTGACCAACATTACAACCAGGAATACGACTTTCCTGAAGTGGATCCTTTGTTCGCACCACCACCCAGGACATTGGATCTGATTCCAGAGGCCAACCCAAAACAACGTCGCTGCAGAAGAGGTAGACGGAGCGGCCTCCTGGTCAGACTTCGAAGGTGTGCACACCACCCACCACTTCCGAGTATATTACTCGCCAATATCCAGTCTCTAGATAACACGGTACACTCAATTAGGGCAAAGGTTGCTTTCAGAGAGACTTCCAGGATTATAACATTCTCTGTTTCACAGAAACATGGCTCTTTCGGAACATGTTGTTGGAGCCACCGGGATTCTTTATGCGTCGCGCCAACAGAAATAAACATCTCTTTGCGAAGAAGAAGGGCCGGATGTATGCTTCATGATTAACGACTCATGGTGTAATCGTAACAACATACAGGAACTCAAGTCCTTTTGTTCACCTGACCTAGAATTCCTTACAATCAAATGCCGACCAGAATTCTCATTGGTTATTATCACAGCCATGTATATCCCTCCTCAAGTCGATACAACAACGGCCCTCAAGGAACTTCACTGGACTCTATGCAAACTGGAAACCATATATCCCGAGGCAGCATTTATTGTAGCTGTGCATTTTAACAAAGCAAATTTGAGAAGGCTACCTAAATTCCAACAGCATATTGATTGTAGCACTCATGCTACACTCATACACTGGATCACTGCTACTCTAACTTCCGCGATGCATACAAAGCCCTCGCCCGCCCTTCCTTTTGAAAATCCGACCACGACTCCATTTTGCTCCTACCATCCTATAGGCAAAAACTCAAACAGGATGTACCCGTGACTAGAATTTATCAACACTGGCCTGACCAATCGACCAATCCACAAGTCACTTTAAAAATGCCACTTTTATAATGTTTACAAATCGTGCATTACTTATCTCATATGTATATACTGTATTGGGGCGGCAGGGTAGCCTAGTGGTTAGAGTGTTGGACTAGTAACCGGATGGTTGCAAATTCAAACCCCCGAGCTGACAAGATACAAATCTGTCGTTCTGCCCCTGAACAGTTAACCCACTGTTCCTAGGCCGTCATTGAAAATAAGAATTTGTTCTTAACTGACTTGCCTAGTTAAATAAAGGTAAAATTAAAATTCTATACCATCTATTGCATCTTGCCTATGTCGCTCGTTCATTGCTCATCCATATATTTTTACATGTACATATTCTTATTCCATCCCTTTACTTAGAGTTGTGTGTATTAGGTAGTTGTTGTGGAATTGTTAGATTACTTGTTAGATATTATTGCACTGTCGGTACTAGAAGTACAAGCATTTCGCTACAGTCGCATTAACATCTGCTCACCATGTGTATATGACACATAAAATCAGATTTTATTTTATTTGAGACTCGAAACTGAGCCCAGGTGCTTCTTGTTTCCACTGATCATCCTTGAGATGTTTCTACAACTTGATCTGAGTCCACCTGTGGTAAATTCTATTGATTGGACATGATTTGGAAAGGCACATACCTGTCTATATAAGGTCCCACAGTTAACAGCGCATGTCAGAGCAAAATCCAAGCCATGAGATCGAAGGAAATGTCCATAGAGCTCCAAGACCGTATTGTGTCCAGGCACAGATCTGGGGATCAGGGGAGAAGGGCCTTGGTCAGGGAGGTGACCAAGAACCCGATGGTCACTCTGACAGAGCTCCAGAGTTCCTCTATGGAGATGGGAGAATCTTCCAGAAGGACGACCATTTCTGCAGCACTCCACCGATCAGGCCTTTATGGTAGAGTGGCCAGATGGAAGCCACTCCTTGGTAAAAGGCACATGACAGCCTGCTTGGAGTTTGCCAAAAGACACCTAAAGGACTCTCAGACCATGAGAAATAACATTCTCTGGTCTGATGAAACCAAGATTGAACTCTTTGTCCTGAATGCAAAGTGTCAGGTCTGGAGGAAACCTGGCACCATCCCTACGGTGAACCATGGTGGTGGCAGCATCATGCTGTCGGGATGTTTTTTTAACGGCAGGGACTGGGAGACTAGTCAGGATCAAGGCAAAGATGAATGTAGTAAAGTACAGAGAGATCCTTGATGAAAACCTCCTCCAGAGCGCCCAGGACCTCAGACTGTGGTTAAGGTTCACTTTCCAACAAGACAATGAGCCTAAGCACACAGCCAAGACAACATTGGAGAGGCTTCGGGGCAAGTCTCTGAGTGTCCTTGAGTGGCCCAGCCAGAGCCCGGACTTGAACCCAATCGAACATCTCTGGAGAGACCTAAAAATAGCTGTGAACCTGACAGAGCTTGAGAGGATCTGCAGAAAAGAATGGGAGAAACTCCCCAAATACAGGTGTGCTAAGCTTGTAGTGTCATATCCAAGAAGACTCGAGGCTGTAATCGCTGCCTAACGTGCTTCAACAAAGCCATGTAAAGGGTCTGTATACTTATGTAAGTGTTATATTTCAGTTTTTGCATTTTTTTTCTTCTAAACACCTGTTTTTAATTTTCATTATGGGGTATTGTGTGTCGATTGATGAGGATCTTTTTGTAATTAATCCATTTTAGAATAAGGCTTGTTACGTGACAAAATGTAGAAAAAGTCAAGGGGTCTGAATACTTTCTGAATGCACTGTATATCACATCATTTTTACTCTACAGCTTTCTCCGTCTCCATCTCTATTCCTTTCCTCCCTCTCTCTCTCTCTCTCTCTCTCTCTCTCTCTCTCTCTGATACATGTGCAAAATACACACATAAACACACACACACCCCTATAATCCCTTTAGTGGAGTTAGCATGAAGGCTGCCTGCTGCTGTTGCTAAGCTTCCCACTGCTAGAGGAATGGTTCAGAGAGACAGAGACTGAGGGAGGAAGATAAAAAATTATGGAGTGAAAAGGTGGAAAGAGAGATATTAGATAACGATGTAGTGGTGGAAAATGGATGTACAGTATATAGGTGATAACATAAAGAGATAAAAGGAATGAGGAAAATACTAAAAAGGGAGGAGGGAGGAAAATAGAAAATTAACAGAGTAGAAGGTGGGATGAGGAATTTAAATGGGGCAGGACAACGCAAAAGGATGTGAAATGCTTAGCCTCTTCATTGATGGGCAGAGAATAATGATGTCTCTCTGGTTTCAGGGCACAGCAGGGAGATGACAATTTACCCAAACATGGGGAGAGAGGGGGATAGTGAAAGAGAGGGGAGAGGAGTGTAGAGAGAAAGGTGTGATGGTTTTTGCTAACCATGGGGAGAGAGGGAGGGAAAAAAGAGAGGGGAGGGAGGAGAGAGAGGGGTTTTAGCCAACCTGCAGGGACCTCACACATAAACCATCACAGGGAGTTAGGCTTTGGAAGAGGAGAGATGAGAAATAGAGAAGGGGATGCGATAGGAGATAAAGAGAGCGAGAGAAATGAAAATAAAGAGAGTGTTAGCAGAGTGAAATCCTCTTGTCCATTGTGGTGGTCTCCTCTGTCCCTGGAAGCTGTAAAAACCTCAATGGAGGAAAACGGTCAGAACCATGAAGGGCTGGGAATTTGAAGGGAGGAGAGTGTCTGAAGGTTGCCTAGATAGGGAGGGATAGAGGGAGTGAAGTAAGAGGGGGGAAGGAGGAAGGGGAGGTGGGGGATTAAAAGAGGAAAGGTTTGGAAGAAAGGGGTGTTGAAAGGGTATGTGTGTGTGTGTGTGTGTTGGGGTGGGAGGGAGGGCCGTTTATGCTTTTGACCTTGAAAAACATTGGTAACCATAGTGAGCATGCTGAGGTTGTCCTCTGTGTTCAGGATTTTACAATTAGCCCACAGAAGGTGACTTCAACACACACACACACACACACACACACACACACACACACACACACACACACACACACACACACACACGTACACACAATCACATTCTTAGGGTGTGGAAGATTATATAATTAGCCTGGTTGGCATAAAGATGGGAACTGACAGTCTGTCTGATGTGCTAGGGGAGAAGAAGCTATCAGACCCAGGAAGGTCAATTACACACACACGCACGCACGCACGCACACACACACACACACACACACACACACACACACACACACACACACACACACACACACACACACACACACACACACACACACACACACACACACGCACACACACACACACACACACACACACACACACACACACACACACAGTACCCACACAGCACACACACACAATATGATAATATTTTTTACGATCTCCGTTGGGGTCTCAACTTGCTGTTGAGAGTTAGAGTTGTAGAATAGACTAGGTGCAGTTTTTTCTTCTTATGTCAGTCACTGACTCAATTAGCACATTTCAGCTAAAAAAATGTTTACATTGGTAAGTTAGTCTAGCCAGCTATCTAAACTTGTAGTAATCATGGTGGAATTATGGACTGGGGCCCCATTGATTTTGTTAGTCACCCTCACTCAGATATCATATTAACATGGCATTAGTCAGGACAACGTTGCTGGAAATTTGCTTAAAAATGGGCAACATTTATCTGCACCCTATCGCAAAATGTATGGAAATGCAAATTTTCGCATGGGCCCTCAGAAGGTTAGGGCCAATTCTGACTGCATGTGTGGGTATACAGTGCCTTGCGAAAGTATTCGGCCCCCTTGAACTTTGCGACCTTTTGCCAAATTTCAGGCTTCAAACATAAAGATATAAAACTGTATTTTTTTGTGAAGAATCAACAACAAGTGGGACCCAATCATGAAGTGGAACGACATTTATTGGACATTTCAAACTTTTTTAACAAATCAAAAACTGAAAAATTGGGCGTGCAAAATTATTCAGCCCCTTTACTTTCAGTGCAGCAAACTCTCTCCAGAAGTTCAGTGAGGATCTCTGAATGATCCAATGTTGACCTAAATGACTAATGATGATAAATACAATCCACCTGTGTGTAATCAAGTTTCCGTATAAATGCACCTGCACTGTGATAGTCTCAGAGGTCCGTCAAAAGCGCAGAGAGCATCATGAAGAACAAGGAACACACCAGGCAGGTCCGAGATACTGTTGTGAAGAAGTTTAAAGCCGGATTTGGATACAAAAAGATTTCCCAAGCTTTAAACATCCCAAGGAGCACTGTGCAAGCTAATATTGAAATGGAAGGAGTATCAGACCACTGCAAATCTACCAAGACCTGGCCGTCCCTCTAAACTTTCAGCTCATACAAGGAGAAGACTGATCAGAGATGCAGCCAATAGGCCCATGATCACTCTGGATGAACTGCAGAGATCTACAGCTGAGGTGGGAGACTCTGTCCATAGGACAACAATCAGTCGTATATTGCACAAATCTGGCCTTTATGGAAGAGTGGCAAGAAGAAAGCCATTTCTTAAAGATATCCATAAAAAGTGTCGTTTAAAGTTTGCCACAAGCCACCTGGGAGACACACCAAACATGTGGAAGAAGGTGCTCTGGTCAGATGAAACCAAAATTGAACTTTTTGGCAACAATGCAAAACGTTATGTTTGGCGTAAAAGCAACACAGCTGAACACACCATCCCCACTGTCAAACATGGTGGTGGCAGCATCATGGTTTGGGCCTGCTTTTCTTCAGCAGGGACAGGGAAGATGGTTAAAATTGATGGGAAGATGGATGGAGTCAAATACAGGACCATTCTGGAAGAAAACCTGATGGAGTCTGCAAAAGACCTGAGACTGGGACGGAGATTTGTCTTCCAACAAGACAATGATCCAAAACATAAAGCAAAATCTACAATGGAATGGTTCAAAAATAAACATATCCAGGTGTTAGAATGGCCAAGTCAAAGTCCAGACCTGAATCCAATCGAGAATCTGTGGAAAGAACTGAAAACTGCTGTTCACAAATGCTCTCCATCCAACCTCACTGAGCTCGAGCTGTTTTGCAAGGAGGAATGGGAAAAAATGTCAGTCTCTCGATGTGCAAAACTGATAGAGACATACCCCAAGCGACTTACAGCTGTAATCGCAGCAAAAGGTGGCGCTACAAAGTATTAACTTAAGGGGGCTGAATAATTTTGCACGCCCAATTTTTCAGTTTTTGATTTGTTAAAAAAGTTTGAAATATCCAATAAATGTCGTTCCACTTCATGATTGTGTCCCACTTGTTGTTGATTCTTCACAAAAAAATACAGTTTTATATCTTTATGTTTGAAGCCTGAAATGTGGCAAAAGGTCGCAAAGTTCAAGGGGGCCGAATACTTTCGCAATGCACTTTATATGTGGGTACGCAGCCCCTGCAGCCACTGCAGCCTCTCTTGATGAGTTCAGGTTTTTTGTGGCCCCCAACCCCATCAAAGTTGCCTGTCCCTGCTCTATGTGTAACCAGGAGTTAGCCCTCTAGCTATTTTGTTATTGTGTTGGATAACTAGGTCACAATAAAAATAGAGATGGAAGAACAGACTAAACACTCTCTCTCATCTCCCTCTTATTCCATTCGATATACTTTCATTTACTTTCTTGGCTACATTTTCTCAGATGTGACTAGAGAATCGATCACTCCATTTGTCTTTTCTTGTTAATTCAGAGGTTTTCTTGGCTGGTTGTTCTAATCATTGGGCATTATAAGATCATTACATCTTTCCAGTATATGGTGGTGGCTGGATAAATTGATGGCTGGATGGCTGACCTGAAACTCTCTGTCAGCCTACACTCTTAGAAAAAAAGTTTATTTGGCTGTCCCCATAGGAGAACCCTTTTTGATTCCAGGTAAAAACCATTTTGGTTCCAGATAGAACCCATTTGGGTTCCATGTAGAACCCTCTGTGGAAAAAGGTCTACTTGGAACCCAAAACAGTTCTACTTGGAACCGAACAAGGTTCTTCAAAGGGTTCTCCTATGGCAGGGTTCCCCAACTGGCGGCACGCCAGCCGAATTTGGCCTGCAGGTGGTTTTATTTGTCCCCCCTAAGTTTTCTGAGCAAAATCATTCTTATTTTTTTATTCTAATTTTCATTGTTGGAAAAAAAACTGTAAAAAAAATGCCAGGAAATCAGCTTCAAGTGTTTTAAATTTGGGAAATCTGTTCCCAAGTATTTCCATGAATAATATAGAGACGTGATCATAAACAAATGCAAGCAAGGTTGGAAATGATGTTTTATTCCAATATTATATCTGTTTGTGCTTCTTGCTGTCAATTTGCAGTGTACAAATGATTTGTAATTATGTTCCAGCCCCCCAACCATCCACTTAATAAAAAAATCAGCCCGCGTTTGAATCTAGTTGATGATCCCTGTCCTATGGGGACAGCGGAAGAACCCTTTTAGGTTCTAGATAGCACCTTTTTTCCTGAGAGTGTATATTCAGTCTCCAGTAATGTTATCTCACGGCTCATCACCTGTTCACAAAGAGTGAAGAACTCAGCTCATGTCTCTTCGCGTGGTGGTGTTTGGCTGCCTTCCTCTTTCCTCACCACCTGTTCTCTGTAAGTCAGGACTCGTGTTCCTTTGACACATTGAATGCTTAATGTGGGTCAAACTGTTTCACCTGTCTAACTAGGGTGTATGTGTGTGTGTGTGCCCAGCTAACAACAAACATTCCCACAACTTTAGAGAATGTTCCCTTAAGAGTCTTATTAGGTCATTACCTAACATTTTCATAAAAAATATATATATTATTTACATAAGTATTCAGACCCTTTGCTATGAGATTCGAAATTGAGTTCAGGTGCAACCTTATTCCATTGATCATCCTTGAGATGTTTTTACAATTTGATTGGACATGATTTGGAAAGGCACACACCTGTCTCTATAAGGTCCCACAGTTGACAGTTCATGTCAGAGCAAAAACCAACCCATGAGGTTGAAGGAATTGTCCATAGAGCTCCGAGACAGGATTGTGTCGAGGCGCAGATATGGGGAAGGGTACCAAAACATTTTCACAGCATTGAAGGTCCCCAAGAACACAGTGGCCTTCATCATTCTTAAACGTAAGAAGTTTGGAATCTCCAAACCAAGCAATCAGGGGAGAAGGGCCTTGGTCAGGGAGGTGGCCAAGAACCTGATGGTCACTCTGACAGTTGCTCTGTGGAGATGTAAGAACCTTCCAAGAGGACAACAATCTCTGCAACAACAATTATCGCAGGTGGACTCAAATCAATTTGTAGAAACACCTCAAGGATGATCAATGGAAATAGGATGCACCTGAGCTCAATTTCGAGTCTCATAGCAAAGGGTCTGAATACTTATGTAAATAAGGTATTTCTGTTTTTTATTTTAATACATTTGCCAAAAATTCAAAAAAAACTTTTTCACTTTAGCATTATGGGGTATTGTGTGTGGATTGCTGAGGAAAAACATGTATTTAATACATTTTAATACATTTTAGTAACGTAACAAAATGTAGAAAAGATCAACGGGTCTTAATACTTTCTGAAGGCACTTTATCTACCTCAATGTCATTGTACTCCTCCACATCGACTCGGTACTGGTAGCTTGTGTATATAGGCAAGTTATTGTCACTCATTGTGTATTAAATTCTTCTTGTTAAATATGATTTATATTATTTATCTTTTTTTCTCTCTGTACTGTTGGGAAGGGCCCATAAGTAAGCATTTCACTGTTAGTCTATACCTGTTGTTTACGAAGCATCTGACAAATATAACTTGATTTGATTTGAAACATGTGAAGAACATTAATATCTTAAGTTCTGAGAACATGTTAACCACATTCTATTTCACTTAGAGCCGATTGACACATACATGCGTCAATCGCACAGTGAAGACATTTTGAATATTAAATAGCTCTCTGTGTGTTTTTTTCTAGAGACTTACTGTTTCATATAGTGGCTGCAGCTCAATCCCCTCTTTCCGCCGATATAAGGTTTGAGCCTATTCCCTAATATGGGGCTTGTGAAAACAGCTTTTTCTACACATGAGAGGATCCAGACAAGAACGTAGTCACAAAATAGTTGGTAAAACCTAAACCGTGTGAGCTATAAACTAATATGTCACCAATATTGAAAGAGACTCTACAAACAACAATGTCGGTTGTTTGGCTCTTCGACATCCACAAGCTTTATAGCAGTAGTCTAAGCTAACTGTCGCGGACGTCCTCATTTCGAAGAGGTCTTCTCCACAAAACCGACTGTCCAGACCGAACCGTTGGACAAACAAATACACCACATGGCTCGTCGAACATCTCATTCCAAAATCATGGGCATTAATATGGAGTTGGTTCCCGTTTTGCTGCTATAACAGCCTCCACTCTTCAGGAAAGGCTTTCCACTAGATGTTGGACATTTGCTGAGGGGAATTGCTTCCATTCAGCTACAAGATCATTAGTGAGGTCTGGCACTGATGTTGGGCAATTAGTTGGAATGCAGTCGGTGCAGGCCAGTCAAGTTCTTCCACACCGATCTCAACAAACCCTTGCTGTATGGATCTCGCTTGACCTAATGAGATTCTTAAGGGAAAGTTCTCTACATTTGTGGGAACGTTTGGTGTTAGATGGATCCTTTCCTCTCACTATTCTCCGCTTCCTTCCTTTCATCTTTCGCCTGTGTGTCTGCGACCTTGAACATATATGTATCTGTGTGTGTAATGTCCTTTTACTGTGTATCCTTATGTGTGTCTTTGTGCGTGTGTCTGTGTATGTGTGTGTGTGGGGGTGTGTGAAAGTTTGCTCGAACTCTGTCTGTCATTTGTTAAGCCCAGGGTTAGTGATCAGATCAGCAATGCTTTCAGTAAGCTGTGGCAAATTGAAATGTTTTATCAAAATATAGCCTTCGGCCATTTGGATTCATATTTAAAGTGTCCTGGCTGGCTGACGTGGTTGAGATTGTTGTGGTTTTGTAGGAGGAGAGGGGGAGTAGATTTAATTCAATCTTCTGGATTTTCTTGCCATTTATAAATGCAGTGAGGTTCTAACTTTTGTGGCTGTGTCTCAGTGTGTGTTTGTATGTTGTTATGCCTTACAGTTAAGACTCTGTCGATGTCACTGTGTGTGTGTGTGTGTGGGGGGGGGGGGGGGGGGCATCTGTTGGTCAGGAGAGGAGGGCAGGGCAGAGATGCAACATAATACTAGGGGAAGGCCTCTCATACCAGGGTTTTCTAGTGTATGTGTGTCTAGTTGTATTTCCACACACACACACACACTCATGCCTTGTTCCACTCTTTCACACATCCGCATCACAGTTATCGATGTTTACACACACTGTCTTTGTGTTTTCTCTATCCGCTGTTTGCTTGGTGATTTAGCTGTTGACGTTCAACCTTATCCTCTCTCTCTCTATTTCTTCTTTCTCTCTTTCTCTCTGTCTCTCTCACTCTCTCTCGCTCTCTCACTCTCTCCCTCCATCCCGCTTTCTGTCAGTAGATGAATGGCTCTTGGAAGACTAGCAGAGCTTAAAGGGGAGTGTTAATCAGTGTTCAATCTCTATGACCTGTCCGCTCTGATACTCTGTGCTCCTTTGGCTTATTAAGTGCAGTCCTGGTACTGCTATAGACATGTTTCTTCCATTACACTTCAGAGGTTCGTTCAGATACCCTTTATCCTCACAATTAGAACCATGCTGTGAGGAAAATGTGTGTATTGTGCACAAATGTTTCAAGTTTCAAAGCTGTATTGTCACATATACAAGATACCGCAGGTGTAAAACAGTACAGTGAATGTTTAACTTACAAGCTCTTTCCCAACAATGCAGAATGAAAGGTACTAATATGAGTCCATGGTAACGGAAATACGCTGAGTCTAAAACCATTGATTTAACAAACCATAGAACTCTATGCACAAGGACACCTTTTATACAGGAAGATCTGTGCAGATACAGTGTTTGCGTCTGCACAGTTTCTAAAATAGTTCAAAGTAGTCATTGTGCATAGAGTTGTACAGGATCTTAATTTGAGCGAGTTTGCTACAGCAGGAAAATAATCCTGCAGCAACGGGAAATTTGAATTATTAATGGCTGTTTTTTGTTGGTGGTTGATATGTTTGGCATACATTTTAAAGTGAAAAACAGAGTCTCAGCATAATTGCTTTAACGTGGAATTTCCCTATAGATAAGAAGAAAAACACATAAAATACAAGAGGGGAAAAAAAGAAGAGATAATAAAAAATAAACAATAATGCAGTTGTATACAGGTCGGTGCCAATACCATAAATCCAATGTGCAGGGGTACTGGAATAATTGAGGTAGGTACAATATGTACATGTAGGGTATTTAAACAAGGGTAAAGTGACTAGTAGCAGGATAACTACCAACGATAATGATAATCATAATAATCAACGTAGCAGCAGCGAATGGTAATAGTAGTCACTATAATCACTATGGCAGCATGTGTGGCCTCAGTAGTGAGTGTTTGAGCAGGGGTGCATGAGAGTGTGTGTATGTTGGTATGTGTGTATGCGTGAATGAGAAGAGTGTCCGTGTAGGAGTGTGTGCCTGAATGGTAGAGAGCTATGGATGAGCATAGAGTCAGTGCATGTAGTCAGTGTGGATAATCTGTGGGAGAAGGGTAGCTATTCAACAGTCTTATTGCCTGGGGAAAGAAGCTGTCTCTGAGCCTGTTGGTCCGAGACCCAATACTCCGGTACTGCCTACCGAACGGGAGCAGAGAAAACAGTCCATGGCTCAGGTGGCATGAATGTCTTGGATGGCGTTGGAGTTCGCACCCAGTGATGCGCTGGGCCCTCCGTAGGGCTTTGTGTTTGTTGGCAGAGATACAACCACTGAGGATGCTTTTGATTGTGCACCTGTAAAAGCTCCTGAGGGCCCATACCAAATCTCTTCAGCCTCCTGAGAGGGAAGAGGCATTGTCACGACTGTGCTGGTGTGGGAGGACCATGTTAGGTCCTCAGTGATGTGGACACAGAGGAATTTGAAGCTCTTGACCTACTCCACTGCTGCCCCACCACACTAAAAGGACTCTGACCTCCACCTGTGTCATCATTGTCAGTGATCAGGTGTACCACAGTCATGTCGTCAGCAAACTTAATAATGGAGTTGGAGTCATGCGTGGCCACACAGTTGTGGGTAAACAGGGAGTACAGGAGGGGACTAAGCACACACCCCTATGGGCCCCCATGTTGAGGGTCAGTGTGGCGGAGGTGCTTTTTGCCTACCCTCACCAGTTGCAAAGAGAGGTGTTCAGTTCCAGGGTGCCAAGCTTGTTGATGAGCTTGGAGGGCACTATGGTGTTGAACACTGAGCTGTAGTCGATGAACAGAATTCTCTCTTGTCTGGGTGGGAGCAGTGTGGAGTGCAATTGAGATTGCGTCATATCTTTTGAGGTGGTATGCTAATTGGAGTGGGTCCAGGATGTCTGTGATGATGGAGTTGATGTGTGCCATGATCAGCATTTCAAAGGACTTCATGATGACATGATTACTGATATGACTGCTACAGAGCAGTAGTCATTGTGGCACATTGCCTTAGAGTTTTTGGGAACAGGAATGATGGTAGTCAGCTTGAAACATGTAGGGATTATAGACTGAGATAAAGTAGAAGTAGAAAATGTCTGTGAAGATGCCAGCGAACTGGTCTGCTCATGCCCTGAGGACGCACACTTGAATAACTTCTGGCCCTGGGGCCCAATAACGATTGTTGACCCGATTAAAGTCTTACTAACGTCAGTCTGAGATCACCCAATCCTCTGGAACAGCGGGGGCCCTCTAGCAAGGCTCTGTGTTGTTTTTGTTGAAGCGTGTATAAAAGCATTACATTCGTCTATCCGTAATAGACTGTAGTTCTTGTCGGGCGTTGGAGACGGTGTAGTAGGATTCCACCTTATTCCTGTATTGTCTTTTCGCATGTTTGATGGCCTGTGGAGGTAGTGGGACTTCTTCTAAGCGTTCTTATCCTCAACTGTAGCCTCAGGGTTATGTTGGGGATACACCGCATGATTTTGCCATTCCAGACACGTTTTCATGATCGGGGTGAAATCCTATGAACTTGGGCTAGGATCAGTACATCGGGACTCGCATAGTTTGAGCAGGTCAAGGACACACCGATGATGGCTTTTCCATTCTCCGGACCCCTGTTGGATGTCCCGATAATGTAGTATGAGAGAAACTCAGGGCAGGATCAACTACGGAATCAATGTGTAATGTAAGATTTTAGAAGTTGTGTAGTGTATGAAAAGCCTTAGCTGCTATAGCCCTATGTGCGGTGTCTCTGTCCTTTAGCTTGGCGCGTATCTCATTGTTCATCCAGGGCTTTTGGTTGGGAAAGCAGTAAACTTTCATTGAGGGGACAACGTCACCGATGCACTTTCTTATGATGTCAAAAACTCGTCAAAGCCATCACTCGTCACAGTCCCAGAACATATTCCAGTCCGTGCCAACAAAGCAGTCTTGTAGCGTAACCTCCACTTTATCTGACCATTTCTCTATAGAGTCACAGGCCCTTCCTGCTTGAGCTTTTGCTTCTATACAGGAAGTAGGAGTATAGCGTTACGATCTGATTTGCCAAAGGGGGGTCAGGGGGAGGGCATTGAGGGCCCTTAGTGACGCAGAGTTAAAATCCCCGACTACAATAAGTGCAGCCTCTGGGTGCGCAGTTTCCTGCTTGTTTAGAGCCTCGTACAGATCATTGAGTGCCAGTGAGATGTTGGCTTGAGATGTTATCGTCACGGCTATAGGGAGATAGAAGGGTCAGCATTTGACCATCAGGTATTCCAGGTTGGATGGCACCCAATGACACCCATACCCTATGTAGTGAGCACTGGTCAAAAGTAGTGCACTTTTAGGGAATAGGGTGCTTTAAGACTGGGTGGTTTTGTAGATAAGTGCTTCGTAGTATTCTTTGACGGCGCAGCTAATATAGCCTCCATTGTAGATGCAAACACACACGCACATCCATATGCGTGCACGCACGCACGCACACGCACACACACACACACACAATGTTGTGAGGGCGCAGTGCTTCAGCCGTTAGTTATGCCTCACTGCAACACAAACAGGCCCTGTGAAAGCCCGAAGACAGTTCACCAATGTGAATATACAATACACACACACGCACGCACACAGACATCATACTCCTCAGGGACTGGAGGCATACAGCGGTCACAATGTCCTTTTGCTTTGTCACATACGCTGTGACTATATATGATACTAAAGTGCAAGTTACATACAAACACGTACACACACATACACGGACACACACATACACGGACATGCTCACCACAGGAGGTTGGTGGCACGTTAATTGGGGAGGACGGGCACATGGTTATGACTGGAGCGGAATCAGTGGAAAGGTATCAACAACATCAGACACATAGTTTCCATGTGTTTGATGCCATTCCATTCTCTCCGTTCCAGCCATTGTTATGAGCCATCCTCCCTTCATCAGCCTCCACTGGTGCACACACACACACATGCTTTTGCTTTGCCTAGCTGCTCCACTTATTATAAAATTGTGTCGAATCATACACTGCATTGCACAGTCAACTCAAAGTTTTCCTTACGTTTTTCTTGCGGGCCTTTAAGTGAATTGTGGAGTAGAGTGGAGATGAAAGTGACATTTTCATTTAGGCTATTGCTTGTTCATGTTGCTACAGTAGCTCAGTATTTCTGTCGGAGAGAGAAAGAAAGGAGAGTGTGTGTATGTGTGCATGCATGTGTGTGTTTTTACGTATGTGTACTGTCTGTGTACATGCGTAAGAGAGTTTTAAGAATAGCATGCTATACTGTATTTTGGCATTGCGTGACTGTGTGTGTGTGGCATTGTAAATCCCTTGACACTCTCTGTCCTTCTGGCTTGTTTGGGTGACAATGATTAAAATGACCCATGACAAGATGCCTCCTCTCTCTCTGTCTCTATCCTCCTTTGTCTCTGTCCTCCTCTCTCTATCTCTCTCTCTGTTTCTCCATCCTCTTCTGCCTCTATATCTTCTCTCTCTGTCTTTATCATTTCTCGCTCTCTCCCTTTTTCTCTCTCTTTTTCTCTCTCTATCAGGACCTCATGGGACCCTTTTTACCTCACAGGACCTTGTGCAGTACTGGGGCTCTGAAAAAGCATGAACAAATGCTCCAAAAACAGCCAAATAGGTTATTTTAGAAACAAAAAGCTCTCAGTATAGTAATGCAGGTCTTTAGATATTGTACACATGCAATTATGTCATTCTGAACTTTATCCACAATGTTATATTACATATTGTGCAACTAGAGCTGTTTCCCCTATCCAGTTGTTCTTCTCCCTTCACTCTGTGAAGCCTGCTGCTAGAATGGACGGAGAGGTTAATTTGAGTCACAACAAAATGGAATATAACTTTGCGGATAATGTTCCATTTTGTGTGTACAGCATTTTTGTGTGTGCAGACCTATATTGAGAGCTTTTCCGTTTCTAAAAGGATGTATTTTGGTGTTTTTGTAGCATTTGTTGATGTTTTTTTTTTTTGTTACATGAAAATGCTTCTTCTGTACTGCACAAGGAGGATCAGGAAATGACTTGCTGGTTGGGGTAACTGTCTTAAGAATAAGTGAAATCGTGTCTGGATGTAACGGGATTCTAATGACGAACACCTGCCTCTGATTGAGAACCATATCAGGCCCAAACACAGAAACGGACAAACAAGACATCCAACATAGAATGCCCACTCAGATCACACCCTGACCAAACAAAACATAGAACATACCAAGCAAACTATGGTCAGGGTGTGACACTGGACCCTTCTATAACGTGAGGGGTTAAATGCGGAAGACATGTACAACTGACTAGGTATCCCCCTTTCCCTTTCCAGTTACATAAAAATAATGATTTGGATGCAAAAGAAAAAGCTAAATTCTCTTTTAACATTTGATATAGATATAAATATCTGCTTTGTGTCTACATGTTGTGCTTTCAGAAGTCTAAATTGGTTGCTACATCTCTCTTATACAGGTCTCTCTTTTCAGTATTTCACCTTGGATTTTCACCCAAGTATACACTCACAAGCACCTCCCTTAAAACAAAAGAAATTGGTTATTTTTCATTCCTCCTGTACTCACACATCTCATTTAGCTTCCGTACTTTATCTGTGTTTACCAAGATCTACATTTGTAGACAAGATCAATTCACCCTCTCTCTTTTCATTTGTTTCTACACAGCTCTCTCTTCATCTCAGCCTGTCTGCAGTCTGTCAGTTTCCTGGCTTTTGTGTGGTGTTCTGTTTCTCTGTGCGTCTTTGTTTTTTTTTTTACCTTTATTTAACTAGGCAAGTCAGTTAATAACAAATTCTTAACCTTCTCTCCACTTTCTATTTCCCTTTTCTCTCCCCCTCCGAGGCTCATAACGCCTCTGAATCCTTGGCTCTCTCGTACTTCTCTCTCCCTCTCCTTCTCTCCTCCTCCTTTTTTAAACATTCATTCATGAATGTATTATGCGAGTCAGAACAGAGCTTTGACTCTTTGTCCCTCTCTCCGCGTGTCATTGGTCCAGAATTAATCATTAATGTGTTTCCGGGCAAAATTAGGATCACAATTGTTTTTGGTTTTGGAACGTCGCTATTCAGGATACATACGACTAATAAAACTTGAAACTTGAAACTATTTTAAACATTGGGAGCTATCAGCATCTTTCCTCAAGCTCTTTTCTCTCTCTCTCCCTTCTTTGTCTCTTTCCCTCCATCCTCCCACCGCCATTTCGTTTGTCCCGCTGTTAGATGAACAGAACAGATTTTTTAAAACTTTTATCCATCCTCTGATAAAGTGCAGCGCATACTAAGCAGATGGGAAGGCACTGGATTGGTTGAGATACTCAGATAAAATCAGCTATTTCTTTATGTGCATATGCCTGTGGTGCATCAATATATCTACAGTATGCGTGTACGTGCATGCATCAGCATGTTTTTGTGTGTGCCTCCCTCTGTGTGTGCACATGTGGCTTTTGCAGTACTGCATATTTATTTTCCTGTGTTTAACGTCTGTGTATAACGTCTCTTATCATATCATTTTAGGGCATCTGTTTGTGGTAATTTTTTTGCTATCTGAATAGTTTATGGGTAGATGCAAAGAAGCACCTCACCATTATTTACCCCAAAAACGCTCTTCTATTATTTATCAGTGTTCTCCCAAAACCAAAAGCCTTTCATCTGATTTAGAAGCGCTTAGTTTATTCTGTTTTAGAAGGCTTTAAGAGTCTTGAGTTTCTTGGACATGATGTGAAGAAACTCATGAGTGACAGGTGTCGTTTCCAAGCCGGATCTTCAATGGCCATTATAATATTACAAGCACACCCTGTTATGAATGTAAATGACTGTTAACATGTCATAAACACAGAGTTCTGTTCTTATGACATCACAAACACAACCCGAGTTCTAATCTCAAATGGCCATTATGACGTCCCAATCGGAGTTCTCATTTTAAATGGCCATTATGACAAATAAAATATCACAGGCCAAGTTCTATTTGGCCAATATGACAACACAAACACCCACCTAATGGCCATATGACATCGCAAACACAGGCATAGTTGTCATTATGGGTGCGTTCATAAAATTCACTCTGGAGTGCCAGAGTGCACTCAGAGTACGCTCTGGGTAGTCGTAAATTCATAGCGTTATCAGAGTTCATAAATTCAGAGTGTTTCGCTCGGAGCATACTGGACGAGGACTAGGGTTGATCCGAGCGTTCAGACCTCACAACAGCAGCAGTCAAGCACCCAAGGTAACTGGCTGAAGTTGGCTAGCTTGCTAGCTACTTCCAGACATAAATGAGAAAACACCTCACTAGCCATTGTTCTCACCCTAGCAGAGCTGGTTAGTCTTTCATGTTATCTAGAACGTCGGTGACTGTAACTGTGCTGCTGGCAACAATTGAATTACGTTCTTTTGCTGACATTTACGGACCAGTCATATTCAACGGATGTTGCGCATTCGTAAATCCATCAGTTATTCTGCTACTCATTGCTGGAAGACAGATCTGTAAAGTTAAGTGGAAGGAGTGGAGTGGAGAAGATGGGTGGAAAGAGGGAAGGGAGGAGGAATGCCTGTTGTCCTGGTCATAATTTTAAATCCCCTCATGACATTCCACCGGTGAATCTGATACCCCTGTTCACAGAAGGCATGGGGAGATTACACACACACACACAAGCACATGTGCACACAAGCAGCTGTGCGCACACAGACTGATTATTCTCGGTCCACTTGGACATAATTGGGACATCAGCTGTGACCTCTCTGGCAGAGAGGAGTGTGTGTAAGCGAGAGAGAGAGAGAGAGATAGAACGAGAGAGTAAAGTAATGAGTATAAAACCGAGAGCGAAAGAGAGAGACAGAAGAGGACATGTGGATAGGAGAAAAGAGCGGGTGAGTGAGTGGAAGAGAGAAAGGGCAAGCTTGAACTCCAGCCTGGGACTTGTCTGTCAACAGATTATCCCCTTGAGAGTAGCCTCATCTCTCAGTGTCTGTGTGTCTGCTCGGGCCAGGTCCCCGAGCTCCCCTCAAGATGTGTGGAGGGTAATAAGCACAGTCTGACCACAGCACTATCTCCCCTGGGCTGCCTGCCGAAGCTCTGGAGCCTTCGAGCCTCAGCCATACCTGAGGTTGGATGTCACATCCGCTTATCGGTGCTAACGAGGGACCCGCAGGCAATCTGATCAAAACTCCACTGGTTAGTGTGTGTGTGTGTGCGTGCTTGTGTGTGTGTGTAATAGGGGGACTGGAGAATATAATGAGGATTCCCTTACAGAAAAAGTATTTCACATGATTTTACATGTGGAATATAACATGATTTCACATGAAATTTCACGTGAAATCATGTGAAAACGTGTTTTTGGAACAGTTCAAAAGTGACCAAATGTTTTCACGTGTAGTTACATGCAATCACATGTCGCTTTACATACTGTCACACGTTATTGCATTAACTTCACATAAAATCATGCGATCAAATGACAACTTATTTTTGGAACACTTCATGTGAAATGCATGTGGGTTTTCCGTAAGGGTTGGCAGTAATGCTATATCTCCAGAATGTCTCCTTTATTTCGCCAGTCTGCTCTCATTCAGCAAACCATCTCTGACCTCCCAATAACTCCAATAGATAGCACAGAGTAGAAGATACTGTAGCCTCAAGCTTCCTCTCCTCTTTTCCCACAACTATTCCCTTATTTTCTTTCCATATCATTCAATCTCTTCTGTCTTCTTTTCCTAGCCTGTTCCTGAAACACCCTCGCCTTGCTATGTTGTCGACTCGCTGTGCTGTGTTTGCCAAGGTCCTTGTTTACAGAATCTCCACAACTGTGCATGTTTGTGTGTGAACCTGGTGTGATGGAGATTCAGTAAGTCAGTCAGTCAGTCTCTCTCTCTCTCTCTCTCTCTCTCTCTCTCTCTCTCTCCCTTTTACACTTAGCTCTGAAACCCTAGCGACAGTTCCTATTGGTTGAGCCTTTACAGCGTGGGAGCCAGGGAGCCAATCAGCACACAGTTCAACAGGGTCATCATTACCCATGGAGCAGTGCAATTATACAGAGCAGTCGACATCCCATCCACGCACACGTACCTACTGATAGAGCTTACATAGTGCACACAACCCATCCATCCATGTACACAGCGCACTCTACTGCTGATCCACATACAAATACCTCTCTTTGGTCTGAGCATCCCATCCACGTACACATCCAGTACCTACTGGTACAGCCGTGATTACACACTGTGTCTAACATCCCATTGGCTATACTGCTTACATACCGTGCCAAGTATCCCATCCACGTAAACATACCTATATACAGTGCCTTGCGAAAGTATTCGTCCCCCTTGAACTTTGCGACCTTTTGCCACATTTCAGGCTTCAAACATAAAGATATAAAACTGTATTTTTTTGTGAAGAATCAACAACAAGTGGGACACATTCATGAAGTGGAACGACATTTATTGGATATTTCAAATTTTTTTAACAAATCAAAAAATGAAAAATTGGGCGTGCAAAATTATTCAGCCAAGTTACTTTCAGTGCAGCAAACTCTCTCCAGAAGTTCAGTGAGGATCTCTGAATGATCCAATGTTGACCTAAATGACTAATGATGATAAATACAATCCACCTGTGTGTAATCAAGTCTCCGTATAAATGCACCTGCACTGTGATAGTCTCAGAGGTCCGTTAAAAGCGCAGAGAGCATCATGAAGAACAAGGAACACACCAGGCAGGTCCGAGATACTGTTGTGAAGAAGTTTAAAGCCGGATTTGGATACAAAAATATTTCCCAAGCTTTAAACATCCCAAGGAGCACTGTGCAAGCAATAATATTGAAATGGAAGGAGTATCAGACCACTGCAAATCTACCAAGACCTGGCCGTCCCTCTAAACTTTCTGCTCATACAAGGAGAAGACTGATCAGAGATGCAGCCAAGAGGCCCATGATCACTCTGGATGAACTGCAGAGATCTACAGCTGAGGTGGGAGACTCTGTCCATAGGACAACAATCAGTCGTATATTGCACAAATCTGGCCTTTATGGAAGAGTGGCAAGAAGAAAGCCATTTCTTAAAGCTATCCATAAAAAATGTCGTTTAAAGTTTGCCACAAGCCACCTGGGAGACACACCAAACATGTGGAAGAAGGTGCTCTGGTCAGATGAAACCAAAATTGAACTTTTTGGCAACAATGCAAAACGTTATGTTTGGCGTAAAAGCAACAAAGCTGAACACACCATCCCCACTGTCAAACATGGTGGTGGCAGCATCATGGTTTGGGCCTGCTTTTCTTCAGCAGGGACAGGGAAGATGGTTAAAATTGATGGGAAGATGGATGGAGCCAAATACAGGACCATTCTGGAAGAAAACCTGATGGAGTCTGCAAAAGACCTGAGACTGGGACGGAGATTTGTCTTCCAACAAGACAATGATCCAAAACATAAAGCAAAATCTACAATGGAATGGTTCAAAAATAAACATATCCAGGTGTTAGAATGGCCAAGTCAAAGTCCAGACCTGAATCCAATCGAGAATCTGTGGAAATAACTGAAAACTGCTGTTCACAAATGCTCTCCATCCAACCTCACTGAGCTCGAGCTGTTTTGCAAGGAGGAATGGGAAAAAATGTCAGTCTCTCGATGTGCAAAACTGATAGAGACATACCCCAAGCGACCTACAGCTGTAATCGCAGCAAAAGGTGGCGCTACAAAGTATTAACTTAAGGGGGCTGAATAATTTTGCACGCCCAATTTTTCAGTTTTTGATTTGTTAAAAAAGTTTGAAATATCCAATAAATGTCGTTCCACTTCATGATTGTGTCCCACTTGTTGTTGATTCTTCACAAAAAAATACAGTTTTATATCTTTATGTTTGAAGCCTGAAATGTGGCAAAAGGTCGCAAAGTTCAAGGGGGCCGAATACTTTCGCAAGGCACTGTATATCACTTGCATACTGAAATTGACTGTGCATCTCAAACCACGACGCTTAGCTCCTTGTCAAATTGTTTTGATCCACAGTAGCCATTTTATCAACAACTGAACAGCAATATATTGTCAGATGCATTGTGAAGAACATGGTCCACCACCCAAAGGACATCCAGCCAACTTGACGCAACTGTGAGAAGCATTGATTGTGGAATGCTTTCAACAGTCAATGCTTCCAACACCTTGAAGAGTATTCAGACCCTTTACTCAGTACCATTAATTCTTGGGCATGAAGCATGAAGCTTGGTCTCTCCAGAGATGTTCGATCGGGTTCAATTCTGGGCCCAACTCTGGCTGGGCCACTTAAGGCCATTCAGAAACTTGTCCCAAAGCCACTCCTGCTTTGTCTTGGCTGTGTGCTGAGGGCCATTGTCCTGTTGCAAGGTGGACCTTCAACCCAGTCTGAGGTCCTGAGTTTTCATCAAGCATGCCTCTGTACTTTGCGCCATTCAATCAAATGTATTTATAAAGCCCTTTTTACATCCGCAGATGTCATAAAGTGATAAAAAAGAAACCCAGCCTAAAACCCCAAACAGCAAGCAATGCAGATGTAGAAGCACGGTGGCATGGAAAAACTCCCTAGAAATGCAGCAACCTATGAAAAAACCTAGAAAGGAACCAGGCTCTGAGGTGTGGTCAGTCCTCTTCTGGCTGTGCTGGGTGGAGATGTTTAGAGTGCATGGCCATGAAGGCCAGATTGTTCTTCAAGATGTTCAAACGTTCATGGATGACCAGCAGGGTCAAATAATAATCACGGTGGTTGTAGTGGATACAACGGATCAGTATCTCGGGAGTAAATGTCAGTTGTCTTTTCATAGCCAAGCATTCAGAGGTCGAGACAGCAGGTGCAGTAGAGAGAGAGAGAGAGTCAAAACAGCAGGTCCGGAACAAGGTAACACGTCCGGTAAACAGGTTGATACTGGAGCAGCAGCATGACCAGGTGAACTGGGGACAGCCAGGAGTCATCAGGCCAGTTAGTCCTAGGGCTCAGGTCCTAGGGCTCAGGTCCTCTGGGAGTGGAGGGAGAGAGAGAGAGGGAGAGAGAATTAGAGGGAGCATACTTAAATTCACACAGGACAACAGATAAGACAGGAGAATTACACCAGATATAACAGACTGGCCCTAGCCCCACGGCACATAAACTATTGCATCATAGATACTGGAGGCTGGCCCCGTCCGACTATATCCCCGGACAGGTCCAACCAGGCAGTATATGACCCCACCCACTTTGCCAAAGCACAGACCCCACACCACTAGAGGGATATAAACAGACCATCAACTTACTACACTGAGACCAGGCTGAGTATAGTCCACAAATATCTCCTCCCCCGCACGAGCCCAAGGGGGTGCAAAATCAGACAGGAAAGATCACGTCTGTGACTCAACCCACTCAAGTGACACACACCTCCTAGGGATGGCATGGAAGAGCACTAGTAAGCCAGTGACTCATTCCCCGTAATAGGGTCAGAGACCAAGAATCCCAGTGGAGAGAGGGGAGCCGGCCAGGCAGAGACAGCAAGGGCGGTACGTCGCTCCAGTGTCTTGCCGTTCATCTTCGCACACCTGGGCCAGACTACAGTCAATCATAGGACCTACTGAAGAGATGAGTCTTCAGTAAAAACGTAAAGGTCTAGACGGAGACAGCATCTCTCACATGGATAGGCAGACCAATCTATAAAAATGTATTGATATAGGAGAAAGCCCTGCCTCCACCTGTTTGGTTAGAAATTCTAGGAACAATAAGGCAGCCTGCGTCTGTTCATCTTTTCCTCGATCCTGACTAGTCTCCCAGTCCCTGCCACTGAAAAACATCCCAGCAGCATTTTAATTTTTAAATGTTTTGTTTAACCTTTATTTAACTAGGCATGTCAATTAAGAACAAACTCTTATTTACAATGACGGCCTACCGGGGAACAGTGGGTTAACTGCCTTGTTCAGGGGCAGAACGAAAGATGTTTACCTTGTCAGCACAGGGGTTCAATCCAGCAACCTTTCGGTTACTGGCTCAATGCTACCTGCCGCCTCATGATGCTGCCATCCCCATGCTTTACCATACGGATGGTATTGGCCAGGTGATGAGCTGTGCCAGGTTTCCTCCAGACCTGACACTTTTGCATTCAGGTCATACAGGTAATGAGTGGAGAACAGTAGGGCTTCTTAAAGAAAAACTAACAGGTCTGTGAAAGCCGGAATTCTTACTGGTTGGTAGGTGATCAAATACTTATGTCATGCAATAAAATGCAAATTAATTACTTAAAAATCATACAATGTGATTTTCTGGATTTATGTTTTAGATTCCGTCTCTCACAGTTGAAGTGTACCTATGATAAAAATTACAGACCTCTACATGCTTTGTAAGTAGGAAAACCTGCAAAATCGGCAGTGTGTCAAATACTTGTTCTCCCCACTGTACTTTCTAGCTACATGCACCCTAAAGACTCTGGCAAGTGTGCTAGTCTATTGTCACTTTTATTATGCCTGCACATCATGGTTCACCAGCAGCCCCAAACATCTAAAGAATAAGCTACAGACCAGCCAAAACAAGCTTGGAAGAATTGTGCTTAAACTCCCCTCTCATACTCATCTGGAGGTCGTTATTTTTTTTCTGTATCTCTGTAATGTGTCTGTTATCTATGTAATTGTATATGTATTTATGTAGAAAATAGGGACCACAATGGAAATAAATCCCTGACTTTATTGTGAAATCCCGGTCACTTAAAAAAATATTTGTACTGTATATGTCAGTGGAGGCTCCACAGAGAAGGGAAGAGGAGGACCATCCTCCTCAGTGTATTTCATAAAGAATAATAACAGTGAAACATTAAGTTATCCTTTTTAGATAAAACTATACTAAATATATTCACATGCTCCCAAATAATTTATTAAATAAATCTTCAATTAAGGTCTACAGTAGCCTCAACAGCACTCTGTAGGGTAGCACCATGGTGTAGCCGGAGGACAGCTAGTTTCCGTCCTCCTCTGGAGGCTTGTGGTTCTCACCCACTTCCATAGACTTACACAGTAATTAGCACTCCTGGAGGACGTTCTCCAACCTATCAGAGCTCTTGCAGCATTAACTGACATGTTGTCCACCCAATCAAAGGATCAGAGAATGACTCTAGTACTGAAATAATAAGCTACAACTAGCAAGCACTGCAGTGCATAAAGTTGACTCAAACAGAAAAAAGACAATAGTTGAAAAGTTCTTTAATTCATTTCCTAAAAAATGAAGAGGAAGCAAGAGAATTTTTATTTTTTTTCCATTTTAATTTCCACTTACTTAACTAGCAAATGCAGCTAGCTAGTTTAGCCTACTCAAACCTAGCTTGCTATGGCTATTCAACACTGGAACTCTTACAAGTCAAGGTAAGGTTTTGGTTTTATAAATGTATTGCCCCTGGGGCCATACTAATATGGTGACAACGACGTAGGCTGTGTGAAGCGTTAAGTGGTTATGATATGAAGGTTTGGCTTGGGAAGTTAATTCTGCCTGGTCACAGACAGCTGATGTGCTGTGCACTGAAGTCCACATGCGAAGGGAGAAGGTGAGAGGAGGAGAGCGTAGATGCGAGAAGGAATTATCAACAACACAACGAGACCCAACCAAATCATGAAAAAACAAAAAGATAATTACTTGACTCATAGGAAAGAATTAACAAAAAATACAAAGCAAACTAGAATGCTATTTGGCCCTAAACAGAGAGTACACAGTGGCAGAATACCTGACCACTGTCACTGACCCAAACATAAGGAAAGTTTTGACAATGTTCAGACTCAGTGAGCATAGTCTTGCTATTGAGAAAGGCCGCCGTAGGCAGACCTGACTCTCAAGAGAAGACAGGCTATGTGCACACTGCCCACAAAATGAGGTGGAAACTGAGCAGTACTTCCTTACCGCCTGCCAAATAAATGTATGTTCATATTAGAGACACATATTTCCCTCAGATTACACAGATCCACAGAGAAGCAGCAAGATTTGTGACCTGTTGCCACAAGAAAATGGCAACCAGTGAAGAAAAAACACAATTGTAAATACAACCTATATTTATGTTTATTTACAGTGCCTTGCGAAAGTATTCGGCCCCCTTGAACTTTGCGACCTTTTGCCACATTTCAGGCTTCAAACATAAAGATATAAAACTGTATTTTTTTGTGAAGAATCAACAACAAGTGGGACACAATCATGAAGTGGAACGACATTTATTGGATATTTCAAACTTTTTTAACAAATCAAAAACTGAAAAATTGGGCGTGCAAAATGATTCAGCCCCTTTACTTTCAGTGCAGCAAACTCTCTCCAGAAGTTCAGTGAGGATCTCTGAATGATCCAATGTTGACCTAAATGACTAATGATGATAAATACAATCCACCTGTGTGTAATCAAGTCTCCGTATAAATGCACCTGCACTGTGATAGTCTCAGAGGTCCGTTAAAAGCGCAGAGAGCATCATGAAGAACAAGGAACACACCAGGCAGGTCCGAGATACTGTTGTGAAGAAGTTTAAAGCCGGATTTGGATACAAAAAGATTTCCCAAGCTTTAAACATCCCAAGGAGCACTGTGCAAGCGATAATGTTGAAATGGAAGGAGTATCAGACCACTGCAAATCTACCAAGACCTGGCCGTCCCTCTAAACTTTCAGCTCATACAAGGAGAAGACTGATCAGAGATGCAGCCAAGAGGCCCATGATCACTCTGGATGAACTGCAGAGATCTACAGCTGAGGTGGGAGACTCTGTCCATAGGACAACAATCAGCTGTGTATTGCACAAATCTGGCCTTTATGGAAGAGTGGCAAGAAGAAAGCCATTTCTTAAAGCTATCCATAAAAAATGTCGTTTAAAGTTTGCCACAAGCCACCTGGGAGACACACCAAACATGTGGAAGAAGGTGCTCTGGTCAGATGAAACCAAAATTGAACTTTTTGGCAACAATGCAAAACGTTATGTTTGGCGTAAAAGCAACACAGCTGAACACACCATCCCCACTATCAAACATGGTGGTGGCAGCATCATGGTTTGGGCTTGCTTTTCTTCAGCAGGGACAGGGAAGATGGTTAAAATTGATGGGAAGATGGATGGAGCCAAATACAGGACCATTCTGGAAGAAAACCTGATGGAGTCTGCAAAAGACCTGAGACTGGGACGGAGATTTGTCTTCCAACAAGACAATGATTAAAAACATAAAGCAAAATCTACAATGGAATGGTTCAAAAATAAACATATCCAGGTGTTAGAATGGCCAAGTCAAAGTCCAGACCTGAATCCAATCGAGAATCTGTGGAAAGAACTGAAAACTGCTGTTCACAAATGCTCTCCATCCAACCTCACTGAGCTCGAGCTGTTTTGCAAGGAGGAATGGGAAAAAAATGTCAGTCTCTCGATGTGCAAAACTGATAGAGACATACCCCAAGCGACTTACAGCTGTAATAGCAGCAAAAGGTGGCGCTACAAAGTATTAACTTAAGGGGGCTGAATAATTTTGCACGCCCAATTTTTTGTGTCCCACTTGTTGATTCTTCACAAAAAAATACAGTTTTATATCTTTATGTTTGAAGCCTGAAATGTGGCAAAAGGTCGCAAAGTTCAAGGGGGCCGAATACTTTCGCAAGGCACTGTATTTTCCCTTTTGTACTTTAACCATTTGCACATCTTTACAACACTGTATATATACATAATAGGACATTTGTAATGTCTTTATCTTTTTGGAAATTCTATGAATGTAATGTTTACTGTTCATTTTATTTTATTTCACTTTTGTGTAGTATCTACTTCACTTGCATTGGCAATGTTAACATATATTTCCCATGCCAGTAAAGCCCCTTGAAAATGATCCAACGATCAAAGGGTCCTAGGCTACCTTGCTAAAATGCTTGCTTGCTAGCCTAAGTTCTATTCAAGGGCAACGTTAGCTAGTTAACATTTTTTACTTAATTTAAAAAAAAAATTATTTCACATTTATTTAACCAGGTAGGCTAGTTGAGAACAAGTTCTCATTTACAACTGCGACCTGGCCAAGATAAAACAAAGCATTGCAACACAAACAACAACACAGAGTTACACATGGAATAAACAAATATACAGTCAATAATACAATAGAAAAAGTCTGTAAACGGTGTTTGCAAATGAGGTAGGATAAAGGAGGTAAGGCAATAAATAGGCCATAGTGGCGAAATAATTACAATATTGCAATAAATACTGGAGTGATAGATGTGCAGAAGATGAGTGTACAAGTAGAGATACTGGGGTGCAAAAGAGTGCTGCTATGGTGACCAGTGAGCTGAGATGAGGCGGGGCTTTACTTAGCAAAGACTTATAGATGACCTGGAGCCAGTGGGTTTGGCGACAAATATGAAGCGAGGGCCAGCCAACGAGAGCATACAGGTTGCAGTGGTGGGTGGTATATGGGGCTTTGGTGACAAAACGGATGGCACTGTAGACTGCATCCAATTTGCTGAGTAGAGTGTTGGAGGCTATTTTATAAATTACATCACCGAAGTGAAGGATCGGTAGGACAGTCAGTTTTACGGGGGTAAGTTTGGCAGCATTAGTGAAGGATGCTTTTTTTGCGAAATAGGAAGTCGATTCTAGATTTAATTTTGGATTGGAGATGCTTAATGTGAGTCTGGAAGGAGAGTTTACAGTCTAACCGGACAGCTAGGTATTTGTAATTGTCCACATATTCTAAGTAATAACCGTCCAGAGTAGTGATGCTAGACTGGCGGGCAGGTGCGGGCAGCGATCGGTTGAAGAGCATGGCATTGAAGCTCGTCTGGAGGTTAGTTAACACAGTGTCCAAAGAAGGGCCAGAAGTATACAAAATGGTGTCATCTGCGTAGAAGTAGATCAGAGAGTCACCAGCAGCAAGAGCGACATCATTGATGTATACAAAGAAAAGAGTCGACTTGAGGATTGAACCCTGTGCACCCCCATAGAGACTGCAAGAGGTCCGGACAACAGGCCCTCCGATTTGACACACTGAACTCTGTCTGAGAAGTAGTTGTTGAACCAGGCGAGGCAGTCATTTGAGAAACCAAGGCTGTTGAGTCTGCCAATAAGAATGTGATGATTGACAGAGTCGAAAGCCTTGGCCAGGTCGATGAATACACAGTATTGTCTCTTATCAATGGCGGTTATGATATTGTTTAGGACCTTGAGCATGGATGAGGTGCACCCATGACCAGCTCGGAAACCAGATTGCATAGCGGAGAAGGTACAGTGAGATTCGAAATGGTCGGTGATCTGTTTATTAACTTGGCTTTCGAAGACCTTAGAAAGGCAGGGTAGGATAGATATAGGTCTGCAGCAGTTTGGGTCTAGAGTGTCTCCCCCATTGAAGAGGAGGATGACCACGGCAGCTTTCCAATCTTTGGGGATATCAGACGATACGAAAGAGAGGTTGAACAGACTAGTAATAGGGGTTGCAACAATGGCAGCGGATAACTTTAGAAAAAGAGGGTCCAGATTGTCTAGCCCGGCTGATTTGTAGGGGTCCAGATTTTGCAGCTCTTTCAGAACATCAGCTGTCTGAATTTAGGTGAAGGAGAAATGGGGAGCCTTGGGAAAGTGCTGTGGGGGGTGCAGGGCTGTTGACCGGGGTAGGAAAGCATAGTGGAAAGGTGGAAAGCATGGCCAGCCATAGAAAAATGCTTATTGAAATTCTCAATTATCACGGATTTATCGGTGGTAACAGAAAGAAATAACCAGGCATCCTCTACTGACGAAATAAGGTCAATGTCCTTCCAGGATACCCGGGCCAGGTTGATTAGAAAGGCCTGCACGCTGAAGTGTTTTAGGGAGCGTTTGACAGTGATGAGGGGTGGTCGTTTGAACCCAGACCCATTACGGACGCAGGCAATGAGGCAGTGATCGCTGAGATCCTGGTTAAAGACAGCAGAGGTGTATTGGAGGGCAGGTTAGTTAGGATGATATCTAAGAGGGTGCCCGTGTTTACGGATTTGGGGTTGTACCTGGTAGGTTCATTGTAGGTTCATCAACATTAGTAGGTTAGGTTAGAACCTGGTAGGTTCACCAACATTAGCCTTCATCATCTAGCTACGTATTGAACTTCCATCCTCTCAGGTCAGGGGCACAACAATGTATGAATTAATGGTTGGATCAGAATCGCCGTTGTGTGAGATCCTGTGTTGTGTGCTTATTCTTTTACCATTGATATGTTATTTTCAGGTGAAAATTTTTCAGACCTTAAGGTGCATCAGGTACTGCTGGCATGTCTATCTTTTTGTGAAAAATTACACTGGTCACTCATCAGGCATTAATTAAGTATTTATAAAGTATAATTAGCCCACACTTTAGATGAGGCCACACAAAAATCTCATAAGGACCTATATTAAACATCTTATTAATAAAGTAATGAATAATAAGTGATGAAAAAATGATTTACTAATCAATTAGAAATGCTTTATTAAGTATAGACAACTGTACAGTCATTAAAAAGTGTTGCCTAACTTCAGGGTTACTTCAGAGTTTGTTAGGGGTTTGCTCAGTCTCCCACTTTCTCTCATTATCTCTCTCTGTATCTCTCTGTCTCTCTGTCTCTCTTTTTCTCTCTGTATCTCTCTTTCTCGCTCTCTTTTTCTCTCTGTATCTCTCTTTCTCACTCGCTCTCTGTATCTGTTTATCTCTCTCTCTCTGTCTCTCTTTCTCGCTCTCTGTCTCTGTCTCTGTTTATCTCTCTCTCTCTCTCTGTATCTCTCTTTCTCGCTCTCTGTCTGTCTCTCTCTTTCCCACTCTGTCTTCCTAATTGTATTAAGAGTCTAAATAACCTCTACTCTCACTAGCTAATTAGAATTTAGCACAAACAATCGCGTGCCAGAATAAATGACTGAATCACGACACAAAAACACGCACACAACACCACGCAAACACACACACTCACACACACTAACACCCACAAACACACACAAGAGTAAGTGGCTTGTAAGTCTGTTATCTGTGTACTAGCGGGCACAATGCCAATCTACTAATCACAGAGATTTCTTCACCTCACCCAGAAAGACTTGCTCACTTACTTATGGCAGCGCAATGCCCTAAATGATGGCATGCCATGGCTCTCTGTTCTTATTGGAAGCTACAAGGAAGGACGCCAGAAAGATAGCTCTGGTCATCATGTATACCAGTCCCTTCCCCATTTAACCCCAACAGTCTCCCTTGTCTGCCCACTGACCGGTGGAAACTTCCCAGCAACTGGTGGATTTACGGTAAAAGAGCACAGACTTGACCTTTGAACCCAATCACGTGACTGCTTTAGGCACTGGAGGGGGGGGGGAAGGGATGTCACAGTGTAGAAATAGAATGTATGGAATTACACATGTGTGTGCCATGTGAGAGCTGATCAGCTGTGTGATTAGCATAAGTGTGTCATCTCGGAGGAACGTTGAGGAGTTTCTTTGTTTTGTTGACGGGCACAGAAGTAGCAGAGTGTTACTTTATTCAACAGCTCAGCAAAAACAATGTTCAAGTGCTTAGTGGCTCCATGGTGAGTCTTGTTGTTTATATACTGTACCCGGTGTCCCAAAGCTGCAATGTTGGGAAAATCTCCCTTCCAATTTACTTCATATTTATAATGTCTCCAAGCCCCCTTATTTGCGTGTGGGTGAGTACAAGTCAGCTTGTGTGTGTGTGTGTGTGTGTGTGTGTGTGTGTGTGTGTGTGTGTGTGTGTGTGTGTGTGTGTGTGTGTGTGTGTGTGTGTGTGTGTGTGTGTGTGTGTGTGTGTGCGCGCGTGTGCCTTTGCGTGTTTGGGGACCCCTTTGTGTCTGGTAGAGTGCATATATACAGTATGTGTGTGAGTCATAGAGAAAAGCAGGTCATTAGCTTAGCCAAAGCTAATTAAATGTTCCGTTCTACAGGCGTTATCTCCAGCCCTGCTCTTAAGGGACACGTTCCACGGCATGTTCTTATTGTAGCGCCACTGACTGCAGCTATGGAGTTATGATGTATAGAGTGTACGACTTAGATACTATCGTTACTCAGCACAGGGGTAGCTCTCAATAGTGTAAAATGGCCTTGTCTCCTTGTCTCATCTCCTTCATCTGCACTGAACTGACGAGACAGGCAAGTTTAAGCAATATGGATGCCCGACAGGAATTGTCTTTCAACCATCCAGTTCTTCCATGTCAGTTCAAAAGGAGGAAAGGAGAGGTGAGTTTAGACTTTTGAGATGCACCCTGTTTCAGAAATCCCTGTACTGTGAAAGGATGGAAATTAACAGCCCAAGACAAGGACAGATAGCCACACTTCAGACTACTGGATCCCCAGTGAGTCCAGAACAAGCATCCCTACCGCGGTGACAGAGCATGACGAGGTCTGTTAACCAATCATACTCATCCCGGCAACCCACCCTTCATTAGAATTATTAGTGTCTGTTTCTGTGTGTGCATGTACGTGCTTGCGTGTGTGTGTGTGCATGCGCACGTCTGTGTGTGTGTATGAGTGCATTATCTCATTAGCAAGATTATCACATTAGCATAACAGCTGGAGCAGTAGAGAGGGGGAAGCAAGGCTGAATCATGTCATGAATCACCCACCTCCAGCCTTTTCTCTTACCCATCACCTCCCTATCTCCTCCTGGACCACCATCTCTGTGTGTTTTTATGGATACAGTAGATTCATTGTGTATCCATATGCGACAATAACAATTACAGCATCTATAGCTGTTTGGCTGTGCTTGCTCAGCAAACAGGGGACATCCTAAGGACATGTGGGGACATTCCCATTAGGTCCCACTGATGTTCTGAGAACGTTCTAGGAACATTAAAACACGACTTTAACTTCAGGACCATCAGAGGACGTTCAGTACAGGTCCCGGGTTTGGGCACAGTATAACGTTATAATAAGGTATTTTGATGTCCATTAGGGAATGTTATGAAAAGGTTCCTATCTGATTCTGAGAGAACGTAATCCATGAGACATGGAATAAAAGAAGGAAGGAAAGCGCTGCTAGGGTACACATTAGTAGGTCTTTGTAGTGGTCTTTGGTAAAAGGGGTAAATTGGTCACCAAAAAGAAAGGAGGACGAAGGCATTTTTCATATAATGAATAAAAGTGCCTTTATTTGTATGTCAATGGAACCAAGACTTAAAAGCTCTGACGTGTTTCGGCTGCATGCCCTTTGTCAGGGAGTACAAAGATTCAATGATACAATGTCTTATTTTGAACAAAGCATTTTCCGATCAACCCTGATTGAAAAGTGAGTGGTTACAGAATCCTTAATCGTCAATAGTCATAGGACAACATCTAGTAAACAATAATATACAGTGTCTTCAGAAAGTATTCATACCCCTTGACATATTGGTTGTCTTACAACCTGAATTCAAAATGGATTACATTTATATTTTTTCTCACCCATCTACACAACAATACCCTGTAATGATGAAGTGAAAACACGTTTTTTTATATGTTTGCAAATGTATTAAAAATGAAATACAGAGATATCATCATTTACATAAGTATTCACACCACTGAGTCAATACTTTGTAGAAGCACCTTTGGAAGCGACAACAGCTCTGAGTCTCTACTGGCTAAGTCTCTAAGAGCGTTGCACACCTGGATTGTACAATATTTGCACATTTATCTTTTCTAAATTATTAAAGCTCTGTCAAATTGGTTGTTGATCATTGCTAGACAACAATTGTCAGGTCTTGCCATAGATGTTCAAGTAGATTTAGGTCCAAACTGTAACTTGGCCACTCACTGTCTTCTTGGTAAGCAACTCCAGTGTAGATTTGGCCTTGAGGTTATTTTGTTATTGGTTAATTTTGTTTTTGGTTTAGGTTATTGTCCTGCTGAATGGTGAATTCAGCTCCCAGTGTCTGGTGGAAAGCAGACTAAATCAGATTTTCCTCTAGGATTTTGCCTGTGCTTAACTCCATTACGTTTACTTTTTAATCCAGAAAAACTCCACAGTCCTTAACGATTACAAGCATACCCATAAAATGATGTAGCCACCACTATGCTCAAAAATAAGGTGTTGTATTGGATTTTCCCCAAACATAAGACTCTGTATTCAGGACAAAAAAGGAATTGCTTTGACACATTTTTTGTAGTATTACTTTAGAGATCTGTTGCAAACAGGACTTCCTTCTTTTCACCCTGCAATTAGGTTAGTATTGTGGAGTAACTACAATGTTGTTGATCCATCCTCAGTTTTCTCCTATCACAGCCAATAAAATCTGTAACTGTTTTAAAGTCACCATTGAATGGTTTCCTTTCCACTCCGGCAACTGAGTTAGGAAGGACGATTGTATCTTTGTAGTGACTGGGTGTATGATACACCATCCAAAGTGGAATTAATAAAGTGTTCAAAAATGTTTTACCCATCTACCAATAGCTGCCCTTCTTTGCAAAGGATTGGAAAACCTCTTTGTGGTTGAATCAAATAATTGTATGTGTGGGGTACAGTGATGATGGAGTCATTCAAAAATCATGTTAACCCTATTACGTCCATGCAATTTATTATGTGATTTAAGCACATTTTTACTCCTGAACTTATTTAGGCTTGGGATTGAATACTTACTGACTCAAGACTTTTCAGCTTTTCGTTTTTTATCAATTTGTAAAAAAAAAAAAAAATGTAAAACATATTGTGGGGTATTGTGTGTAGGCCTGTGACCCACATTTTTATAAATGTAATCCATTTTAATTTCAGGCTGTAACAAAATGTGGGAAAACGAAATGGGTGCCTTGGGAGGAAGACCACACTATTTGCCGAGGGAATTCACTTTTGTTATTGTCACCGCTGTTTGCTGTTTACATACCGCCACAAGCTAACACAACGGCGGCACTCGGAAAACTGTACAAGACCATTTTAGCCAGCAAGAATCCTTTCACCCAGATGCAGCATTTATCATCACAGGAGATTTTAACCAAGCAAGTTCAAAACAAATTATCCCAAAATATCACCAACATGTCTCCTGCCCCACTAGAGGCAACAACGTGCTAGACCACGTGTACAAAAACATATGTGATGCATACAAAGTAATCTCCCGCCCCCACTTCGGCCAATCAGATCACATTTTTCTGTTCCTACTCCCCACATACAAGCAGCAACCCAAGAGGAATTCACCAGAATAGAGAATAGTGAGGTGCTGGACGGATGAGGCGGACTCAATGCTGCAGGATTGTTTTCAGAATACTTGTTGGAAAATGTTCAAAGACTCATCCAAAGATACATCCATCAACACTGAGGAATATATTGTTCATCGTCAGTCACAGGAATTGTCAGGAAATGTGTTGATTCTGTTGTACTTTGTACCCACAATAACAATCTGGACATACCAGAACCAAAAACTCTGGATGAACAGAGAAATCCTTACCATGCTAAGAGCCCGTACTGCAGCATTCAATGTCAGCCAAACAAACCCTAATGAGTCAGTTGCGCACGATGCTTACAAGGCAAATAGGTACGAGCTTCGCAAATCCATTCGGGAGGCATAAAGACAATATAGCCTGAAATTTGAATCACTGTTCGATAACTCAGACTAGTGACGCATGTGGCCAGGACTACAGGCTATCATGGACTACAAAGGCAAATCCAGCTGTCTGGTGCCCACCAAAGCCTCCCTCCGAGACCAGCTCAATGCATTCTATGCTCGCTTCGAGGCAGACACCACCGAGCCTTCCAGGAGGGCTCTAGCTGATCCTGACGACCAGGTACATTCGCTCTCCGAGGCTGACGTCAGGAAAACTCTTAAGAGAGTGAATACTTACAAAGCCGTGGGTCCAGATGGCATCCCTGGCCGTGTCCTCAGAGTGTGCACTGACCAGCTGGTAGGCGTCTTCTCGAATATCTTCAACCTGTCCCTGTCACACTTGTTTCAAGGAGACCACCATCATCCCAGTTCCCAAGAAAACCAAGGTGACAAGCCTAAATGACTATCACCCAGTCATCATAAAGTTCTTCGAGAGGCTTGTCATGGCCCACATCAAGACCAGAATGCCGGACACACTGGATCCACTGCAATTTGCCTACCCCTCCAATAGATCCATGTTATATGCTATTTCCATCGCAATTCATATGGCCCAAACACACCTGGGTAATAGGAACACCTATGTGAGAATGCTGTTCTTTGACTACAGTTCATCATTCAACACTATTGTTCCCTTCAAGCTCATCACCAACAGGAAGAGGATGTCAATATTCAAAAAGAAAGTGAGCAAGGGGTGGGGTCCAAACCAATGGGGTGGTAATTGCAGTGAAATGTTCTGTCCACTGTGCACACCTCCAAAATGTGAGTGTGTGTGTGTCCGTGTGTGTGTGAGATAACTGAGTGAGGAATGGGTGTGTCGAGATGCTCGCAGAGAGACAATGATAGCACAATGAGAAATGGAAGGTCCCGTTCATATTAATAGGGGTTGATTAAACTGGGAGGGTGAAGGAACACACACCTGGGAGCTGATCGTTTCTTTGTTTTCTCTTGGTAGCAGGCTTATTACTGAGAGTTATGGGACGGGGTGAGCTCCACTCTGTCTCTAGGCTTGTTACAACACAAGGGGAGAGGGACACACACACACACACACAGTGGGACACACAAAGACTCACTTAGTTCATTTTTGTCTCGGGCTGTGTACTCGGGCTGTGCGGTATTGAATAATAAATTGCAACTTTTATGCTTAACACCACAATCCACACATGCCCGTACACACACTCCCTCTCTCTCTCTCTCTCTCTCTCTCACACACACACACACACACACACACACACACACACACACACACACACACACACACACACACACACACACACACACACACACACACACACACACATAAACACGCATATGCACAAACACACCAATGGAGGCTACTGAGGGGAGGACGGCTCATAATATTGACTGGAACGGAGTGAATGGAAAGACATCAACACATGTGTGCTACTGTAGAAACGACAACACAATATACAGAAAATCAGGCACTTACTTTGATAGGAACACACACACATGTCCAAAGTTATTATTTGTAAGAAAAACAAAAGTGAAGGCAATGTGAGAGTCACCAGAAAATGTGCCAGGGGAGAAACATTTGTGAAAAGCCTGTTCTGACTAGAGATGCGCAAATGTCTGCATACTTGATCTGGGGAAACACGGGGGAAGAGCTTGGGCAGAGAGATGTCAGAGAGATGTTTGTCCGGCTCAGTAAAGCCACAAACATAAATTGTCCGCAACAGTGAAATGGGTTACTTCTTATGTGAATTAATGAGTAGGCGGAACACGCTCAATTCAAATCATTTGAAATTGTCAAGTTGAAACATAGCCTATAGATAATTAGCAGGCAGCGTGCCTTGGTTTTAGGGCAGCGTGCCTTGGTTTTAGGGCAACGTGGGTTAACTGTCCGGTTGCGTAACGATCAAATTTTGGAGCACTGAGTGCATTCTGACATCACCCCCTCAAAAAACTCAGACTGGGGCAACAGTTTGGAACTCACGTGTGGAAAGGTTAAAAGTCTAAGCCTTACTGCAATTAGCCCATAGAAACGCATTGAATATCAGATTCATACAAAGAAAAACAATAACTCAAAAGAAAGTTTGTTTTAAAATGTGTTTTTAAGTGTCTGTCCTATATCTGAGAGATAGATATAAGACAAATCAGGAAACTATATATCTGAATGTTTTATTTTTTTGACTGTTGTTTTCTGCTCTTTTGTGGATGTCAGGAGTTGTACTTGATGTGTCAGACATCCTAGCTGATGTCTAGTTCCAGTGTGACTTGCAGGCTTTTGAAAAATAGCTTGTTGTACTATCAGAGATGTGGTATGCTTGCTTATCTAAGATGTGATGAGAGAGGGAGAGACAGATAAACACCACCGTTCAAAAGTTTGGGGTCACTTACAAATGTCCTTGTTTTTGAAAGAAAAGCTATTTTTTTGTCCATTAAAATAACATCAAATTGATCAGAAATACAGTGTGGACATTGTTAATGTTGTAAATGACTATTTTAGCTGGATTTGGCCAGCTACAATAGTCATTTACAACATTAACTAGCGATGTCTACACTGTATTTCTGATCAATTTGATGTTATATTAATGGACAAAAAAATAGCTTTTCTTTCAAAAACAAGGACATTTGTAAGTGACCCCAAACTTTTGAACGGTGAGAGAGAGAGAGAGAGAGAGAGAGAGAGAGAGAGAGAGAGAGAGAGAGCACGAGAGAGAGAGAGAGAGAGAGAGCGAGCGAGAGAGCGAGAGAGAGAGAGTCTGTCCTTCACATATCATCTCCATTCAGAGAGGTTTGTGTCATCAGCACATAAGAATTTCCCGGTGGCCTTTATTCCTTACATCTCTCTCTCTCACCTCTCTCAATTCCCCATCTCTCTCTTTCTGTCTTTCAACGCTTCATCGCTCTCTCTCCATCTCTGCCGCGCACACACTCTTTCGCTCTCACTCATTGTTTGACATGGAGAGCATACAGAATGTGCCCCATATTCATCGGTTGCACCTGACGTCATAAACAGTGGTGCCTGCCATGGAGGGATGCTATTACCTTGCAGTGTGTGTCCATGTCTATATGTGTGGGTGCCTGCATGCGGTATGTGTTTGTGTGTGTGTGCGCTCGTGTGTGTGTGTGAGTGTGCGTGTAAGCGTGTGTGCGTGTCTGCTGGACACTTTTGTGGCCAGCCCAAAGTGAGCAGCAGAGGTCCACTTATAGCTAACAGCATGCCACCTGAAAATTTGGCCTGTCAACTTCATAATGTCAATGACAGCTTTTGGATACCTTCCTTGGATCGATATGCAGTAATTCATTTTCAAGATACAGGCACTCTTCAATCAAATATAGATAGACATCTCACAAAATCTCACAAAAAAACTTTGACTGTGACAAAACTTATCATAGGCTTTCTGGCCAAGTTTAAAAGATGGAGATATTTATTTTGAAAACGGATATTTGTATTGATTTCTTTAGCAGGAAGACATTATCCTATGGCCCTCGTCAGAACGTTGGACTAAAACTTTGGACATATGAATCACCAACCTGTCTCTCTGACTCTGACTTTAATGGTTGTCATTGAGATTCGTTAATGTGTTTGTTTCTGTAACGAGCTGAGGCTCATGTGAGGACTCGTGTCTGTCTTGGTCATAGTTTATATTTTCCGGCTAGGTTTTTATCGAAATCTCTTCTTCTCTCTCCATTTCCTTCCTTCCTTCCTTCTCTCTCTCTCTCTCTCACTATGTGACCTCATATTGAGGCCGTGGGACTGCCACAGTAAAGCAATGGGAATGTGATGCTAAGCCCTGTGCTATGCTTGGCTTGGGCTTAAAATGGGCAAACTAAGCATGGATTGAATATGGGACTTACTGGTACTTAGCTATGGAAAGCACTTTCCCTGGGAAAGTACAGACTTGTCAAATTCCCGCCTCAATTTGTCTCGTGGCAAGAAATGTAGAAGCTCTCCGAATATCCTGCTGACTGGATGACTGCTCTCGCCTGACTGCTACTAAATTGGGTTTGTGTGAGAAGGTTTACGAGGCTTACAAAGCATGTGTGTGTGTGTGTGTGTTTGTCCCTCCTCTAGCGATAGTAAATGTCTACTGTGTAGTTGTGTATTTGTGGATGGTTGAGCAGGCTGCTGTCTCTAAACCCAGGCATGGCTTATGGAGAGAGAGGCTGGGCTTTAGGGAGGACCATGCTCTACGGCCCATGTACCAGCCGCGCCAGTCAACATGTCTGACCTATTTACACACACACACACACACACTACCTGATACCAGCCCAAGGATGGAAACAGACACACAGAGTCAGACAGGCGTATGTATTTGTGGACACACAGACAGAGCTAAAAAAAAAAACAGTTTATACATGCTCAGGATGAACCCTGTGCTTTGTATGCTGACAACTACTAGCATCTTGCAGGTCTCTCTCAAAATGATCATGTTGATATCCTAAAAGGGGGTCTGACCTATGTTCCTTCAGCCCTATGACTCTGAAAAGCTTCTACCCCCAAGCCATAAGACTGCTAACCAAACTATCTGCGTTAACCCTTTTAACATTCACTTTTTGCTGTTACTGTTATCCATATTATCTATCCTGTTGGCTAGTCACTTTATTGCTAGTTACATTTAAATTTAGCAGACTCCCTTATCCAGAGCAACTAGGGTTACATTGACAGATTTTTCACCTAGTCAGCTCTGGGATTCAAACCAGCAACTTTTCGGTTACTGGCCCAACGCTCTTAAGCGCTAGGCTACCTGCCACCCATACGTACCGATCTACCTCAATTACTTCGTACCCCTGCACATTGACTCGGTACTGGTACCCCGTGTATATAACCAAGTTAACCAAGACACTCATTGTGTCCATTATTACTTTTATTATTAAGAGTGATTACTTTCATATTATTTAGTTATTTTCTCTCTCTCGGCTTTGTTGGGAAAGGCCCGTAGTAAGTAAGCATTTCAGTCTGTCTACACCTGTTGTTTACGAAGCATTTGACAAATAAAAATGTATTTGATGTTCCCTCAGCTCTCCATGTCTAACAATGACAAAGAAAATCTAGACAAATATGTATGGGACCTGCTGAATATTTTCAATCAATATGACCTTGATTCTTTGGTCAATATTACAGCAGCCCCAAATGCATGTTCTGAGATGTAAAAATATATATATACAGTTGCAATCGGAAGTTTACATACACCTTAGCCAAATTCATTTAAAGTTTTTCACAATTCCTGACATTTAATCCTAGTAAAAATTCCCTGTCTTAGGTCAGTTAGGATCACAACTTTATTTTAAGAATGTGAAATGTCCAAATAATAGTAGAGAGAATGATTTATTTCAGCTTTCATTTCTTTCATCACATTCTCAGTGGGTCATAAGTTTACATACACTCAATTAGTATTTGGTAGCATTGCCTTTAAATGGTTTAACTTAGGTCAAACGTTTCGGGTAGCCTTCCACAAGCTTACCACGATAAGTTGGGTGAATTTTGGCCCATTCCTCTTGACAGAGCTGATGTAACTGAGTCAGGTTTGTAGGCCTCCTTGCTCGCACACACTTTTTCAGTTCTGCCCACACATTTTCTATAGGATTGAGGTCAGGGCTTTGTGATGGCCACTCCAGTACTTTGACTTTGTTGTCCTTAAGCCATTTTGCCACAACTTTGGAAGTATGCTTGGGATCATTGTCCATTTGGAAGACCCATTTGCGACCAAGCTTTAAGCTTTAACAACACTGATGTCTTGAGATGTTGCTTCAATATATTCACATAATTGTCCTGCCTCGATACAGATACTTTTGTACCTGTTTCCTCCAGCATCTTCACAAGGTCCTTTGCTGTTGTTCTGGGATTGATTTGCACGTTTCGCACCAAAGTACGTCCATCTCTAGGAGGCAGAACGCGTCTCCTTCCTGAGCTGTATGACGGCTGCGGTACCTTCAGGCGTTTGGAAATTGCTCTTGTGGAGGTCTCCAATTTTTTTCTGAAGTCTTGGCTGATTTCTTTTGATTTTCCCATGATGTCAAGCAAAGAGGCACTGAGTTTGAAGGTAGGCCTTGAAATACATCCACAGGTACACCTCCAAGTGACTCAAATGATGTCAATTAGCCTATCAGAAGCATCTAAAGCCATGACTTCATTTTATGGAATTTTCCGAGCTGTTTAAAGGCACAGTCAACATAGTGTATGTAAACTTCTGACCCACTGGAATTCAAATCAAATCAAATCAAATTTTATTTGTCACATACACATGGTTAGCAGATGTTAATGCGAGTGTAGCGAAATGCTTGTGCTTCTAGTTCCGACAATGCAGTAATAACCAACAAGTAATCTAACTAACAATTCCAAAACTACTGTCTTATACACAGTGTAAGGGGATAAGAATATGTACATAAGGATATATGAATGAGTGATGGTACAGAGCAGCATAGGCAGGATACAGTAGATGGTATCGAGTACAGTATATACATGAGGTGAGTATGTAAACAAAGTGGCATAGTTAAAGTGGCTAGTGATACATGTATTACATAAGGATGCAGTCGATGATATAGAGTACAGTATATACGTATGCATATGAGATGAATAATGTAGGGTAAGTAACATTATATAAGGTAGCATTGTTTAAAGTGGCTAGTGATATATTTACATCATTTCCCAGCAATTCCCATTATTAAAGTGGCTGGAGTTGAGTCAGTGTCAGTTTCAGTGTGTTGGCAGCAGCCACTCAATGTTAGTGGTGGCTGTTTAACAGTCTGATGGCCTTGAGATAGAAGCTGTTTTTCAGTCTCTCGGTCCCAGCTTTGATGCACCTGTACTGACCTCGCCTTCTGGATGATAGCGGGGTGAACAGGCAGTGGCTCGGGTGGTTGATGTCCTTGATGATCTTTATGGCCTTCCTGTAACATCGGGTGGTGTAGGTGTCCTGGAGGGCACGTAGTTTGCCCCCGGTGATGCGTTGTGCAGACCTCACTACCCTCTGGAGAGCCTTACAGTTGTGGGCGGAGCAGTTGCCGTACCAGGCGGTGATACAGCCCGCCAGGATGCTCTCGATTGTGCATCTGTAGAAGTTTGTGAGTGCTTTTGGTGACAAACCGAATTTCTTCAGCCTCCTGAGGTTGAAGAGGCGCTGCTGCGCCTTCTTCACGATGCTGTCTGTGTGAGTGGACCAATTCAGTTTGTCTGTGATGTGTATGCCGAGGAACTTAAAACTTGCTACCCTCTCCACTACTGTTCCATCGATGTGGATAGGGGGGTGTTCCCTCTGCTGTTTCCTGAAGTCCACAATCATCTCCTTAGTTTTGTTGACGTTGAGTGTGAGGTTATTTTCCTGACACCACACTCCGAGGGCCCTCACCTCCTCCCTGTAGGCAGTCTCGTCGTTGTTGGTAATCAAGCCTACCACTGTTGTGTCGTCCGCAAACTTGATGATTGAGTTGGAGGCGTGCGTGGCCACGCAGTCGTCGGTGAACAGGGAGTACAGGAGAGGGCTCAGAACGCACCCTTGTGGGGCCCCAGTGTTGAGGATCAGCGGGGTGGAGATGTTGTTGCCTACCCTCACCACCTGGGGGCAGCCCGTCAGGAAGTCCAGTACCCAGTTACACAGGGCGGGGTCGAGACCCAGGGTCTCGAGCTTGATGACGAGCTTGGAGGGTACTATGGTGTTGAATGCCGAGCTGTAGTCGATGAACAGCATTCTCACATAGGTATTCCTCTTGTCCAGATGGGTTAGGGCAGTGTGCAGTGTGGTTGAGATTGCATCGTCTGTGGACCTATTTGGGCGGTAAGCAAATTGGAGTGGGTCTAGGGTGTCGGGTAGGGTGGAGGTGATATGGTCCTTGACTAGTCTCTCAAAGCACTTCATGATGACGGAAGTGAGTGCTACGGGGCGGTAGTCGTTTAGCTCAGTTACCTTAGCTTTCTTGGGAACAGGAACAATGGTGGCCCTCTTGAAGCATGTGGGAACAGCAGACTGGTATAGGGATTGATTGAATATGTCCGTAAACACACCGGCCAGCTGGTCTGCGCATGCTCTGAGGGCGCGGCTGGGGATGCCGTCTGGGCCTGCAGCCTTGCGAGGGTTAACACGTTTGTGTTGTCTTACTCACACGTTTGTGTTGTCTTACTTACTCATGTCTTACTCACCTCTGCTGCAGTGAAGGAGAGTCCGCATGTTTTCGTTACAGGCCGTGTCAATGGCACTGTATTGTCCTCAAAGCGGGCAAAAAAGTTTTCTAGTCTGCCTGGGAGCAGGACATCCTGGTCCGTGACTGGGCTGGATTTCTTCTTGTAGTCCCTGAATTGTGATACAGTGAATTATAAGTGAAATAATGTCTCTGCAAACAATTATTGGAAAAATTACTTGTTTCATCCAAGAAGAAATGACCTAACCGACTTGCCAAAACTATAGTTTGTTAACAAGAAATTTGCGGAGTGGTTGAAAAACAAGTTTTAATGACTACAACTGTATGTAAACTTCAGACTTCAACTGTATATATCAGCGTCTACTGAAGTAATTGTTTATAATGATTGGTTCAGATATGTAAAATTATATGACATAGAATCCACTGAAATATTCAATCATTTGTGACCGGAAGTTTAAAAATGGCTCCTCTCACTTGGATTGCCGAACCCCGGTTTAGAAGATAGAACTGAGTGAACATAGGGCAGAAAGGACATGGGGCTGAGGAAACATAGTGCTGTGAGAACATAGACATGGTCCCTCAAGTTAGTATTCATCTTATTGCGACTAACCTGTATGAATAAAGGTAAAGGCCTAGATTCAATCAGTTAACCGTTAACCTGCATATTATAGCTTTTGTTTAGGTGTAACTGCATTGGAGCTGTCAAATCCACAAGCGGCTCCCGGCGTTATCCCTATTGCAGGCATTGCCATTGGATGCACCGAGTTCCGTTAGTACAAATCCTATGCAGCCGTGTTACAAGCTCAAACACTGGAATCCGTGACGTAATCTACTACACATAAAGGCTGATATAAATCCTTATTATATCATTTCATTATTTTCATTGAGTGTCATTATTTCTATACATTGTCTATTTATTGTATTTTTCTATACACTTTCTCGTTCTGAACTTCTAATACGGGGGGGATTTAAGGACAGATGACCACAACTGCAGCCGCTAGCTGATTTGACAGGTTCCAACACAGTTACACCTCCATCATCTCCTAAACAAAAGCAATGACATGCTATGCAGTTGCCGGTAATCGCCTGTTAACACTGAACAGATTGAATCTAGGCCTAAATTAAATTTGCCAGTGGTATTGCGTGGACATCTGGCCTATGTTGGGTGAAGTGTGGGATCATGCTGTTCTGTGTGTTTGGGGACTAGTGGTGGGTCTGCTCCTCTACCCCTTCTCATCTCCCTCAGGTGGAGTCTTTACAACTGGCTGGTGTGACATTCACAACACTGTGTGAGTTTGGGCACCGCTGGTGTGCTGCCCTGGCCAACAGAGGGGCGCAGCTAGGTGGTGTGTTTGTGCCTGTGCATGTGTGTACGTGTGTGTGTGTTTGTGTGTGTGCATGCGTGTCTAGGCAGGTGGTGAAACCAGCTCTCCAACCAACCCACAGCCTAGTAATGAGGAGAGCCAGACAGAAACTGTAGTTTTCGCATCAATATTTTCACAGTCTTGTCTGCATATTCAATATTCAAAGTTACCTATTAATGTTTGGTAGCTCGATTGGGTTTGATTTGAAATCGATTTCCATATGTGTGATTTCCAAATGTTATTTTTAGGAGATCATGATATTCTACTGCCATCTGGCTGCACTAATGATGCATGTTAACAGGGCTGTAGACCTGTCTGGTCTGTCAAAAATGAAGCTCCTGTATAGATACAGAGTTATCCTCTCTATCAGAGCCATGTATTTCTGCCCTGAGGTATCCTACAGATGGACAGGCTAATGACACGAGTATACTAACAACAATGAATCAACAACAGTAACAACACATACAGTACATCAACAAGACAGACAACACTATACCAACTGCAATAACAACACTTATCTACAGTATGTATAGTTTGCAACAGCAGATAGTGATACATCTGATGAACCAGCCAGGTCACCCGTGATGCAAGTCAGTATTCAACATCCATCAATGTCCGAGGGCATCGGGAGAGCACATGGAAAGCACACAACAATGAGCGCTGTTACATTCAAGTAGGTTTCGGTTTTGCAAGGGTGTTGTGTGCAGAGATGGTGGATGGGCATAAGCACCAACTGCCCATAAGCATCTCCCTCTGGTGCCAAAGGTTGCATGTTCAAATCCAATGATAGAAAGTTGTTTTTTAGATTTTTGTTTTAAGCCTGTCTCAAACCTTTAATAACCTTTCGAAGTTAATGCCTAACATTAAGATTTTGGAGTTAATGGCTAACCTTAAGATTTTGGAGTTAATGCCTAAACTTGCACCTACACTGCTGCCATCTATATACAGCATAATGTATAGAGTATTACCATATAGAAGATGAACCTCGGTATGTCTACACCTTAAAAATGCAGAGTTAATGCCTAATCTTAACCATAACCTTCAAAATTCTGAGTTAATGCCTAAACTTAACCATAACCTTAAAAATTCTGAGTTAATGCCTAAACTTCACCTTAAACACTGATGTTTGAGAAACATGGATGAATGTCTAATTCAGACATGAGACTGTGAGAGTTAGTTGGATAAAAGGACCAGCCATCACAGACAGAGGCCCCACTGCCTCCATCACTCACCCCACAAACGGAACAGTGATCTAGGGGAGGAGAAGGGGAGGTGATGGAATGGAGTATACTGGAGCCTCTGGGGGAGGTCTGCCCTTGGCCCAGTTCACAGTCCTCATTCATGCAGTGACTCAGTCAGTGAACCATAGGATGACACAGGGGAGAGGAGACCTACAGACCTCATCCATTACACTGAATAACAGCCAGAGAAGCCAGGCAAGGGCACACACACACACACACACACACACACACACACACACACATATACACTAACAGACAGGCACACACACACATGCAGACACACATGCACACACACACATACACACATACACACCCATAGGCTGGTATAAGTTATGAGAGTGGTTGTTCAGTGGTCTTGTTAAGCTGGTTTGCAATGAAGTGAGAGTGAAGCTTGGCTGGGTATTTTGATCGCTCATCTGTTGCTGCAGAGTTTGTGTCATGAAGAAGTAGCTATATTTGTCACGTTCTCCCCAAAAATTCAATTTCCAGCTATCATAAAACAGGCAGGATCCTTCAGATATATGAGGTGTCTGGCTAGGCTATGTTTTGACAGGGCGGGGATGTGTGTGTGTGTGTGTGTGTGTGTGTGTGTGTGTGTGTGTGTGTGTGTGTGTGTGTGTGTGTGTGTGTGTGTGTGTGTGTGTGTGTGTGTGTGTGCGCGCGTGTGTGTGTGTGTGTGTGTGTGTGTGTGTGTGTGTGTAAGAGAGAGGCTGGTTACTGAAACTTGAGATCTAGTTGTGTATTCAAGCTCTCTATCGAGATGGGGACCTCTTCCAGATAGGCCTCAGGCTAAGATTGAGAGCAGGCAGCAATCTGTGTGGGTTTACCAGGGGCTTTGTGTGTGTGTGTGTGTGTGTGTGTGTGTGTGTGTGTGTGTGTGTGTGTGTGTGTGTGTGTGTGTGTGTGTGTGCTCTACATCAAAAAACTGTATTCACTGTAGTTGTTTCACCTGTCTTTGTGCTTGTCTCCACCGCCTCCAGGTGTCGCCCATCTTCCCTATTATCCCCAGTGTATTTATACCTGTGTTCTCTGTTTGTCTGTTGCCGGTTTGTCTTGTCTTGTCAAGCTTACCAGCGTGTTTTCCGAGTTTCTGTTTTTCCTAGTCTCTGTTTTTTCTGGTCCTCCCAGTTTTGACCTCTTGCCTACCCTGACACTAATACTGACTACACCGCTCACGTCGCGTGCGCGAGCATTGCAAAATACATTTTGAAATCTATATTATTCAATTATTGCACCCACACTGCTCGCGCGTGCCAAATAAAAGTCAGTTCTATTTGTGACGCAGATCGCACTGCAAATCCTGCCTCTCCCATCTCCTCATTGGTTTATAGAAGCAGGTACCCATGTGCCATCTCCTCATTGGTTATACCCACATAGGTGACTGAAAGACTAACAAGGTTGGTGGCGGTAATGCACCTAATTTATGAAAGTTGCCAATCGCAATATAAAGTCCAGAGAAGAAAAAGCCTGGAAGGAGGAGAGATGACTAGCCAAGTAATAGCAGAAAGAACAGCCAATGACTTGGGTGACTGGAGTCTTTGACAGGAGTCTGTGACTGGAGTCTTACGCAATACCCTCTGTAGCACCTTACGGTCAGATGCTGAGCAGTTTCCATACCAGGCGGTGATGCAACCGGTCAGGATGCTCTCGATGGTGCAGCTGTATAACCTTTTGAGGATCTGGGGACTTATGCCATATCATTTCATGAGGGAGAAAAGGTGTTGTCATGCCCTCTTCACAACTGTCTTGGTGTGTTTGGACCATGATAGTTCGTTGATGATGTGGACACCAAGGAACTCTCGACCCGCTCCACTTCAGCCCTGTCGATGTTAATGGGTGACCTGTTCGGCCCACCTTTTCCTGTAGTCAACGATCAGCTCCTTTGTCCTGCTCACATTGAGGGAGAGGTTGTTGTCCTGGCACCACACTGCCAGGTCTCTGACCTCCTCCCTATAGGCTGTCTCATCGTTGTCGGTGTTCAGGCCTACCACTGTTGTGTCATCAGCAAACTTAATGATGGTGTTGGAGTCATGCTTGGCCACGGAGTCGTGGGTGAACAGGGAGTACAGGAGGGGACTAAGCACGCACCCCGAGGGGCCCAGTGTTGAGGATCAGAGTGGCGGATGTGTTGTTGCCTACCCTTACCACCTGGGGGCGGCCCATCAGAAAGTCCTGGATCCAGTTGCAGAGGGAGGTGTTTAGTCCCAGGGTCCTTAGTGCTGAGCTTTGTTCACACTTTGTTGAATGCTGAGCAGTAGTCAATGAACAGCATTCTCACATAGGTGTTCCTTTTGTCCAGGTGAGAAAGGGCAGTGTGGAGTGTGATTGAGATTGCGTCATCTGTGGATCTGTTGGGGCGGTATGCGAATTGGAGTGGGTCTAGGGTTTCTGCCATGATTATGTTGTAGTGAGCCATTACCAGCCTTTCAAAGCACTTCATGGCTACCTACGTGAGTGCTACGGGGAGGTAATCATTTAGGCAGGTTACCTTTATTTTCTTCGCCACAGGGACTATGGTGGTATGTTTGAAACATGTAGGTATTACAGACTCGGTCAGGGAGAGGTTTAAAATGTCTGTGAAGACACTTGCCAGTTGGTTCAGTCATGCTTTGAGTACATGTCCAGGTAATCTGTCTGGCCCCACGGCTTTGTGAATGTTGACCTGTTTAAAGGTCTTGCTCACATCGGCTACGGAGAGAGCTGGTGCTCTCATGCATGCTTCAGTTATGCCGTGTATTCTCTCTAGGAACCTGGGAGAATATACAGCATAATGTATAGAGTATTACCATATAGAAGATGAACCTCGGTATCCTACCTCATATTTGCTCTTCATCTGAGGAGAATGTTAATTGGGTTTGAAGTTTGTCGATTTTCAGAAGATCAAATACTCCTATGCTGGGATTTTGTAGAAAGACTCAAATTTGATAGTTTTTTGTGATAATTTTACATAAATAGGCATAACAATTCATTCACAATTTCCAGTGAGCGTTTTGTCTCATCCAAATGTGGGAGAACTTTGCTTGCCCAAAGTTCAATCAAAGCTGCAAATAAATAGTCCTAAGGAAATAACTATGCAAGTAGGGAATATTTTTCATCTCTTTGAGACAGAGACAGACAGAAAGATGGCTCTTTGTCCCCGTGACTCAACCCTTGAATGGGGTCCGATAAACACAAACTAGCACATATATTATTAATATGTTTAGCTCTGCCTGAAACACAACCAATCTTCCGAGTGCTTTTTAACATCCCTCCAGTAAAGGCAGTGTAATATATTATAACACTCTCTCCTTCTCATTCATCTTAAAGGGATAATTCAGGATTTTTATTTACTTCCCCAGAGTCAGATGAACAAGTGGATACCATTTTTATGTCTCTGTGTCTAGCATGAAGGAAGTTAGAGGTAGTTTTTTGAGCCAATGTTAACTAGTGTTAGCTAATGCTAGTTAGCAAATGCGCTAACACTAGTTAGCAACTCCCTTCATAATGGACACAGAGACATAAAAATGGTGTCCACTAGTTCATCGGGGAAGATATTATCCTGAACTATCCCTTTAAGATCCCAACTTTTAATGCAGCTCAGACTTAGACCTCTTAAAGATCGTACCCTTTTTTTTCCATTTTCGCCTAAAATTACATACCCAAATCTAACTGCCTGTAGCTCTGGCCCTGAAGCAAGGATATGCATATTCTTGGTACCATTTGAAAGGAAATATTTTGAAGTTTATGAAAATGTGATAGGAATGTAGGAGAATATAACATCTGATAAAATATTAAATCTGATAAAAGATAATACAAAGAAAAAAACAACCTTCTTTTGTATTTTTTGTTGTACTATCATCGTTGAAATGCAAGAGAAAGGCCATAATGTATTATTCCAGCCCAGGTGCAATTTAGATTTTGGCCACTGCAGTGTGTGCGCAAAGTTTCAGACTGTTCCAATGAACGATTGCATTTCTGTTCAAAATTGTGTATCAAGACTGCCCAAATGTGCCTAATTTGTTTATTAATAACTTTTCATGTTCAAAACTGTGCACTCTCCTCAAACAATAGCATGGTATTCTTTCACTGTAATAGCTACTGTAAATTAGACAGTGCAGTTAGATTAACAAGAATTTAAGATTTCCACCCATATCAGATATGTCCTGGGAAATGTTCTTGTTACTTACAACCTCATGCTAATCGCATTAGCCTACATTAGCTCAACCGTCCCACAGGGGACCCACCAATCCTGAAGAAGTTTGTCTGCTTTTTTCATGGTGTTTCACAGCTAATAACAGCTAAGTGAAGCCAATATTTTGCATCATCAATCCTTTAATCATGGTCTTTTCAAAATAGCAGCCTTTAGATTTTAGAGAGAATCAATAATCTTCAATGTCTCCTTATAATAAGATTCTTGTGTGGCTCTTTAATTCCTGTTAAACAGGCTGCACTGTTCCTGTTTCATCTTTGATCCCTGACAGCGTGTTCCATAGGTGTCAGTGTCGATCCCGCTCCCATTTATCTCTGATGTGCTAATTGTGTTGAGCTGATCTCAGCTCTCTTCTAGTGTTTAACTGGAGACGTGGAGGGAATGAGATACAGGACTAATGAGATGGGGCTCTAGGTTTGTAAGCCAGGGGCCTGGTGAAGTCTGGGTTCTGGTCCCAATATAAAAACACTAACTTGTCATCACTCCCTGTCCACTTGAAGGGGCATCACACCCTCTTTTTGAAATGTTCAACCAAGGTCACTGACTTCCGTAGGTTGTTGTAAATGAGAATCGGTGCAATCAATGCTAGACCTTTGTGTGTGTGTGTGTGTGTGTGTGTGTGTGTGTGTGTGTGTGTGTGTGTGTGTGTGTGTGTGTGTACGTGTGTGCGTGTGTGTGCGTGCGTGCGCGTATTGGGGCAGTACTGAACGTTCTGAACCTTTTGGCTGGTGTCCTCTGGCAAATCACTCAATGACAACATTAAGTGGGCGATTTGACAGGTTGCTTGAAGGAACGTTTAAGCATTAGCTTTTCTATTTTTTTGTGGAGAGAAGAACAACATGCATTTTTTATTTATTCAAAGTAAAATGACACATTCAAAGACACACTCACAGTCACTTGCACACACATTCCCACAAAATGACTCATAGTGGTAATGAGACAACAGGGTTTGCCTGAAAACGTTATCTGAAATGTCTGTAAAATGTGTGTGTATGTGCGTCTTTGCATGAAGAAAATGTTGTGTTCATGTCACTGTGACACACATATAGACACAGATTTTACAGGCATTTCAGGGGATGTTTCCACGGTAACCCTGTTGTCTCTTTGCATCGCATCATATGTTGTGTGTGATGAATTCAGTGTGCGTCGAGGTACGAAGAAAGCACATAGCGAGGAGGAAAGAAGGGGAGGAAACATGCATGAATTCACAGGCTGCTTCTCACTCACGTGATTCCCAATGCCCTTCCCTGCTAAATGAACAAGTATCCTCACTACAGATGTAGGATCTTAATTTGAGCCAGTTTGCTACAGCAGGAAAATATTCCTGCAGCAACAGGAAATGGGAATTATTATGTGGATTATAATTAATTGACATTTTTGTGGGGGTTGATACATTTTTCATAAGGGAAAATCAAGTCTGAAAGTCTGGAAATTACAAACTTCCTAAGTATTTTTAAACCTCTAATACAAGTTTAACATTTATTGCATTGAACGGTGATCCAATTAAGATCCTACATCTGTATCTTAACTTTCATAAACAAAATAATGTGTGATAAAGTGATGTTGTCAGTGGTGGTTTAATGCTTTGGAAAGTAGCTGTGATGTCTAAGCTTTCTGGTTATCAGGGGCATAACGACAGTTGTATAGTAAGATGCATTGATTATTCAGGACACTGAATGTAATGTTTATGAACATAAATGTGTTGATAGTTGTTTTAAAAGACTTCTCCATCTGTCTTCCTCTCCTCCCTTCACCCACACTCTTTTCTGTCTGTACTTTCCATTATCCCTTCCCCATCTCTTAAATTTCTTACCTTAATTCTCCCTTCTATTTTTCTCCATCTTTCCCTCTCTTTCTTCAACCTCCCACTCGCTGTCTTTATCTACCTTCTCCTCCCCATTTTCTCCCTTTCTCCTCCCTACTCCTCTACTCTTTATTCCCAAACTTTCTCAATAACCTCTCCTCCCTCTGTCTCCCTTTCCCTATAGGTGTGTAGTACACTGACCCTGCCTGTGATAGGCTAGGAGTCAGACCATGACCACCAGGGCCATGATTGGCTCCCTGGGCCCCAGTGTGTGGTCCCTGACGCCATGGCGGTGGGTGAGTCTCTGGGGGCCGGCCCTGCTGCTGGTTACCATTATATCCCTGCTGCCAGGTAGTTGCCAGGCGTGCCCCCCACGGTGCGAGTGCTCGGCCCAGATCCGGTCAGTCTCGTGCCAACGGCGGCGCCTCACCGGCATCCCAGAGGGCATCCCTACAGAAACCCGCCTCCTGGACCTCAGCCGGAACCGGCTCCGCTGGGTCGAAATGGGCGACCTGGCACCGTACCCGCACCTTGAAGAAGTGGACTTGAGTGAGAATCTCATTGCCACGCTGGAGCCCAATGCGTTCGCCAATCTGCAGAGCCTGCGGGTTTTACAGCTGAGGGGGAACCAGCTGAAGCTGGTACCCATGGGGGCCTTCGCCAAGCTGGGAAACCTGACCACGCTGGATCTGAGTGAGAACAAGATGGTGATTCTGTTGGACTACACCTTCCAGGACCTGAGGAGTCTGAGACACCTGGAGGTGGGAGACAACGACCTGGTCTACATTTCTCATAAGGTAAGCTGTTATCCATCTGTTTTCCAAGTACATTCTCTAACCTTTTATTGATTATATTATGTTTCCACAATTGGCACTCACATCTAATCAAGTTCAATCTGATTGTATTTGAAGGCCTTTTCTGGTCTTCTGGGGCTGGAGGACCTGACCATCGAGCACTGCAACCTGACGTCCATCTCTGGCCAGACACTGTCCTACCTACGCAGCCTGGTCACTCTGCGATTAAGGCACCTCAGCATTGCTGCCCTAGAAGACCACAACTTCCGCAAGCTTAACAACCTGCGGGGGCTGGAGATCGATAACTGGCCATATCTGGAGTACATCTCCCCGCTCAGCTTCCAGGGTCTGGACCTGTCCTGGTTGTCCATCACTAACAGCAACATCACCTCCGTCCCCTCGTCCTCCTTCAGGAACCTGATCCACCTCACTCACCTCAACCTGTCTTTCAACCCCATCACCACTCTGGAGCCCTGGGCTTTCAGGGAGCTGCTGAGGCTCAAGGAGCTGATCATGGTGAACACGGGCCTAGCTACGGTGGAGCCCCACTCCCTGGGCGGCCTCAGACAGATCCGGGTCCTCAACTTCTCCTCCAACGAACTCCAGACCCTGGAGGAGGGATCGTTCCACTCTGTCAACAGTCTGGAGACGCTGCGGGTGGACGGGAACCCGCTGCTGTGTGACTGCCGTCTGTTGTGGATCCTGCAGAGACGCAAGACCCTCAACTTTGACGGCAGGGTGCCCGTGTGCGCTGGGCCGGAGGAGGTGCAGGGGTATAGCCTTAGCACCTTCACCGACTCAGCGCTCTTCGATCACTTCACATGCCAGAAGCCCAAGATACGCAACCGCAAACTTCAACAGGTAAGAGTTATTATCCCACTTTACTGTACACGTAAACATAATGTAACTACAGTGTAGGTACACATTGATATGTAGTGCTTACAGCCTTGTTGCCTGTTTCAGTTTTGTGCCTAATACTTAATTCATTCATTAATTTATATATTCATTAATTCATCCATCCATTCATTCATTCCACTAAGGTGACGGCTCGTGAGGGCCAGCCAGTGAGTTTCCTCTGCAGTGCCGTGGGAGAGCCCGCCCCCAACATCATGTGGATCTCCCCTCAGCGCCGAATAATCACAGCCAAGAGCAATGGCCGCATCACTGTCCTCCCAGGAGGGACGCTAGAGATCCGCTATGCCCAGGTCACCGACAGTGGCACCTACATGTGCATCGCCAGCAACGCCGGCGGCAACGACACCTACTTTGCCATGCTCACCGTCCGGGGCGCGCCGCTGGATGCCGCGTCGGCTTTTTTCGTCAACCGCTCGCTGTACGGTGGCGAGTTCTTCAACGACACAAACCTGAACAGCACGCGCGTCTTCCTCAAGTTCACCCTGGACCTGACCACCATCCTTGTCTCCACGGCTATGGGCTGCATCACCTTCCTAGGCGTGGTGCTCTTCTGTTTCCTGTTGTTGTTCGCTTGGAGCAGGGGGCGGGGCCAGCGCAAGAACAACTTCACAGTGGAGACCCCTTTCCGGAAGGCCGAGGGGCCTGCGGCCACGGGTAGTGCCGGAGGAGCCCGGAAATTCAACATGAAGATGATATGAAACAACGCAGCCAAGGGCCAGGCGGGGGAGGCATAAGCATGTCCCGGAAACGTGTTTGACAAAACACACAGCCCTGACTCGCAAAGATTTTTTGTTTTTTTATGAAATTAAATCCAGACAGAATTCACACATGGCATGGCCAGATTCGATTTGATGATGACCTTGATCTCACCAGCTCTTACTGGTTTTATTCAGCTTGTGGTACAAATATGTATTTAAAATAATTATAAGATCTTTCCAGTGAATAAATATAACATTGTCATTGAGCTTGATAAGAATTATAGAAGTTAAGAATTTAGTGTGATCTTTTACTGGGTGATTACTGTGTTGTGAAATGCTTGTAGTTATGTCTCTCTCACAGGAAGTGACGTCACAGGAAGGGAAAAGGTCTTCCTGGAAGCTGTGTACTTGTAGTGGTCATTGCACAGAGGGCATGGAGAGACACGGTCATCAACTTATCACAGTATTTGTAGTCTTGCTTTCTTAAATTCTGCCTTTTTGAGAAATATTGCAATAGCATGTAAATATTGCAATTTAAAGTAAGTTGTATAGTAATAAGATTATAGTATTGAATAAAAACAAGCCATTTTTGTAAGACATTTGGGATATGATTTCCATTGTCACATTTATAAGACAGCAAGACAGCAAGGAAGGATGTGCTGAGACAAGGACTCCAGAAAGACATTGAATCCAAGTGAAATTAATACAGAAAATTACTTCAATCATTTGACCCTTTCAAATTCATGACAAAAAAGATCAGAAGAAACATTTTAAAAAAACACGAAAAGAAAGTATATTCTGACCATATATTCTAAATTGGGCCCACTTTACTTTCAGACGTGACCGTTTGCACAGATTAGCTGTGTGAGTTGGAACAAAGCCACTGGCCGACGGTTGCCATGACCCCCCGACGCCCCAAGGGTTTGGTTGGGAAGCTTAATCCATTGGGCACGGGCCGCACGGTAATCATGATAACCAATACACAGCCCAGTGCAGCAGAGAGGAGTGGGGTCAGTGGGACAAAGGGAGAGGGATTATGTTTATGCCTCCTCTTTCTAACCTTTGAATAATACTACTACCATACCACTGCGGGATGTGGGGAGCAGGAGGTGGAGAAGGGAGTGTATATGCCCCCTATCTCTAACCTCCCTATTAACCCTGCTCCCGTCCGACTGCACTTGGCTGTGCTGGGACAGAACTGACCTCCACACAGCTGGCAGGGGAGCAGCATGGAAGTCACGACACACTCAGAGTCAGAACACAGTGCAGACCACAGTGCAGAACACATACTCCGTTTTTACACATGCATACATGCACACAAACATTCACAATCACATTTGCACTCATTCACAAGTGCACAGAACCTTTTCTCAAGACAAACACAAAGTCATATAGAGGGCAAACACACACACACATACATACATACAGTTGAAGTCGGAAGTTACCATACACTTAGGTTGGAGTCATTAAAACTTGTTTTTCAACCACTCCACAAATGTCTTGTTAACAAACTATAGTTTTGGCATGTCAGTTAGGACATCTATTTTGTGCATGACAAGTAATTTATCCAACAGTTGTTTACAGACAGATTATTTCACGTATAACTCACTGTATCACAATTCCAGTGGGTCAGAAGTTGACATACACTAAGTTGGCTGTGCCTTTAAACAGCTTGGAAAATTCCAGAAAATGAAGTCATGGCTTTAGATGCTTTTGATAGGTTAATTATCATCATTTGAGTCAATTGGAGGTGTACATGTGGATGTATTTCAAGGCCTACCTTCAAAATCAATGCCTCTTTGCTTGACTTCATGGGAAAATCAAAAGAAATCAGCAAAGACCTCAGAAAAAAATGTAGATCTCCACAAGTCTGGTTCATCCTTGGGAGCAATTTCCAAACGCCTGAAGGTTCATCTGCAGCCATCTTACCGCTCAGGAAGGAGATGCGTTCTATCTTTTAGAGATGAACGTACTTGTCTCGTTCTGACCTTAGTTCCTTTGTTTTGTCTTTGTTTTAGTATGGTCAGGGCGTGAGTTTGGGTGGGCAGTCTATGTTTGTTTTTCTAGGTTGTTATATTTCTATGTGTTGGGCCTAGTATGGTTCTCAATCAGAGGCAGGTGTCGTTCGTTGTCTCTGATTAAGAATCATACTGTTTTCCCCATTTTGGTTGTGGGTGTTTATTTTCTGTTCTGTGTTTTGTTGCACCGTTCCGGACTGTTCGTTTGTCGTGTTTTGTTTCAGTGTTCATTAAACCCGTTTTAATATGAACACTTACCACGCTGCACCTTGGTCCTCCTCTCCTTCCCCAGACGACAAGTGTTACAGTACTTTGGTGCGAAAAGTGCAAATCAATCCCAGAACAACAGCAAAGGACATTGTGAAGATGCTGGAGGAAACAGGTACAAAAGTATCTATATCCACAGTAAATCGACATAACCTGAGAGGCCGCTCAGAAATCACTGCTCCAAAACCGCCACAAAAAAATCCAGACTACGATTTTCAACTGCACATTGGGACAAAGATTGCACTTTTTGGAGAAATGTCCTCTGGTCTGATGAAACAAAAATAGAACTGTTTGGCCATAATGACCATCGTCATGTTTGGAGGAAAAGGGGGAGGCTTGCAAGCCGAAGAACACCACCCCAACTGGGAAGCAATGGGGTGGCAGCATCATGTTGTGGGGGTGCTTTGCTGCAGGAGGAACTGATGCACTTCACAAAATAGATGGCATCATGAGGAAAGGAACGTTTTGTGGATATATTGAAGCAACATCTCAAGACATCAGTCAGGAAGTTAAGGCTTGGTCGCAAATGGGTCTTCCAAATGGACAATTACCCCAAGCATACTTCAAGATGTGGCAAAATGGCTTAAGGACAACAAAGTAAAGGCATTGTAGTGGCCATCACAAAGCCCTGACCTCAATCCTATAGAAAATTTGTGGGAGGATCTGAAAAAGTGTGTGCGAGCAAGGAGGCCTACAAACCTGACTCAGTTACACCAGCTCTGTCAGGAGGAATGGGCCAAAATTCACCCAACTTATGGTGGGAGGCTTGTGGAAGGCTACCCAAAACATTTGACCCAAGTTAAACAATTTAATGTCAATGCTACCAAATACTAATTGAGTGTAAGTAAACTTCTGACTTCTGGGAATGTGATGGAAGAAATAAAAGCTGAAATAAATCATTCTCTCTACTATTATCCTGACATTTCACATTCTTGAAATAAAGTGGTGATCCTAACTGACCTAAAACAGGGACTTTTATTAGGATTAAATGTCAGGAATTGTGAAAATCTGAGTTTAAATGTATTTGGCTAAGGTGTATGTAAACTTCCGACTTCAACTGTATATATATATATATATAGTCTGATGCACACACACACACAGTTTACAGGATAACATTCTAGCAATACTGTATGTACAAACATAAATCCTTTTTGAAGCTACTAACATACAGTTTTCATTATAAAGCAAAAGCATTAGATTAGTGCTGGAAGTTTTTGTATCCTACAACGGATAGCAGTAGCTGTATGATACACGTGCAAGTATAGTGATCATTGTTACAACCATTACCATTTTTGTGAGCTATCATAATCATCATAGTAGTTTGGCTGGCAGAGTGGCGTAGACAGCCAGATAGATAGTGAGACTCCGCCCTATTATCACTCACAACACTACAGGGCTATAGTATCCAGAACAGTGCCATATTATCATTCACAACATTACAGAGCTATAGTATGCAGAACAGCCCCATATTAACACTCACAACACTACAGAGCTACAATATCCAGAACAGACCCTATTATCACTCACAACACTACAGAGCTATAGTATCCAGAACAGCCCCCTATTATCACTCACAACACTACAGAGCTATAGTATCCAGAACAGCCCCTATTATCACTCACAACACTAGAGCTATAGTATTCAGAACAGCCCCCTATTATCACTCACAACACTACAGAGCTCTAGTATCCAGAACGTCCCCCTATTATCATTCACAACACTATAGAGCTATAGTATCCAGAACAGCCCCCTATTATCATTCACAACACTATAGAGCTATAGTATCCAGAACAGCCCCCTATTATCACTCACAACATTACAGAGCTATAGTATCCAGAACAGCCCCCTATTATCATTCACAACACTATAGAGCTATAGTATCCAGAACAGCCCCCTATTATCACTCACAACATTACAGAGCTATAGTATCCAGAACGGCCCAGCACCCTGTTATCACTCACAACAGAACTGTGTTGACAACTAAACTCTCTACTAAACTCTTTCGCTCTCCTACTCTGAGACGGCCAGTGGGCAATTGTCTGTGCCCCACTAGACCAGTGTGTCCCCACGCTATCCTGCATCCTGCACCCCCACTTGGTCCTCCTACGGGAGTGGTCCCTGGCTGGAGACCGATAACGAAAAATGTAAATGAAGTCATGTGAACCCTGTCCATGCCATGTGCATCATATAGTGGAGAGCTTCCATTACTGAAGGTTTGTGTCGTGTGTATGTGTGTGTGTGTGTCGTGTGTGTGTGTGTGTGTGTGTGTGTGTGTGTGTGTGTGTGTGTGTGTGTGTGTGTGTGTGTGTGTGTGTGTGTGTGTGTGTGTGTGTGTGTGTGTGTATGTTTGCATGCATGCGTGTGGAGAATTAACCTTTTGCCATGATTCGGATAAAATGTAGGAAATTAGAAGGAGTTTAGTGTAGGACGCAATGTCACAATGCTTTCAAATCAGATTAATTCTGAAGGCTCTAAAATTATCCTCTAGTACATCTGTAGAACAAATCGACCAAACGGCCTGTGTGATGATGAACAGTTTTGTATTTATTAAAGTTTAATGAGGCTGAATGGAAATAGATTAGGACATTTGTCTGGTTTTCTGTCTGCCAGAAGAGACGTGTGAGAATCCATCTTGGCTCCGGTCTTGGGAATAGAGGTCATGACTCACCTGATGTTTCTCATTCCAATCCTGTGTTTTTCCATATTCCCGTTTTTGTGAATGTCTGTTGTGGTTGTTGATGGTGTAAACGTCAATCACAGATGGAAGGATTAGATGAAGGTATTTAGTTTTGTTATCTTTCCCTCCTTCTATTCTTCTTCATCAGTTCATGCCTAGACCTCATTATCCCCATCCACAGTAACTAAGCTAGAGTATGGTTGTGTGGTACACTCTTAGAAAAAAGGGTTCCAAAAGGGTTCTTCGTCTCTCCCTATAGGAGAACACATTTTGGCTCTAGGTAGAACTATTTTTGGTACAATGTAGAACCCCTTTGGTTCCAGATTGAACCCTTTGTGGAATGGGTTTTACATGGAACCCATACGGGTTCTACCTGGAACCAAAAAGGGTTATTCAAATGTTTTTTCTATAGGGACAGCCGAAGAAACCTTTTAGGTTCTAGATAGCAAATTGTTTTCTAAGAGTGCAATAGACACATGTTCTATCTGGCCGGTGATTCGATGTTGTTGTGTTTTGAGTCATTGCGTTATCAATCATGGAGCAGGGACTTATGCAACTGAAATAATGATAAGGGGTGACCCAGGTTCCTTGGAACCACCGTACCCAAACTCCTGCTTCTATAACCTTCCATTTCAACCAGACACTGCATTCTGGAATATTTTTCTGGGTACAGAAACCTCTAGACTATATGTATGTAACATCTCTGCAAATATTCTGTCCAAGCCACCAACCCACAACAGTAAAGAAAAGGGGGAATACTGTTCAAACGCTCAAAAAATCTGGTCTAAACCAAAAGCATTCTGTACCGATCTGAGACGAGCACATCTCAGTTTTTTTTTATTGTGTCAAGGGGAGAATAGTTTGTTATTTTTCGATCCCTGGTAGGTACTCCTGTTCAGGTTTGAAGATAAGCATTTGCACACATATGAAATCCATTCGACCTTCAAGGGTCCTTGAATGTAAGAGGAAATAGGGTTGTAGTGTACTTCATTCGGTGCACTTCAAATTGAGAGCCTTTTGAACTTCCCTCAACCTGCTCTATATCTCCATCCCTCTACCTCTCTACCTGAACGAGAGTATTCGTTTCCTAGGTTACCTATTCATTTAGCCCTTTGTGGAGCGTGCTGCACATTCTAATTGATTCTAATGGATGACATTTAAAGGGTGGACTGCCAAAAAGGTTTCGCTATTCAACTGTAACATTCCTGAATAGAACAACATTATAGTGTTCTAGACAGAATATACTTGTAGCCTTTCATGTTTCTACGGGAGAATGGGAGACATCAGACTGACTGAGTGAGTGTCTCGTCTTGAGAAAGCCTTGAGAATCTTGGCTGAGCTCTCCCCTGCCTCCCCCAGTTTGTCCTTGCCTGTGGAGTGTGTTGTGTGTGTGTGTGTGTGTGTGCGTGCTTGTGTGTTAGTTGTTAGTGGCGAGACATCTCTTTTTCAGCGGCCCCTGTAATAGGGTAGCCCCTAATGGGAAACCCCTTTATGTTTGACCCAGGGAATGCACTGATGAAAATACACCAACAATAGTCTCCGATAAAAGGGGGATCATTAACAGCTACAGGACAACTTTTGAAATATATAGATGTTTTGTTCTCTATTTTACACCAAGGTTAGGGTGTTCTGCTCTTTATTACAGAGACAGTGATCCCCCACCCCCACCCCCACCCCTGCCCAGCCCATTAATAACAACATCAAAATCATTTGTTTTTAGCACCCTTATTTGGATAGAAAAGTAGGATAGAATAGTATTTTAACCACTCACCTCACACAATTTTTATGTGACAATTTCCCTTATCTTCAATCATCCTCTCAACAGCATGTTTCAAAGGAAATTAGGTCTGATATTAGATATGACTGAACTAATTGGTCTGAAATAATAAGAAATATGACACCCGGGAAGAGGTTTGGAGCTGGTTTTGTGAACGTTTCGCTCTCATAGGTAACGTCCTCTTACCTTTGTCTTTGTAGCAGAGAACCATGTTCTCCACAGACTCAAATATTTGTCAAGGTCGCTATTTCCTTGGGTCGACTTACCATGACACAGGGTTCAAACAATCTATTCCCATAACAAATAAGGACCCACTATTTTAAAGGAACCCACAAGAGGCAATATGTAAACAGACTATGATATTTACATCAATCAAGGCTTGACCAGAACACTGCTGTGGACAGTCAACCCCCTTTCAGTATGCTCACACTGGCCCCTAGAGGTGAGAGTGGGACATATCAGATAACATGCATCGGCCATGTTCACAAACAACGTTATTGATGGGAGCATTATATGCCTGCACTGGATCTCAAATGACATTGTAACAACTTAGGTCATTACCCATGACAAAACACTATCATAGAGAACAAAGTGACTGTAAGCTTCGCAGGTCAGTATTTTGCTGATTTGATATCCTACTAATAAAAACAGTCATTCAATGTTGAGTGTTTAACATCATATAGCTGTGCTATACCTGTAGACATGAGAGAGATGTGCAGATTAAAGGACATTTATTTATCTGAAATTTGCTCCGTTGACTGTGGCTCAGACTGTCTGTGAATTCATGAGCAACTGAAGGCAATAAACAAATTACCTGGTAGAAAACTATGTGAATTAATTCATGAGCAACTGAAGGCAATAAACAAATTACCTGGTAGAAAACTATGTGAATTAATTCATGAGCAACTGAAGGCAATAAACAAATTACCTGGTAGAAAACTATGTGAATTAATTCATGAGCAACTGAAGGCAATAAACAAATTACCTGGTAGAAAACAAACTATGTGGCATCGATATTAGTCAGAAATGTTTCTTTGAATGTCAAAATTGACTACAACGTGTAAATGGGATCATTTTGGTCATAAAGTCAGTGTCGTCAAAAACTGAGATTTGCGAGATAATTAGGAAAAATGTGTACGTTTCAGAATGAAGGGTACTGTAACAGTCTTCCTTGAGTTGGGTTTATTTCAATCATGCCTACATCTGTCAGCACCCAAGTAATCATCAATTCGGTCTGCACTCAACCACATGATAATGCCCATGGCCAATTTGGCTTGACATTTGATATCCCTATGGGACCAATGGAACAATATTTTTCAAATGTAAATAGCTCCAATTGCAATGACTTAAAGACCTCAAACTAACTGTAAATTGTAGAAATTCATATACAAATATTGAAAGCATTTAATGAGACTACATGAAAATATTGTCCCATTTACATTGTGTAATTTATTGACAGTCCCTAACTACCCCCACAGATAGGCTACCCAAAGCAGGTCCTTGCCATTCTGCTGCTCTAGGCAAGACCCCCAAAAATGCAGCCCCCTCAAAACTAGAATAGTCCCATTAAGCAAAATTACGTTGACAAGACGTCTAAAAGACGTAACTTCCAGACGTTGAAGTTGTTCAATTTAGGTTCTGAATGAAAGGTGAAAATACGTATTTTCCAGACGTTTATTTTCTGGGTGTTGAAATCAGGCAAATATTTGGTTCTGAATGAAAGTTGAAAAGAAGTAATTTATAGACGTCTATGTTTGGGCCAAATCAAGGCTTGTCCAGACCGCACAAAATCTGAACCAAACATAGACGTCTATGATTGGTTCAGATTTGGTACGGACTGAACCAAAAATCAATGTCCGTGGATGTGGAAATCAAGGCCAATCCAGACTGCACCAACAAAAGACATCCAAAAGGTGTCGGCTTCGTTCCATGCTTACTGAGGTGTAGCCTACAGTGTTGCCTGAAATATAATTTTATGAATCCCCATTTATGTGGTAAGCCTACCATGTCTGGTCTGAACCAGAACCAAAAAAAAGCGTCCAAAAGATGGCTTGTGCTTACTGGGGTGTAGCCTACCATGTCATACCCATAATGGAATTGTATGAATGCCCATCCATGTGGTAGGCCCACCATTTGTAATTACAGGCCATTTCATTGGCTTTGTTAGTCCTGTATCCTGTGACTAATCAATTTGACTATTTAAGCTCTGAATATCAGCTACCCAAGGTTATCAGGAGTTATCGTGAGACTATTGTAAATAAGAATGTGTTCTTAACTGACTTGCCTAGTTAAATAAAGGTTCAATAAAAAATGTATACATTTTCAATGTGTTTACACAGCGGGAAATGTAAAAAAGTATTTTATTTTTTGCTATGATCAACTTTGATGGATACAAACTTATAACCACCAATCAAAATAGAAAAAAAAATAGAGGAAGGCCAGGACTAAAAACAAACCAAATGTAACTATTGTAACATAGACTGTGTCTGTAAAATGTGTATAGTACGTATAAGTTGGAAGTAGAAGCCTTAGTGTTATTGTTTATTAGTTTACTCCAATTAGGGAAGGGGTGGTAGGGTTTGCAGGGAATAATAAAGGAAAATAATATATTTAAAAAAGATGTGTGTATAATATATAGTATAATATATATGTATATTTGTACGTATGTATATGTATGTGTACATGTATGCATGTCTACATGTCTACATGTCTACATATAGTGCTGAGCTAGAAGTGTAACTGTCGTGATGTTCGCTACTGTTTCATCCCCTCTCGAGGTATATATATATATATATGTATATATACATACCTCGAGAGGGGATGAAACAGTTACACTTCTAGCTCAGCACTGAGAATAAGTACTATTTTTTCTATCAAACAGCAGTTACCTTGCCAGCTAGATCATTCAACTAAAGAGTAGCCAGTTTCTATTTGATCGGAGAAACCTGCATGATGTAAAAAGTGTCTGTCTCATTACATTGTCATACATTTTATCTCCAGCCTGTAGGCTACAGAAAAGGACATGTATTCATTCTACCATATCCTATATCTGCTACATGATTTATGTTAGATAATTGTTTTGACGGAACGTTGGTGGAGCGCTGCAGCAATGCGTCACTCCAACAGCACCTCGGAGAGGCGAACTGGGAATGGACAAGCAAAATATGTGGTGCACCTGCCTTTGACAAAGTGGGCTCTGCTTATCACAGGGCAGCATCAACGCTCACCTTAAAAACCGTTATGCCATTGCTTGAGACAAATTGTCATTGTTTTGGGTCAGAATTATGTGAGGATTTATGTGTTGTTGTTGGAGGGGGGTCTTGGTCAGTTTAGCTCAGAAAATGACGCCCTCATTAGTCTGCCACTGTTGGCGGCCACCTAATCCTGCCTAATGAGCGGGCCAGCCATAATCCAAAATCAATCAAATTTTGCCACAATGGCCGGCTGAAGCTAATTGTTGAAAGAAGTTGGCTAGCTTGCTAGTGAGTCTAGGCTGCTTCCAGACACAAAACCTGGTTAGACTGTTTCAAGTTATCTAGAACAACAAGATCTCATCGTGTCCCGTCTAACGTATTATGGATGAACATCTATTTTTAATGCATTCATTCCGTGTGGTTACAGGGTTAAAACAACATTAATTCAAAGGTTAACAATTTAGGCATTACTTCAGAGTTGTTAAGATTTTGCTACGGTATGGGGAAGGCTTAAAAAAAATGTTTTAAAGCAACACACTAGGTATCATCAGTATTCACGGCTTGCTATAGCATTGAGAACTGTCAGTGGTCTAAGCAGCACGCTCCAGCTGCAAACCTCATGAGGCAGCAGTGTTAGACTGTTGGGCCAGTAAACGAAAGGTTACTGGATTGAATCCCTGAGCTGACAAGGTACAAATCTGTCGTTCTTCCCCTGAACAAGGCAGTTAACCAACTGTAGGGTGTCATTGTAATTAAAAGTAACTGACTTGCCTAGTTCAATTTTAAGAAATGATTTTCCACCCAGTGCTGGGAAATTGTTTTTCTTTCTTTTTGTGAGTGCTGAGGAAGGCATATATACTCAGGAACTTTTCAAACATCAGAAATCCCTGTCTACTTCTAGTGACCAGCCTGATCTAGAACAGGGAATGACTGTAACTGTGTACTTTTTTTGGCACAATGAAAGTACAAACGCTTACCACGTTCGAACACACACACACACAAGAGACACCCACATCAAAGCACGGCCTCCAAGACCCAAATCTCATTCTCAGTCGTATTTCCTAATGAGAAGAATTGAAACGGAAGCTGAAGTTCAACTCCCCTTTAACATCATGTTTAAAGAGTTCAACTCTTTTCTGACTCCCCTCCTCAGGTTTCAATAGCAATGATAGCAACAATCAATAACTTAAGGTTACTTGTTATGAGTGGCGAATAAGTTGAGACCCTCAATTCCATAAAAGGAGCCAGTCCCGCCCTCTGGTTATTCTCAAGCATGCTTCTCTTCCTCACTCTCTTGCGAGCAAAAGTAATGCGGTGAGATGTATTACTCATCATTTCAGAGAACTGGGGTTATGCAAGTAAGTTCTCTTTCAATACTCGTTTCGATATCTCACATGTGGGGATATTGCCAACTCCCATATCGCAAAACATGCTCTCCAAAGCCAGGGAAGTCCCAACATCAGCAACCCTCAGAGGTCCCGAAACCAAGGGAGTATGCACCAAAAAGGTGCACAGACAACCCAAGGGGAAAAATCTCATAACAAAGTGAGGGGAAGCTAGACGCATACAACCTCAATCTAATGAGATATGCCCCAAACAGTGTCCGGGAGGTAAACTCCTATGTAGGAGAGGGACCTCAGAAGGCCATCAGCCAAAAGAATGGTCCCCATGATCTGGCAGGATATCGTTGAAATGAGCGAAGAGCATGACAGCCTTGCCTGAGCTCTCCTATAATCCAAATAGATGTGAACCACACTTACTGGGAAGCGGCTGGGAAATGACGGGGAAACGAAGGGGGAATGTCCGGGGAACATCGGGGAAACGACAGGGATGCCCTTCTAGGGAAGGAGACAGGCAAAAAGCCACAGGCTCCAAGGCTCACAGGCTCCAATGGAAAAAAGTTGACCCCGCCCAAAGACAGGGTTAAGTACATTAACCTGAAAACCACCTGGACAGACTGTGGGCGCGAACAGTGGCTTGTAGAGCACTGTTCACACATACGCTTAGGGACACCAAGGGCAGTAGTAAAGCGAAAGGAGGAATATTATGTCACAATGCTTTTAATTGGCTAATAGCTGCTGTGAAAGGATTTTAAGCACAATAGACACAGACAGTTAAAAGCTTGGCGAATGGACGTAAGCGACGTGCCCACCATAGAGACTACCCAACAGGATAAACTGTATCACTGGCGGGACCTTGGCAGGCCGAGAAAGCGGCAAAAGGACCCTAACAAAGATAAACCTTCTCCTACCAGGAGCATAGGACCCTGGAAAGCAGAGTGTAGAGATGAAAAATCTGTATAGTCACACCACTTCTCCACGACATAAACGCACCAACGGTAAAAACAGAGAGCGTGCATAAGTGGCCTGTATCATCTCCTTTTTTCTTTTTTTTCACCGGCTACGCCCAGAAGGCTAAAGCATCTTGGTGCCGATGGGAAAAACGCTGGTCATCAAGGGCTCGCAGATGAGGAGGGAAACCCTCTTCTCCTGGATGTGTCACCTCTTCCACCCCAAACGGCGTGGTCACCGTGTTTACCAGAAACAATTCAAATCAAAGGGTAATAGTTTAGGGGTTCATTCAGAGTGGATAAGGTTAGGGCTCTGGTTTGGGACAGGATTGAAACGAAATAATTAAAAACGACAAGCTAAGTTTCACCAGCAGTCCCCATCTCCTGCGCTATCTCAAGGATTTCTGTGAGATGAATCCCATTGTCATCCTCGTCATCGCCTAACTCGCCTTCCCCTGACACTGTGTCGTCAGACAGTGAGGGCAGGGAGTCGAGGCTATCCATGACCTCGCTCCAACTTGGCTCAGTTGCGGAGTGCTGAGCCTCGGCTGTCACTGTTGGCTCGGAGGCCAGACGGGATATCGAAATAGAAGCACGTTTAAGCCTCCTCTTCAGACCTGCCCTCGTCAGCAGTCTGCAGTGGTCATATGATTCAGGGTCCCAATCAATTGATGCATAGAGGGTGGTACTCTTTCCCCACAATCTTGGAGCCGCAAGAACTTGGGGGTTCGAGTGCTAGGCCTCGTTCTGGAAAGGGATAGCAGTGGCCATTGTGAGGGACAAGGCTTGCTAGTGGGACCAAGCAATGTCTGTTGAAAGAACAACATAGATGTAGATGGCATGGGCTAGCTAGTTAGGAGCTTTGCGGCTAACAGCGAGCAATATTGACCACTGTATAACGCTATAGCCACGAGGCTAGTGGAGTGTTAGCTAGCTAGCAGCTACCTTGTGGTGAAGATGTGCCGTGGCTAGCTCAGTGCTGGCTAAAGGAAACCGTGTGACTGAGTTAGCCTTCAGAAAGAGTGCTCCGCAACCGACGAGAAGGCTGTGAGGGTTGGTCTAGTTAACAGAATGGGTGAATGTAGGTTAAACTAGATGAGATAAGGGAGCTAGTAATGCTACCGTGTTGCTACCTTGCTTCTCAGCAAGCTAGCCAAGTCTCAATAGCTAGCAGTGACGCTAGCTACAGTACAAACAGAGACTGAGAAGTAGAAAATTAATGTTATTGAAGTTAGGGTCTCACCTCATTCACCACTCTACCTGTCTGTCTCCAACAAAAGCTTTGGATAGGTACTTCCAAGAGAGTAGCTGGTCCTAGTGAAACCCCACATTTGAGATATCGAAAATAATAATTGAAAGAGAACCATTACTGTATCTCTTTCTGTAAGACTGATGATTACTTTGAAGAGATGGATCAATTCTCTCTCTCTCTCAAGCAAAACAGTTTTATTTTCTTGTGAGTTTAGCATGTTTAATCTACAGTATGCATGCCTGGTCTTGCCAAACACTCACTCACACCTGTATGGAGAGAAATGGATGCAATAGATGCTAGCCATGGGACTGAGTGAAACCAACTGCCATTAAAAACACTGACTCCTGTCCTTAAGAACCGATGTAGGTGAATACAGAGAGACTTACCTCAGGTGATTTTGATCTTGTAGTAACTCAGATCATGCATATTTTGAAATGTAAACGAAGGACTAATTAAAGGAATCTTTTGTTTTTGTTTTGTGCATTGGTTCTACTCTAGGACTACATTTCATGAATGTGTGACTCAGATAAATGCCGTGTAAGAATAGGATTCAAACCTCAGGAGTGGGAGGAGGGATACTTGACAGTCTGACCAGCACTCATTCCTAGGTTTCTAATCTCCAATGTTATGTTCAAAGTTATTATGATGTAATATATGTACCAAAGTGTCCCTTCCCAAGGAGTCACTGCACAACCTTAAATAACAGCCATTATGAGAAACACACACATTGTGTCTTCTCCGTTTGTCTCTCGATTTGTTTGTTTCATTGTAGCAAAGTATTTTGTTGGTCAAGTCTACAATGTCAAAGCTTCACTTCATCCTGGCGATATAGCCTCGTTAAGTTTGGAACCTTTTATATAGTCTAAGTATTACTGGAGAAACCTCGTAATGGGTGCTGAACTCCATCGCTCCACCTGAAGGTTATCCACACTCACACACACAAACAGTTACAGAGGAAATGTTCTAATCTCAAAATCACAATTCTAATTCAATGGAGATATGGAAGTATGCTAAATCCTAAATACTGTTCCACTTCCTGTTGCAAATAGTGCTTGGACCCTTGGCTTTGGAGAACAGAACTGTACATACTATATATATCATGTCATCTTGTCTGTTTCTTCTGCCATGCCTGACAGAGTAAAATGACTGTTGATTTTTAAATAGTGTAGATATGGTTGTGTAGGATATAGGAAGTATCTATAATATTCTAGCATATATTCTCTAAGTGTTCAATCCATTTCACCCAGTCACACAGCAACTTGACTTGTAGGAGAGGTACATATATATATATATATATATATATATATATATATAAATCTGTCTCTCGACTATCTGGAGGCTTTTTTATTTATACATATGTTTTATACTGTCTGTCTTGTAAAATAATATATATTTTTTGTCATTAAAGCATGTTGTTACACTGTTACATCTGTCTCCTCTTGGTTTAAAGTCAATATGAATTCAATTTCACACTGACATGCATAGCATGCACACAGTCACAGACACGCACAATATGTCTGGTCATTCTGGTTATTTGCCACTAGAGGGCAGCAGTATCATCTGATAACGACTATCCTCTCCTCTGCATCCCAATACTGAAACATAAACTAGATGACATGCAAGATCCTTACAAAATGTACACTACCATTCAAAAGTTTGGGGTCACTTAGAAATGTCCTTGTTGAGTTGCAAAATGAATAGCAAATATAGTCAAGATGTTGACAATGTTATAAATAATGATTTTTTATTGAAATAATCCTCCATTTGCAGCAATTACAGCAGTGCAAGACCTTTGGCATTCTAGTTGACAATTTGTTGAGGTAATCTGAAGACATTTCACAGCATGCTTCCTGAAGCACCTCCCACAAGTTGGATCGGCTTGATGGGCACTTCTTAAGTGCCATACGGTCAAGCTGGTCCCACAACGGCTCAATAGGGTTGAGATCCGGTAACTGTGCTGGCCACTCCATTATAGACAGAATACCAGCTGACTGCTTCTTCCCTAAATAGTTCTTGCATAGTTTGGAACTGTGCTTTGGGTCATTGTCCTATTGTAAGAGGAAATTGGCTCTAATTAAGCACCGTCCACAGACTATTGCATGGCTTTGCAACATGGAGTGATAGCCTTCTTTCCTCAAGATCCCTTTTACCCTGTACAAATCTCCCACTTTACCACCACCAAAGCATCCCCAGACCACCACATTGCCTCCATCATGCTTGACAGATGGCGTCAAGCACTCCTCCAGCATCTTTTCATTTTTTTTGCGTCTCACAAATGTTCTTCTTTGTGATCCAAACACCTCAAACTTAGATTTGTCTGTCCATTACACTTTTTTCCAATCTTCCTCTGTCCAGTGTCTGTTTTGCTCATCTTAATCTTTTCTTTGTATTGGCCAGTCTGAGATATGGCTTTTTCTTTGCAACTCTGCAAAGAAGGCCAGCATCCCGGAGTCTCCTCTTCACTGTTGACATTGAGACTGGTGTTTTGTGGGTACTACTTAATGAAGCTGCCAATTGAGGACTTGTTTCTCAAACTGGACACTCTAATGTACTTGTCCTCTTGCTCAGTTGTGCACCGGGGCCTCCCACTCCTCTTTCTATTCTGGTTAGAGCCAGTTTGCGCTGTTCTGTGAAGGGAGTAGTACACAGCGATGTGCGAGATCTTCAGTTTCTTGGCAATTTCTCACATTTCTCAGAAAAAGAATAGACTGACGAGTTTCAGAAGAAAGCTCTTTGTTTCTGGCCATTTTGAGCTTGTAATCGAACCCACAAATGCTCATGCTCAACTATTCTAAAGAAGGTCCGTTTTATTGCTTCTTTAATCAGAACAACAGTTTTCAGCTGTGCTAACATAATTGCAAAAGGGTATACTAATGATCAATTAGCCTTTTAAAATGATAAACTTGGCTTAGCTAACACAACGTGCCATTGGAACACAGGAGTGATGGTTGCTGATAATGGGCCTCTGTACGCCTATATTCCATAAAAAATCTGCCGTTTCCAGCTACAATAGTCATTTACAACATTAACAATGTCTACTCTTTATTTCTGATCAATTTGATGTTATTTTAATGGACACAAAATGTGCTTTTCTTTCAAAAACAAGGACATTTTTAATTGACCCCAAACTTTTGAACAGCAGTGTGCTTTAGTTTACATTTGAATCAAAGGCCAAAACAAGTCAGGAAACTCTACACATCGTCTATAAATTAGAATGTGTTGCATTGACCGAAAACATTTTTTTATTTCTCTCTCAATTAAATGAAAATCAAAGATAGGACTACCATCCAATTGTTTGTTAATTTATTTAATTACTCAAAACACATTTTACCCATACTGTTTTTTCACTTCGGGTTTTTTCTGTTACAGTCATTACTCAGTAAAGGTCTCAACAGGCGAAAATCATGAGTAACTGCACAGGCTCTCTATGCTACTGTGGAATAGAGATGGGAGAATGGCTCTCAGGCAGTGTGTGTGTGTATGTGTGATTGTATGGACTATATTGGTAAATACTAGAATAGTGTGTGTGTGTGTGTGTGTGTGTGTGTGTGTGTGTGTGTGTGTGTGTGTGTGTGTGTGTTCACACGGATGTCTGCTCTCATAAGTCTTGTGGTATATCATTAGAGTCACAGAACCCTGAGTGAAAGGATAGGATAGGTAGAAGTGAACATTGTGGTGTTTGCAAAGAATTCTGTGCTAAAGGGAACCAGTACATAAACATTTAAAATCAATATCTAGTCACAATACACATACGATGTGACTAGAATTATTTCTGATCCTGGAGAAACTCAATTTCTGAGAAATTGGTGGCTAACCCCAGGGCCAATCTATCAAGTAATCAATAAACCAATCAATGAATTAAAGGGTACTATGTGTTTGTTACAGGGCTTGGTATGGGAGAGCAACACACTGGAGACTTCACACTGTAAACGTGTAAGCCTTATTACTTTCACATATCCAGTCCAGTCCAATTCAATGTGTGCCTGTGTGTAGTACATGAGCGTGTGTGTGTGTGTAAGTGTGTACATGTCTTGTGTGTATTTGGGCATTTGAAAAACATCTTCGATTAAACGTCCAGTTAACCAGTCAGATTATCCTTGGGGAGAGTCCCTGGCACCTTGACCTCTGCAGCAGAGGTCAATCCTAAAGGTTGAAGGCCGAAGGGGAGGGGCCACACACAATGGCTGTTTCACCCTGAGAGCCATTCCTCCTCCTAATCCCCCATCCTGTTCAGCAGTTCTCTGCCTGCCTTTCTCCATCTTTTCTCTCCATTTCTCTTCTCTTTATTGGAAATTGATTGTCTTCTACCATCACAATGACACTTGGTTCTGATTGATTGGCAGGTAAGGGAAGAGGGAGAGAACATTTTGTACTTGGGCTGAGAGAGCGCTGGGACTCTCCTACACTCTGGAGCCAAAATGGATGCCTTACATCATATACATGAGCCTATTTCAGTAGCCTGAGTGCCAGTCTGTTTCTGCATTAGCCAACACTTTATCTTAGCTTTGGTGAATGTAAAAACAGTCAGGCACCCAGGGCACTACTTCAGGACAGTGCTGGTTTGAGAGATACACACAGGTGCCTTCAATTCAACAACATGAAACAAGCAGTGAATACGCATAAAATAATACAGAGAAAAGACCAAAAAATCACCATCATCCCCCACTAGCACACATCAGGACAGGGTTACAAAAACAACAACAGACACAACAGACCAGGAAGAAAGACGTTGGGGAGGAGGAGACAACACATACAGTACATACACACAACACATACACAACCAGCACAAACAAAATAACAACTGAAAGGAAAGAAAGCATCACATGGCATCACCCGTTTTCTTAACTTCTCTTTTCCAGACCCAGTCGTTCTTTCCTTTTCTCGCCCTCTCCTTTACCCGGGAGTACATTTCATCCTGCAGTTTCTATACAGCTATATAATATCCATGCATATAAGAATCGCTCGCGTCGCCCCTGACAACAGAGGTGCTCTGGTGGGTTGGTTCTCTTTTTAATATGGGGATCACTTGAACACACAGGAGACAGTTGGCTTACAAAGCTATAGTTTTTACGAAAGTAAATAAGAAAATAAAAAAAGGAACACTATTTGTCCACAATGGGTTATCGTTGGTTTTCAAATTAACATTTTTTTTTTACTATCCTGTATTTTTTTCCATTCTTTAGTCATATCCCCTGATGTATACTGGATGTTACCTATACACCTCCCCTCTAGATTTCTTACAACCTACCGCCCTTCCCCTCACACCATTCCTTATGCCCTAGAACCCTTTCACCATCCTTCCCCTAAACGCCTTAAACACACCCTACCTCCCTTATACTTGACCCTACAACTCTTACACCCTATACCCACCCTTTCCCCTCTACCCACAATCCTATCTTCTTACACCACACCACACCACCCTCACACCATACCACAATACTTCCCTATTCTTTCCACAACTCGTCAGCTTTTACTTTCTATCTTTCCCACATTCTTCTTTACCCATCCCATTACTTTTAGTTACAGTCAGTCTCCCTCATAACAGGATACAGAGGAATAAATCAATAAATCAACAAACCATATCAAACAGTAAAAAGTCTTTAGTACATATTCTCCATGAATAAAAACAATTATTTTAGCAGTGACTCATGACTTTCATTGCTAATAACGATGTTATTGTTTCACCTTTGACCTTTATATTAAAGATTTGAGGTATATTGGGATGAATTGTCTACACATGCCTGCCTAGTTGCCAAGCTAGCCGGGACAGGGGACAGGTGAAGAGGGTTAGAGCCGGGTCAGGGGATAGGTGAAGAGGGTTAGAGCCGGGTCGGGGATAGGTGAAGAGGGTTAGAGTCGGGACAGGGGATAGGTGAAGAGGGTTAGAGCCGGATCAGGGGACAGGTGAAGAGGGTTAGAGCCGGGTCAGGGGACAGGTGAAGAGGGTTAGAGCCGGGTCAGGGGATAGGTGAAGAGGGTTAGAGCCGGGTCAGGGGACAGGTGAAGAGGGTTAGAGCCGGGTCAGGGGATAGGTGAAGAGGGTTAGAGCCGAGACAGGGGATAGGTGAAGAGGGTTAGAGCCGGGTCAGGGGACAGGTGAAGAGGGTTAGAGCCGGGTCAGGGGATAGGTGAAGAGGGTTAGAGCCGGGTCGGGGATAGGTGAAGAGGGTTAGAGTCGGGACAGGGGATAGGTGAAGAGGGTTAGAGCCGGGTCGGGGACAGGTGAAGAGGGTTAGAGCCGGGTCGGGGATAGGTGAAGTGGGTTAGAGTCGGGACAGGGGATAGGTGAACAGGGTTAGAGCCGGGTCGGGGACAGGTGAAGAGGGTTAGAGCCGGGTCAGGGGATAGGTGAAGAGGGTTAGAGCCTGGTCAGGGGACAGGTGAAGAGGGTTAGAGCCGGGTCAGGGGATAGGTGAAGAGGGTTAGAGCCGGGTCAGGGGACAGGTGAAGAGGGTTAGAGCCGGGTCAGGGGACAGGTGAAGAGGGTTAGAGTCGGGACAGGGGATAGGTGAAGAGGGTTAGAGCCGGGTCAGGGGACAGGTGAAGAGGGTTAGAGCCGGGACAGGGGATAGGTGAAGAGGGTTAGAGCCAGGACAGGGGATAGGTGAAGAGGGTTAGAGCCGAGACAGGGGATAGGTGAAGAGGGTTAGAGCCGAGACAGGGGATAGGTGAAGAGGGTTAGAGCCGGGTCAAGGGATAGGTGAAGAGGGTTAGAGCCGGGACAGGAGATAGGTGAAGAGGGTTAGAGCCGGGACAGGGGATAGGTGAAGAGGGTTAGAGCCGGGACAGGGGATAGGTGAAGAGGGTTAGAGCCGGGTCAGGGGATAGGTGAAGAGGGTTAGAGCCGGGTCAAGGGATAGCTGAAGAGGGTTAGAGCCGGGACAGGAGATAGGTGAAGAGGGTTAGAATGGAGTGCGGTGGAACACTGTATGTTTTTGGGGGTAGCTGATTGGCCATTGATTTACCCCAATGCTAGCCAGTTAAAGAGAGATATCTGAGGGTGTGGTTTTGGATCACAGAAAGTGCAGACACATCACGTGGCACACTCACACTCCCGCTATAAATTACACAAAAATATCTCTGGTAGGAGTGTGTGTGCGTGTGACAAAATACAGACACACCTCCATACCTGGGGCACATTAACATCCGACTGCAAGCACACATTCACACTTGCACGCACTGGTGCGCACACACACACACGTGCACAAACACAGACTCTCTGTTGATCAAACCAACCATGTCAAATATGTCAAATATGTCTCATTCAATGACCCATGTGATCATTTGGTTAACGTAAGAATGAATAAATAATAGGAATAATAAAATGTACAAAACAAAGTGCTTTTTGTATTTCAATGGGAGTTGATTCTAAGCTTGTGGATACCGTTCCATCCTGTATGTGCCCCCCTACACCTTGGCATGCGTTTAATGAGGTGAGTGTCTATGCACATTTGTACTTCTGTGCATGTCTGTTTGTGCATGTGTGTGTTCAGAGCAGTCCAACCCGTGGTTGAAGAAAAAAGGCACTCAACTCTGTCTGCATAGCTACCACCTCCCTGTGGTCAATATGCAATGCAACTGCTCTGTGTGCGGGTTTATGATTTACAGTTTGTGTGTGTGTGTGTGTGTGTGTGTGTGTGTGTGTGTGTGTGTGTGTGTGTGTGTGTGTGTGTGTGTGTGTGTGTGTGTGTGTGTGTGTGTGTGTGTGTGTGTGTGTGTGTTATATGTATATCTGTGTGTGTTAGGATTGAGTCCTGGGTCTAGCGTCAGACCGGCAGCTGAAGTATCTTTGGTATCCGTGGCTGTGTCACAGTCCACTCTGTTCTGTGAGGTAGCCACACTGTGTCTCTATCATGTCTCAGCTTCACTTTGGATTTGAACATAATGCTTTAAACATCCTCGCTACAAACCTACAAATCTCTCCCTGGACACCTATAGGTCTCTTCTCTGCCTCTAAGTGAGACCCATCTATATCACAGGAGGCTGCTGCGGGGAGGACGGCTCATAATAATGGCCGGGAGCGGATGGAATGGCATCAAACACATGAAAACCATGTGTTTGTTGTATTTGAAACCATTCTACTAATTCTGCTCCAGCTATGTCCACGAGCCTGTCCTCCCCAATTAAGGTACCACCAACCTCCTGTGCTCTACACCTCCCATAGTCCCTGTTCGCATCTCCACCTTAAATATGATTATCGCCCGCTAGAAGATGCTACACAAGTGGAAGGAAAAGGAACACATTGGTTTCCATGGTAACCTGGAAAAAATATGTCTTCCTGATTCCTGCCTTTTACAGTATGTCCCCCACTAGACCTCTCCAACAGGAAACAAGAGGTTAAAGAGGAAGTGGCATTGTCATTCCTTCCTCCACCCAATTCGGTGCCCCCTCATTGGAGCTTTCAGCAGAGAGGAATGCAGGGGGCAGTCCAATTCAGGGGTAAAAGTTCAGAGGTCATAAAGAGGTCCTTCGGTAAGTCCAGCTAGGAGTCCATCTACTTCATCACACAAGTATTAACAAATATGCACAGTCATTCTGTTGTGTTCCGTTGTTTCGTTTGTGAATGATCAGTTTTTTCCATGTAGATTTTATTTATTTTAATTATTATTTTTTAGGTTTTAGTTTTTATTAACAAGGTGCTTCTTTACATGTATTTCCAGCACTACAGAGCACAATAGTCACAAGAAAGAGAAACTTTGTGTCTATAGTACTACTTTTTACCCGCATCAATATTATAGAAAGAAAGAGAGAGAAGAGGAGAGGAGAGGAGAGGAGAGGAGAGGAGAGGAGAGGAGGGGAGGGGAGGGGAGGGGAGGGGAGGGGAGGGCAGACGGAGAGCTAAAGCTCGAAAGCCATAGTTTATTTTACAGTTAATTTTCAGTATGTTTTGGTTAGTATTGATAAGATCTATTAATCCATTCTTGTGAGATATGGAATGACCACATCTCCCCATAGAGCTCGTTCTCTATGGGAGGATCTAGAATGATTTGTTGGTTGCTATGGCACTGGCCACCCACTAGGGGGCATGGTAAGGGAAGTAGTTGCACCTGCTCTCTCTGATTATCATAAAAGGGTAAATGTCATTGGCACTCAAATTATATTGTGACGTTTGACCCTTGTGTTTGGCCACTAGAGCAGGGCAGTCCCCTCCTGTTACCTCGATAGAACACTCAATAAGGTCCAGATTTTCCCCATTTGATTGTAACTCTTCGGTACCTGAACATACCCTCCAGTAGCTACATAGTTAACAGCCATACAAAATATGGAATCTTAGTCAAATCAAATCAAAATCAAAATATGACTATGGATGATAGTCTTTGGACATGTCCTATGTACCCAAAACAAAGCAGTTCAGGCTGTGTGTGTGTATGCACATGTGCATATGTGTGTGCGTGTGTGCGTGTGTGCGTGTGTGTGTGTGTGTCTGTCTCCCCATGTCACCTCTTCTTCATCTGCGCTGACCTGAAAGTGCAAAATAGGTGAAAGCAGTGTAATGATTGTTCTCCTGGTGTTTGGCTTTCACCTTTCTAGGTATTTTATATCAGTGCAGATGAAGGAAAGGAGACAGTTAGACTATTGAGATGTGTGCATGGAGTCAGATACCTCCTCACTCGCAACAGTGTACTGAAACGACCAGCAGGTGGCACTGTTGCACTTGCATGGCAGACCAGATTGCTGCAGAGAAACCACACTCCTGGAGTGTGATTGTACAAACACATTACACACACACACAAGCACACATGCAAGTACATAGCATACACATACAAACACACAGTGAAATGTGTGTTTTTCTGACTGAGCAGAAGAAGAGAGGACATGTCTGACTGTTTATCCTTGCCTATTTTACACACATGGCCACTGGTGCTGTGCAGTCAGGTCCATTGCGATGGGGTTGTCTTTAGTGTATTTGCTTGGCCCATTAGTCAAAGACTTGAGCTTGTGGATTTATCAATCCCAAAAAAGGGAGACAAAGCTATTCTGTGGGACTACCTTATCTTAGCTATTTTAGACTCCTGATCTTGTTTTTTTTGGGGGGGGGGGACAGATTTGCTTGATTTAGAGACAGATTTGCTCAAACTTAATGGTCTGAGGATAATTTAGGACACCAATACACCATTCCTCTCTCAGATCTGTTGGTTTCTCTTTGGTTTGAAGAGAACACCTTCAGACCAATGGTCATAGACATCTGATTCAATTCATCAAATATTCATCAAGACCAGGAGTTGAAACAGCTGAGCTGGACAAAAAGCCTGCACACCAGGGTCAGTGACCACTGCTTTAGATCCAAACCCCTCCATCCTCTCCCACCCCCTTCCCTTCTCTCTCATTCCTTGGAGAAGGTGGTAGCAGAGGAGGTACCCGGTTGCGCCGTGGATGAACCGGCGTTGTTGTTGTTCCCATGAGCGTGCATGTGACCGTGCCCATGCACGTTCCCATGCACACCCCCGTGCTCGTTCCCCTCAACGCCTCCGGTGGACCCCCAACGGTCGTGGCAGCGCCGCCGTGCATTCATGAAGAAGTTGGAGACGGTGGAGAGCTCCAGGCCCAGCTGCTGGCTGATGGTGATCTGCATCTCCTTGGAGGGCCGGCGGTTCTCCCTAAAGATAGCCGCCAGCGTGCGGCGCTGCAGGTCGGTGAAAACCAGCCGCTGTTTCTTGGGGACCAGGTTCCTTTCACGACCCTGGTCCTGCTCCTTCCGCTTACAGGCTGGAGAAGGGGAAGACAGGGGGAAAAGAGAGGGAGAGAAGAGAGGGGGAGAGTTTAGTTTCCTCCTGTCTTTCCTGCTCTTTCCAAGTGTATTTCCCCCTATACTGTTGAATTTGACCCTGATTTTACTGGTAATATTGATAATACAAAAGTATATTTCAAACAGGAACCTACTACATAAAAAAGTCAATATTGAAGGAGGGATGCAGGCAGTGTAAAGAATGGGGTGGATGGATAGATAAAGTAAAGTGGGATGGATGGATGGATGGATGGATGGATGGATGGATGGAGGGATGCAGGCAGTGTAAAGAATGGGGTGGATGGATAGATAAAGTAAAGTGGGATGGATGGATGGATGGATGGATGGAGGGATGCAGGCAGTATAAAGAATGGGGTGGATGGATAGATAAAGTAAAGTGGGATGGATGGATGGATGGATGGATGGATGGATGGATGGATGGAGGGATGCAGGCAGTGTAAAGAATGGGGTGGATGGATAGATAAAGTAAAGTGGGATGGATGGATGGATGGAGGGAGGGATGCAGGCAGTGTAAAGAATGGGGTGGATGGATAGATAAAGTAAAGTGGGATGGATGGATGGATGGATGAAAATACATAGATTTCCAGGTGGAATGATGGCGAAATAGAGGGATGTAGGGACACAATGAAGGACTGATATAGTGAAGGGACAGGGTGTTTAGGTGAAGGAGAAGTGAGAGTGATAGGGTGGGAGGATTGCGATGCGTGGTTCAGCTGTTTGTTCACCTGCACCTGCTCGTAATTGCTAATAACCTATCCGCAAATGCCCAACTAATATGTGATAAAGGGAAATCTGACCCTAACCCGCAAATATAGAAAATGCACTGTAGGCTACAGTCATAAACAGCAGAACGTTTTGTTGACAGGGAGTGCAGGATTTTTTGTTGTTGCCTAATTTACACATGTTTCTGCTTATAATTTACAAATTTTTATTGGCTATTTTGAAAAAGCTTAGGATTATAAGGTTCTTTCTGCATTTTTGTCAAAATGTAGTTATTGACATTGTCTTGTTCTGTTCAATGGTCTCTACCTATATAGTAGTCTAAATACCCAAATTCATGTTGATAAGTTAAAAAGAATACAATATAAAAAATTGCTGACACCATTCAGACCAATGAGGGTTCGGAATTTTAAAGCCAGTTATTTCACAATCATATTTTTGCAGATAGAACCTTGTAGTCCCAAGCTCTCCATTTGTTAATCATCTGTCTATAATTAGATACATGCAGCATCTCTTCTGTGATTATACGTTGCCCTAGAAGACTAAATAAACCCTTGATCACCACAATAATGTCATAAGACAATAGAATCAACACTTCAATCCAGTTGACATCCGTGAAGTTTTCTCTGTCATCCACGCTTCTTTCGCCGAGTAAAGGCCTTTAGGCACCGGGGAGAAAATGCAATAACAAAAAAATGGGAATGATTTTCTGTGCAAAATGTCAAAATGACATCAGTTTCACCAGTTGTATTAAAATAAATAGAAAGCTGTGAAAAAGACCCAACATGTTTCGGATAATATTTTAGATAGGCTTGGATGCATATTTCATGTGGTTGAAATACTATCAGCTTTTATGATGCTGGTAAAAAAATAGAGCCCCAGCAGATGGTCCCTAACTGTGCAATTGCATTCTCTGAAGATGCTGAAATAAATAAATAATATTTGTCCACTCCTGTTCCCAGTGTCAAAATGTACATTTAGTGTATCATTTTACTGCAAGTAATACTTAATTCGGCAGGAGTTAATATTAAGGCAATGTAAGAGGTTATAGAACTACAATCAGTGTCCAGATTTCAGTTTCCATTTAAACAATCTGAACTGTAGGCTACAGTTCCCTTGAAGTGCCTTAGGCCTATTTGAAGTCCCCATCTTGTGTGACTGTAAAATGTGAAAAGCGCCTTATAATTATCACACATAACATCGCCGGCACTGCTATCATCCTCTTTTTCCACATCTTTCCCAAACATTCGGGCGGGGCGGTCTGTCCACCCATCACTATGGGTGGACAGACAGATGAAAATAAACTGAGGATGGGAGGAGGGGTGTAGAGTTAATTACCCAATGTAGACATGATGTGATTTTGAGAGAGACATGAGTGGGATGTGAAGGGGGCAAGGAAACTGATTTTTCAGCTTAACTGAACTAACTAATGTGTGTGTGTGTGTGTGTGTGTGTTTGTTTGTTTAGGGTTAGGTTAAGGTTTACGGTTATGGGTTAGGGAAAATTGGATTTTGAATGGGAATCAATTGTTTGGTCCCCACAAGGACAAGGACGTGTGTGTGGTATAAATTGAAGATCGTGAAAGAAGACAAATCTCAACACTTTTAATTGAATTATCACGAATCAGAGTAATCTATACAGTTTTTCCTTTTCGCATTATCACTGAGGTATGCAGGTAAAGTAACAGGTGTAGCATCAGACTTTCTTCGCGATTTAGCCTACAAAGGTTGGTTGTCATTGATAATTGCATTTTTAGTTTATTTCTATTGGTAATCACTGTAGTTTCGCCTACACCATGAGATGTTGGAACTGGACCATACAGTTTGCCTTTGCTGTGGTCGGCATTTTGTTCATCTTTAAGCTGCATTGGTAGCTTTTGGAGCGGTGGAGTAGAGAGTATTTTATTGCTTTGTCGGGTGCAATACTAGGCCTAGGGTTTCTGAGCCGTTCTGTGCTGCTGGTCTAAAAGCTGCAATGATCGATTTTCCGCGGTTTTCTCCTGAACACGTGGTCCAGTAATCAGGCTTCCCTTCCCCACCCAATTGATCCGTATTGATCTGAGAGCCCGCGGTGTGTGTGCGCGCGCACATGTGCACCCGTGTGTGGGCTTGTGCACGCGCGCGCGTCCCACTCACGGCGGGAGAGAGAACCTGAGCGAGCATGTGACAGACAGCCAGAGAATAAATGGTTTATCTCGGGAGGAAAAGCAGTTGTGGACAGACTGACAGAACCACTACAATATATAAGTAAAATATAATACATTACTACAATAAAAGTGGACGGTGTATGATTGCTATCCCCATGAGCGTACCACCCTTCCTTCAAGGCCATGGATGAGGCATGCAATTATTTAAATCCAGACCAATGACAGGCTTGGATGAGGCATGTAATGATTTAAATCCAAACCTATGGTAGGTTTGAATTCGCCATGCCAAAAGGTTTTTCTCCAGGTGCATGAAACAATGAGGATATTTCCTGCGATATTTTCTACGAGAACCTATTGCCAAATGCTCAATAAACATTATGTTTCTTTCATTTGATTACATTGTGAAAGATGTCTTCAATGATCACACCTTTTATCACACATATTATAGAAATGTGATGTTCAGTTCATTTTAATGGGTAATGCATGTGTATTGCTTAATGTGAATATAGTGTAATGTAGTGTAATTTAGAGTACTCTAGCATTTGAAACATGTATCTAAAATGTTGTTTGAATAACTGATTGATATAATTGTGTTGTGTTTTGGTGATTAAACCAATCTACTCATTATATTTCACAGTAAACGTATATTTAGGATCAGTAACCAGGTTTCCATCCAACGTTTTTATGCGAGTAAAGTAGGTACATGTCGGATAAAACATTTAATGACAGTGCTGATGGAAACAGAACATTTGTCGAAACATTCCAAATGTCAAAACAAAATAAGCTAGAGAAGGTGTGATCTTTTTGTGTGGGTAAAGTTCATTATGCGAGAAATGTTGGCGGGAAACGCTTTTATGGCCAAATAGGCTATTGATATTATAACCATCATATCGAAATAACTTTGGAGTCAGTCACACAATGACATGTGTGTGGTCCTCCCACTACTATTTTATCAGCCTATATATTAAATGAATGATGATGAACTTTACAGGGTGGTGAAAGTGCATGGTGATGAGCTTGATGCTCCTTTCCAATAATTATCCAGGGTTTTATTCTATTAATTAATATCAAGGGTCATAACGCACAGTCTTTTATCCCTAACAAGTCAATCTGGTAGAAACATTTCTGGTGGGAAAATGCGCATATTGTTTTTATGCGGATTTTAGAATATTCGCATGAAAATCTGTCGCCAATTGGATGTATACAAACAAAATTAATGCACAATGAAAGGTTTTGAATGTAAGACTGGTTGCATTACAAGTGTTTCCAGTTTGGAGTTTTAAGAGTTTTGAAAATTCATCACCTTCTTGTGAAAAGCTGTGGAACAACACAAAGGAATGCATTTCCTCCTCTCACAATGTGTGTGTGCGCCTGCGTGCATGAGTGTGTGTACGTGTAATGATCTCTGCAATGTTGAGGTGCTGTATGAAAATTATGGATGACTGAACGGCAAATTTAGACAACACCAGTAAACAGATTTGCGTGAGTGTGTGTGTGTGCTGAGACAGTGGCATGAATTGCAGATCATAAAAGAAGACTAATCTCAACACTTTTAATAAAAACAAATACGAATCAGAGCAATTTATAATGCTTTTAACATAATCATTGAGGTGTATACAGGTAAAGTAACGGGTGTGGCAGCAGACTTTCTTTGGTTGGTCGACAGTGAAAGCTGCATGTTCGTGTGTGTGTGCGCGCGTGTGTGTGCGCGCGCGTGTGTCTGTGTTTGTGAATTATTTGACTGATTTGGTAATGCGGTTGATGTGTGTGTATAGCCCTATACTGTACAGCTTTTCCTTTTAACCAATTTGACTTCAGATTCCGACGTTTGTCCAAGTTTGTCCAATATGTAAAATTCAGAAGTTTTCCCAAACGTCAAATTTTAACGGTTAAGTTTGGGATAGGGTTACGACATTGCTAAATTGTAATTAAATTGCCTTACCTCCCTAATCTTACCTAAGTTGCACACACATTATATAGATGTGTTGATATTGTGTTATTGACTGTACGTTTGTTTATTTCATGTGTAACTCTGCGTTGTTGTTTGTGTCGCACTGCTTTGCTTTATCTTGGCGAGTTCGCAGTTGTAAATGAGAACTTGTTAAATACCTGGTTAAATAAAAGTTAAATACAAAATAAATAAAAAAGGGTTACACCAGAAAATTCCCATTTACATAAGTATTCAGACCCTTTACTCTGTACTTTGTTGAAGCACCTTTGCCTCAATTACAGCTTCAAGTCTTCTTGGGTATGACGCTACAAGCTTGGCACACCTGTATTTGGGGAGTTTCTCTCATTTTTCTCTGCAGATCCTCTCAAGCTCTGTCAGGTTGAATGGGGAGTGTCGCTGCACAGCTATTTTCAGGTCTCTCCAGAGATGTTCGATTGGGTTCAAGTCCTGGCTCTGGCTGGGCCATTTAAGAACATCCAGAGACTTGTCCTGAAGCCACTCCTGGGTAGTTTTGGCTGTGTGCTTAGGGTCATTGTCCAGTTGGAAGGTGAACCTTCACCCCAGTCTGAGGTCCTGAGCACTCTGCAGCAAGGTTTCATCAAGGATCTCTCTGTACTTTGCTCTGTTCATCTTCCCTTGATCCTGACAAGTTTCCCAGTCCCTGCCGCTGAAAAACATCCCCACCGCATGATGCTGTCACCACCATGCTTCACCGTAGGGATGGTGCCAGGTTTCCTCCAGACGTGACGATTGGCATTCAGGCCAAAGAGTTCAATCTTACTTTCATCAGACCAGAGAATATTGTTTGTCATGGTCTGAGAGTCCTTTAGGTGTCTTTTGGCAAACTCCAAGCGTCCTGTCATGTGCCTTTTACTTAGGAATGGCTTCCGTCTGGCCACTTTACAATAAAGGCCTGATTGGTGGAGTGCTGCATAGATGTTTACCCTGCTGGAAAGTTCTCCCATCTCCACAGAGGAACTCTGGAGCTCAGTCTGTGTGACCATTGGGTTCTTGGTCACCTCCAAGGCCCTTCTCCCCTGATTGCTCAGTTTGGCCGGGCGGCCAGCTGTAGAAAGAGTCCTAGTGGTTCCAAACTTCTTCCATTTAAGAATGATGGAGGCCACTGTGTTCTTGGGGACCTTCAATGCTGCAGACATTTTTTGGTACCCTTCCCCAGATTTGTGCTTCGACACAATCCTGTCTCGGAGCTCTACAGACAATTCCTTCAACCTCATGGCTTAGTTTTTGCTCTGACATGCACTGTCAACTGTGGGACCTTATATTGACAGGTGTGTGCCTTTCCAAATCATGTCTAATTAACTGAATTTACCACAGGTGGACTACAATCAAGTTGTAGAAACATCTCAAGGATGATCACTGGAAATAGGATGCACCCGAGCTCAATTTCGAGTCTCATAGCAAAGGGTCTGAATACTTATGTAAATAAGGTTATTTCTATTTTTTATTTTAATACATTGGTATAAAAATAAATAAAAATAAAAAAACGTGTTTTCAATTTGTCATTATCATGTATTGTGTGTAGATTGATGAAAGAATATTCTTTTTTAAATACATTTTAGAATAATGCTGTAACATAACAAAATGTGGAAAAAGTGAAGGGATCTGAATACTTTCCGAATGCACTGTACGATATCTCTCAGGTTTGTTTGTTCTCCGCAGCCCTATAGGTTAGTAATTACTTAACTAATTGTGTCTCTCCAAGTCTTCAGTTTGGCATTAACAACTGCTGACGGACCCACACATACACGTCACACTTCACACTTCAACTCTATAGTGTTCCCCTTTCCTCCCTTTCCTCACCCTTTCCTCCCTAAAAGCAAAGCAGCAGAAGTCCATCCACTCCAGTCTGCTTCATCTGTTAGCTCCCCTTGTTGTTCTCAATTGTTTTCATTTGTCCTCAGATTGATAGTCCCCATATTGATTGATCTACGCTTCAAAACCATTCCATGGAACGTTTATTCAATTCGTTCAGGCTCGGCCTTGCCAAGCTCTCCCCAGGCTTTCTAAGTGACGTTCCAACCCAACTCAATACTGACTAATGTAATGACTGAATACTAGTGCTAATATACTGATACTTCAATACGTAATGCCTGTTATCAAACAACTGCTGCTACCGGCCATTTTACAATGCCAACACCACTCTCCCCTTCCTTTCTCTCCCATTAGCTCAACCAATAACATCGCAAACACTTGGGCGGCAGACCCCAGGGTGCAGTGTAGGCCTACATTGGAAATCTTCTGTAGAATAAGTTAACACATACTTATAATGGTCAATATAATATATTATGTTTGAATTCAATATTCATATATTAATATATCATGTTAATATTACTAAAACAAACAAAGGACTGGGAGGATTACATATTATTATATTGGCCCTACAGATGCAGGCTATATTATCCAGAGATAATTACATCTCTCGGGTTAGGCCTAATTCTAATCAACCCAACTTAATCATGCCCCATTCAAACCACGATCTGTAACTTTCAATTCCATTCAATGGTGCTCTCTGCTTTTAGTTTTGGTATGACTGCCAATGGGTTATTAGAATCTGTTCTAACCAGCCCGAAAATTAAACTCCAGGGTTACCAGGGCATTCAAATAACTTATTTTATATATCCATAAAGACCCACACTGAAGACATACTCTTCCCTACCAATGCATTATAATTTGTTTGTGAAAATAGCAAAAGAAAGAAAGTTTGGCCTCCCTTTACTCATCATAATCATCACCTTTACATGTACACGTGATGTCACACACTTCAACAGGTTAACAGGGAGTAGGCTGGCTTGCAGGGTCCTCCATATTACATCACACCCCGGAAAAACATTTTCCGACATGACCTCTGTATTTTTCGGAATTCTGATCAGTTTTATGTAATAACTCAAAAAATAGAAAAGTGAGGTATAACTTTGCATTGGGATTTATGATGTGTATACTAATGCAAATCCAAATGTTACATCTGGTTACGTTTATGTTACCTACCCTTTAATGTAAACTCCAGCAGAAATAACTTCAAATTTAAAACTTCTAATGAAACCAAATCGTTTGCACTCATGATTACTGGTTTCAATTGAATTTTTAGCCAATTTACAAGCAAATATTTAATGAATGTATTATTGTTACAAATCAACCTACAAGGTTGTGATCCAACTAGCCTGCTAATATTAGCCCTACTAGCCTGCTAATGATACATTAGCACTGAATGAGTCAGCCAGCTGCTATCAACATCTAGCTCACAGCTACATTAAAGTAATCCAAAGTTTTGGAAATACATAACGCTATCCAACCAGTTATCAAAGATTGTTAGCTATAGTTATCTTAGCCAGCAAACTGGCTAGCCAGCTCATGTTAGCTATTTAGCCAACTAGCTATTCGCCTAGCTACCCTAGCCAACCACCATGGTTATGGTAGGCAACATAGAGCCCAACTACTGGAGACCTGCTAGAACACAACTAAAACAACTAAAACATAACCGCAGATTAAAAGCAAAGAGCAAGCAGAGACCATCCGATGGTATAAAACTTTCAAAAGAGTGCAGTCTGAGTTTGTATAAATTGTAAGCTCATCTTAAACATTTGAATAATAGGCCTGAAAGAAGATCCAAAAAGGCATGTGCAAACTGCAAAAATATTGACCGAAACGTTGGTGAGCAAGTGATTATGTATAAGCAGCAGTGGTGGAAAAAGTACCCAACTGTCATACTTGAGTAAAAGTAAAGATACCTTATTAGAAAAAGTCAAGTAAAAGTCAAAGTCACCCAGTAAAATTATACTTGAGTAAAAGTCTAAAAGTATTTGGTTTAAAATATGCTTTAAGTATCAAAAGTAAATGTAATTGCTAAAATGTACTTAGGTATCAAAAGTAAAAGTAAAATAATAAATCATATCAAAGTCCTTATATTAAGCAAACCAGATTCCACCATTTTCTTGTTTTTAAAATTACAGATAGACAGGGGCACACGCATTCAGACATCATTTACAAACAAAGCATGAGTGCTTAGTAAGTCTTCCAGATCAGAGGCAGTAGGGATGACCAGAGATGTTCTGTTGATGTTCTGTTGTGCGTGAACTGGACTATTTTCCTGTTCTGTTAAGCATTCAAAATGTACAGAGTACTTCTGTGTGTCAAGGTAAATGTAAATGTAAAAAGTACAACATTTTCTTAAGGAATGTAGTGAAGTAAATGTAAAAGTTGTCAAAAAATAGAAATAGTAAAGTAATGTACAGATACCTAAGAAAATTACTTTAGTTGTACTTTAAAGTATGGATACTTAAGTACTTTACAACACTGATAAACAGGTCCAGGCATATTTATTATTTTAGGTGTGATTGTTGAAATTTGTATTTGATTCAAATGACTGTTCGCCTACTTTTTGAAGTGTGCATTATATCTCAGCCAGGTCACCCATGGTTCAAGTCAGTATTCAACGTCCATCAATGTCTGAAGACATCGGGAGATGACGTGGAAACTGGCCACTAGGGGACAAATGAGCGCTGTGAACTTCAAGTCTGTTTCAGTTTTGCTTGGGCGTTGTGGATGGGCATGGCGGATGGGCGTAAGCATCTGCCTCTGTTGCCAAACGTTGGTGCCCAAGGTTGCATGTTGGAATCGAACAATAAAAAGTTGGTTTTGAGAAAAAAATGTAACGCCTATCCTAAACCTTAACCCTTACCTTAAACATTCGCAGTTAATTCCTAATCTTAAGATTTAGGAGTTAATGCCCAAACTTAACCCTAACCTTTAAATTGTGGGGCTCCGAGTGGTGCAGCGGTCTAAGGCATTGCATCTCAGTGCTGGAGGCGTCACTACAGACACCCTGGTTCAAATCCAGGCTGTATCACAACTGGCCATGATATCCAACAACATTGAAATTTGACATTTGAGAAACATGGATGAACATCTAATTCTGAGGTGAGACTGTGAGAGGTAGTTGTATATTTTGCCCTTTCTGCTTTAAAAAGCAACTGCTGTCATGGCAGAATCAGAATCCTTTAGGTAACATTTATAAATAAGATGTTTTATTAATTTTTATACTGTAAGTATGCTTATGTGGGAAAAATTACTTGGGCCCAGAGAGGGGAGAGGTCGGGTTAGTCTTATCTGTGAATGTGTTTAACTATTCCTAAACCATGTGAAGGGATGGTGTGATTAAGGGGGATCAAGTTAGGTTGGCTGCACAATGTCTGTGTGCCAGTCACTCCTCTCTGTAAGCTTGTCCAGGAGGGGGTTATTTGATATATGCAATTGGATGAGGTAATGTTTTTGGTTCTAAGTGGTACCAAGAATGAGAAAAGAGCTTTGTTTAGGAGACCAAACTGAACAATAATGTATAGCTAATGCTATAAATGATGGGATACTCTTTTTTCTGGTAAAAGGTTCTTTGTATAATGTTCCTAAGATCTGTTATTCGTCATGTGAGTTTTGATGGGTGTGTCTTGGCTATAAATGATGTTTTGTAAGCACTCTCAGGGAATTCATTTTTGACACTGAATTGATCTGAGAGTCACAGGGCTATGGTGAAGCTCATATAATTAAAGATGGACTTTATGATAACTCTGACTTGTGTGTGGTTTGCTTTCTCATGCTTTGGTAATACAGGAAATTTCCACGACACTGCCCCTAAAAAACAACTTCTCATTTAGAGAACAGCCTATGTGGCATCGATTCAGAAACATTTATTCTACTGTCAAAATTGACTACAAAGTTTAAATAGGATAATTTTGGTTATAAAGTCAATCTCGTCCAAAACTGAGCTATGTGAGACTTGTGGTCATGACTGCATCAGAACGTAAATAAAGGTTGGGTTTGTTTCAATCCTGCCCACATGCCTGCAGCTGGCAGCACACAAGTAATAATTAATTAAAAGTGCAGATAAACACGACCTGATCGTAATGCCTGTGGTAAATTTGGATTAGAAACTACTCATTCCCCTTGACTTATTTCACATTTTGATGTGTTACAACCTGAGTTCAAAATGTATTAAAACATAATAATTCTCACCCATCTACACACAATACCCCATAATTAAATTTTTGCAAATGTATTGAAAATGAAATACAGAAATATCTCATTTAAATAAGTATTCGCACCCGAGTCAATACTTTGCAGAAGCAGCTTTGGCAGCGATTACAGCTGAGAGTCTTTCTGGGATGGTCTCTAAAAGCTTTCCACACCTGGATTGTGCAACATTTGCCCCATATTATTTTCAAAATTCTTCAAGCTCTGTCGAAATGGATGTTGATCATTGTTAAACTAAAATGTTCAGGTCTTGCCAAAGATTTTCAAGCAGATTTAAGTCAAAACTGTAACTCGGCCACTCAGGAACATTCACTGTCTTCTTCGTAAGCAGATTTTTTCGTAAGTAGATTTGGCCTTGTGTTTTAGGTTATTGTCCTGCTGAAAGGTGGATTCGTCTCACCGTGTCTGGTGGAAAGCAGACTGAACCAGGTTTTCCTCTTGGATTTTTCCTGTGCTTAGCTCCATTCCATAAATTTTTTTATCCTGAAAACGTCCCCAGTTCTTAAGAATTACAAGCATACCCATAATGTGATGCAGCCACCCCCATGCTTGAACATATGTGGTACTCAGTAATGGGTTTTATTGGATTAGCTCCAAACATAACAGTTTGTATTAAGGAATAAATCTGAATTGCTTGGACAATTTGTTTGCAGTATTACTGCAGTGCCTTGTTGCAAACAAGATGTATGTGTGGGGTACAGAGGTGACGTAGTCTTTCAGAAATCATGTTAAGCACTATTATTACCCACAGAGTGAGTCCATGCAACTTATTATGTGATGTGTTAAGCACATTTTTACTCCTGAACTTATAACACAACAAAATGTGGAAAAAGTCATGGGATGTGAAAACTTTCTGTGCAATTTATTGAAGGGCCCTAACGAGCCCCGGAGATAGGCTATCCAAAAGTCAAACCAACTTTGCCACTGTTCTTTTCAACTTAAGCCATTGGATAAAATTCTCACTACAAAAAGAATGGGGCATTAAACAGTAGACCGGTGTAGACTCTGCAACATGGAAACAGAATCAATAGAGCATCTCTTTTGGTGCTGTCCATATATGGCTTGTTTTTGGAGTCAGGTCCAGGAATGGTTGTTAGGTCATAATATCAGGGTGTGAATGAACATGCAAACTGTATTGTTGGGGGATTTGAAGGACCACAGTCAGTCAATAGGAAATATCATTGTACTCTTTGGTAACATTTTAATTTTTGGGGCAATTTCGGCAGAAATGTTGCAGATGGGGAGGTTCAAGTCCCTAGTGAGACACCATGGGAGAATGGAGGGATGTATTGCAAGAGGAAATGGTAGAATGCCGATTTACTGGGAAAGATGGGGTGATCTGTGGCTGGAATGAACGAGTGTTGGGATAAATGCACAGTATAAATGTTTGAGATCCTCCAATCAGGGGTGAGGGTAGGGATGCGTTTAGTTATGTATGTTTTGTGTTTAGTTATGTATGTTTTGTGTTTTGGTTTCACACTGTGACTGGTGTGTGTGCTGGTCCTGATGATTATTGGTGCGCTCGCTTCCATGCCCACCTGGGAGTCAGGCAGAGCTTTGTCCTTCCCGCCCTTGGAAAATCCCTTTGGGCTTTGGGTCAGGGGCTTCGCTCTGCAGGCTTCTCGGGGTGGGTGGGAGCAAGTGCACCCACTGACCAGAGCACCCGCTCATGGGAGAGGCCATTTGTATAGTCTTTGTATTGTATTGTTGTTGTTTTAATAAATGCAATAAAAAATATATATTTATATATATTTGTCACAGTCACACACCAGCCAGCTGAAGCTAATTGGAGACACCCACATCAAACCACACCCTGAAACCAGCCTAGGTTTGAATTCAGTCATAGCCACAGCCATTTCATAATGAACCAACTCTAAAACAAGGCCAAATCAGGAAGTTCAGTCGCCCTTTACAGTAAGTGTGTGTCTCTCTCTTGCTCTCTCTCTGTATGTGTGTGTGTGTGTGTGTGTGTGTGTGTGTGTGTGTGTGTGTGTGTGTGTGTGTGTGTGTGTGTGTGTGTGTGTGCGTGCGTGTGTGTGTTTCATAACTGACCGCACCATGCTGCTATAGTGGTGTGCCCCTGAGCCTGGGCGTGCCTGGGACCGAGGCAGGGGCGGAATGACGTGATCGCGTTTTGCGTGCGGTGAGATGAGCCCTCTCCCTTACCGGCCGGACTACTGCAGGCGAGAAACAGTTTATGTCAATCAATCACTGTCGGTCACACCTCTGGGATCTATTGGTCACCCCTCTGGGATCTATTGGTTGTCTTGATTAGAGCCCATATATTGCTGTAAATTCAACGGTTGGATTTGCACAAAGACATGCAACAGCAACTGTACAGCCGTCACAAAATGTTACATTAGAAGCTGCCGTAATTAATAGAAAATTGTTTGATTTCGATTAATCATTTCGTTAATTTTTATGAAATCCTGTGCTTTCTAATGAAGTCTACAAGCCAAGCATTATTGCAATTGAATTATCTTGTACTTGCTACACCACCATGCGTTCACATTTTAGCCAACATTGGCTATTCAATGCAGATGTTTTTGCAAACTATAATAATGCATGTTTGGAAAAATAATTCACAATAATTCTAAATATATTCACAATTTAAAGAGCCTATTTCCTGTAGCCATTTGGTATAGGCATAGTATTCCCTGCTTATAAATGAAAAGAGACACTTCTGCTGTTTATTCGATAGGACAATACGGTTTCTGAATAGTTTGGTCTGCTGTTTATTTGTTATGTAATTTAAAAGCTATCCTATTGGCACACGAGATTTGTTCAAAGCAGTTTATTCGTATGGTGTTTTTATGGTGTTTATAAGCTATGGGTTTGAAAAGGATATGCCTAAATATATTGCATATAGGTCACGGGCTCTTAATGCTAAATTAATTTGGCTATTGGGTTCAAATAAGGGCTTTTAGAGCCCCGATAATTATTTCGTTTTTTCTCCAAATTATGGAAAACGTTTAAATAATAATAATTTGGAGGATAAAAAAATCATAAATAAATAAAATGAGTGAAACAGAGAAATCGGTTATGCGTATTTATTCATACAAATGTTCATGAAAAGAGGGAAAAGTTACTGACGTGACTATGCGGATTCGTGTCTTTAAAAATACACTTAGAAATTGTATGGATTAATCCTATCATGCAGGATTGAAGTATTTACATCATAGTTGTTCCAGTTCTTTTTTGTACATTTTAGTCGAATAATTGAATCCTTAAACCGGTTATATTATGCGAAAGCAATGTTGCTGTTGCCGTTGTATTTTGTTTTCGTCTTCGATTGCATTTAATTGAAGTTGTGTGAATTAAGTGTTATGATTGTACATTCTAAACCTGAGAGAAGGTGTCAACCCCACTGAAGATATTAACACACACACACAGGTTTCAAGTTTCAAGTAGCCTAGTGATTGCACTGCAGGGTTTACAAAACTGAAATGGGGAATTTGGGGAATATGGACTGGCTAAGTCAGCTTGCCAGTTTTTGAAGGGGTACAATGTTGCCACTAAATAGAAAATGGTTTTATTGCGATTAATCACTTCATTTATTTTTGATTAAATCCTGTGCTTTCTAATGAAGTCTACAAGCTCCAATGAGAATGCAAATACGAATGCTGTTGTCCTTTGATGCTAACTCGGTTCAGAACCACAAACAACGCCTCGCCAGCCGACAGAACTTTTACCCAGAACTATGGACAACGCTCAAAGGTGCGAGCGCACAAAAATGACTAAACCTTGCGTGCGCCAGTTTTCGCATAAATATTGGTATTTATAAAATGTGAACTTGACGCAAAAGTGTGCATTTCTCAGGCCAAGTGTATGCTTGTACAACTTCTAGTGGTCCATCAATTTTTTTGCAAGCAAATATTGTTATTTTGAGGGAAATGGAGATGATTGATGAACGGGAATTATAATAATTGGGAGGGTAATAAAAACATCCAAGTAAGGAGATCACATAGCAGCATGTAGCCTAATGTGTTTCTTCTACATTTAGGCCTACATTTTAGTCGTTTAGCAGATGCTCTTACCCATAGCTCATTTAATAGCCAAGCATGCTCGCGGTCAGTGTTTGGCACTTGCTAAAGGCGGAATGCCTTTTTAGTTTGAAAATGGTGCAACTCAATATTAGGAAGGTGTTCGTAATGTTTGGTATACTCCGTGTATAGTATGGCTCTGATTTATGTGACGTGGGACAGTTTGATAAATCCCAATAATTTGTTGAGCACCAAACGAAAATTCTAGAATCTCCATGTATGCCAGAATTTAGTGAGAAATGAGGCCCCAGTCGCCCGAACAGTCTACCACAAACAGCGCGCATAGGCACTCTGAACACTCTTCCGTACCACGGACAGCGCCTCATAGGCACACAGAACACTCTGCATAACCACGGACAGCACCTCATAAGCATACCGAATACTCTTCAGAACCCCAGACAGCGCCTCACTTGCCGAGAGAACTATGCACAGAAGAACCCTTGACAGCGCCTTTCCAGCCGAACCCTCACAGCTGAGCGTGTCATTCGACTTCCATCAGAACATTATTGACCTAATCTACTCAGCTTTACTTTACTTCTCAACCTCTTCATATTCTGTGTTTGTCCACGTTTTTTCCTGAATAGAACTGCTCCTACCCAGTCTTTCACAACATTTTATTAGGTTACGTAATTGGACAGCATTTAGCTTTTATTTTATTTTTGTATCTAAAATTCTCAAATGAATTCCTCTATTAAACCCCAAATGTGAATATGAGACGTGTATATGTCATGCAAATATTGACTTATTGGCCTTTATATAGGCTACATGCATTGTTTTTAGTCTACTGTATGGAGGTTACTGCATTGATGTAGTGTGGTATGCTCTGTGGTCCAGTGCATGCAGGGTGTTACTAAACATGTGGTGTTTGTTCTGTAGTAGCAGGGAAGACCATTGATGGGAGAGCCTGTGATGCAGAGGGGGGGGGGGGGGGGGGGGGCATGGGATGAGGAGGAGTTGGACAGATCTGCTCGGTTGGCGCTGCTGGTGCAGTGCCAGAGATGGATGGAGGGAGGGAGGGAGGGAGGGAGGGAGGGAGGGAGGGAGGGAGGGAGGGAGGGAGGGAGGGAGGGAGGGAGGGAGGGAGGGAGGGAGGGAGGGAGGGAGGGAGGGAGGGAAAATCGATTCTGATTCAGAGGGAGTCAGATAAGCCTGAACAATGTATAGTGCAGACACACTCTATAACCCAATCACACACGTACACACCACACACAAGCACAAGCACACACACACAGTGAAATGTGCTTGCATGCCCACATAAAGATGCATTACATACCCCATAAACCATAACAACCTTTAAAAATCTAATGACATCACAACCTTGGATTGCATTGAGGTCGATTTGCTGACATAAGCAGAAACAGATCATTACTGTGGCTGACTACATACACTAGAATCCCCCTGTTAAAAAACACTGCCTTCGTCTTGCGAGGGTTATTTCTATGTAGATCTTCCTTCTTGGCCAGGCAGCCTTTCTACAAGAGATTCTTTATCATAAAAGGACCTTCAGGTTTCAATAAAAGTTCAATTAGAAAGTGTTTGAATATTAGTATGCCGTCGGAGTTAACAAACATTTAAACAGTGCATTCTTAAGTAACCCAGTTATTTTACTGTCTGAGATGTGATTTTGTCATTTTCCTACAGGTGTAAAAACAGCATGTTGTACACACTTTTGTTTGTAGCTACCACACATATGTTGGGTTGTGGTTGACGCTGCGTGTTGTTAACCACACATTTGACTTTGCTTACCCAGAAACAAATCTGTTACAAGGGCTACACCACTCATCCTTCCCTCTCTCTTCTCTTCCCCTTTTCTTTATACTCTCCTCCATCTCCCTCTCCCTCATTCTTATCAATTATTAAAGTCTCTATTGATCCTTTCTCTACCCTACCTCTATCTGCCTGTTGACACAAAGCCCAAACTGCTCTCCCAGCTGGCAGTGTTAGGGTATGGGCGCCCCCACAACACAGAGACTTAAGGGTATACATAGTGTTATTCCAAAAACGTATCTCTATCAATCCATTCTGTAGATCACATTTCTAATAATAACAACAACACAATTCTGAGCATTGAACCCCTATTAATATAATCAAGCAACATCTGATGTACGATGAGGTTGTTCACTCTTTCCAAGTCTACATCCACTGCCACGAAACAGAAACCTGGGACCAGCTTCTGAATAAATGTTCCCAGCTGTCCATTCAGAACCACAGCAGTCTGAATCATCAGGACCAATGATAGCTGCCTAACTGGCTCTATATACCCCCAAAAACACTGCCTTTGTCTTGCGAGGGCTATTTCTATGTAGATCTGCCTTCTTGGCCAGGTCTCCTTTTTACTCAATTATATGAGTTGGAACTAGGCTGGAGCAAAAGCATGTCAACCTTGTAGCTCTCTAGGACCATGATTTGTGACCACTAACTGACACAGTCGCAGAGAAAGAATGAACCACAAAGGCAACTGCGGTACACCATTGGCCGAATCCTAACTTAATATCAGTGGGCAAAAGTCAAATTCACATGTACAGACAGAATACTGCTAGATGGATTTGCAACTATTCCTACTCGCAATTATTTGCCCATTTTGTCATATTTTATCAGACAGTTCTCCTTCTATCCTCCAGCTTTATCCCTCAACTCTTTGTCCTGCAGTGTGTGGGTTTCCAATCCACTGAAGCAGCCAGTCCAGTGCTAGCGGCAATGGCAATCATAATGGATTATAGGTTGCATTTTTGTGCAGAGGAGGGAGAGACAAAAGGGGAGAGAGAGAGAGAGAGAGCGAGCGAGAGAGACAAAGAGGGAGAGAAAGTGAGACAGAGGGAGAGAGAGAGAGAGAGGAAAGAGAGAGTGGGGGTTGGGAATTGGAAGCAGCTTTATTGATCTCCTATCTGCGAAGCCAGGCAAACAGGGAAAGGACAGAGCTACACTATGAATGGCCCTCCACACTATTATGGCTGCTGGCTACAGCATTCTGTCTTGCGTTTTCACTATTTATTAAATATGCTTCCTATAAGGAAAAGGTTGCACCTGTATCCGGTCTATGGCAGTACAAGTTCAGACATCTCTAACACTGTCTGACCTGCAGCTTGTGATCACAACACCATGTATACAGTGTGACAGTGCAGAGGAATCAGTTATTGACTGTAACACTTGGGGAAATCATATGCTACAAGAACACGATCTGGTGGTGTCAACACCATCTCCAACAACCTGCTAGAAGCTCCACCTTACCAAAGTCTGTCCTTACGGACCCCTGAGCTAGCCTGCTGATCCAGTCTGAGCGTCAAAACGTTTTTGTGTTGGTTCAATGCCTTTACAAATGTGTATGGTATGATAGCGAGATTGGTGAGATCAGCATTTCCACTCAACACATGCTTGCTGACAAATACACACACATGCACCCGCACAAAGGCTGACGCACACACTTTTCATGAGTCTGTAACTCACCAGCCATTCAGATGTACCTGAATTAATTGAAAACTGTGGTCTGGGAGGGGCACTAAAGTCAACCCCTCTGGCCGCTATTGACAAGGGAATTTACACACGCCTACACATTGGTCAGAGTGATTTTTATTTGATAGATTAGAACAGTGAAAAGCCACAGATGTAAGGTGATCACATAGCCTGTACGTTTTGTGTGGTTTTGTTGTTTCAACTGCCTGTTTTTGAGTAAATTGGAAAAGACATTCGAAAATATTAAAGCATTGGCCATAAACGGACATTCCTAGTAATTTCTTAAATATAATGTCTGGACTATTCTGAAATTATATAGGATGAGGACGATAGGGGAAGCCCATTTACTCATTGGTGTGGACCGAACATAAAGGTTATTGCCTCAAAACATCCCCTCCTGTTTTACACTAAAAATATACATCTTCTCTGAAATACGATAACCATTTGGAAAAACAACTTTCCCTATAAATGTGGATTATTTATTGATTAAATTATTGTATTTTTTGTCTTACACTCATTTCGAATGTCTCTTGTTTTTAAACTATTAATTGGACAGTGATTAAAATGTAAAACCAGAATCTGATAAATTAATCAAACCAATTAACTGCAGAGAGAAAATCTAAAAAATAAAATGGACGCGTTTGTGGCCTTTATTTCGATGATTTAGGGTTGGCTGGAGGGCCTGTATTCCCACTAGTATTGCCAAAAGCCAGAAATGTCCTTTGAACGAAAATACTTTGTATTTTACTTGAGTAGTATATGTGTTTCTATGCCCAAGGGATAGCATAGCATGCCATAGCATTTTAGATATGGCATGAACTAAAACCCGCGTCATAGAAGCAGAGGGAAGCCAGTTGTAGACTGACAACCCATATGTAGTCTAATTTTAGACCGTTAAGGGTCTAAATGAAAAGCCGGCGCGGCCGTGTGGTTGGCTGTCTTTCAGGTCGGATTCGAATATTGATTCGGGTGCCACATTTTAAAGGGTAGAGTGGAACGTCGCGTATTGATCAGCAGCCAGAGGTCACGCGCCGCTGACGCGCTCTCCTCCCGCGCACTAGTTTATATGCCTCCATGTTCAAGCTGGTGGAGCACACGGGACCCATGAGAGCGAGTGATATTTTCAATAAACAAGTCAAGATAGAGCAGAGAAACATCTTGATTCAAAGCAACAATGTCAGTGTCTTGGTCTCAGTGAGTTACATGTTTGGAACATATGAGATTCACTAGAGAGACCCACGATGGACAGGGTGACATGTTTTAGACACACACACACACCCGGCCTGGCGCGTAAGAGAGCACACATTCCCCCTATCTCGAGGACCTTGTGGACATAATACACCCAGAGTCTCATATTAGCCTTATATGACAGTGCCCGGGTCCTCTCAGTGATTATATTTGGCTATATGGGTACAAAAACCCTGTTAACATTAGGCTGAGGTGTAAGACAGTGCATGCAGCTGGTTTCTCTTGCAACGTGTCACACCAACATATGGTGACATGGATACCATGCAATCACTTTCACTGTAGCGCAGATATCTCTCTAAAACGGTGATTTAAAGAGAGAAAGATTCGCTCTGAAGTTCTCCTGAAAAACCGTTTAGGCTACTTGGTCTCGTGAGTAGCTTTGCTCGCAACCGTTTTACACTGACCGCTGTCCATGGTGCTGAATCGTTTGGAAGTTGAGGTTTTGTCTGATAAGGTTCGTTTAAGTCTTTAGCATAAAACAAGTGCTTTGTATAGAATAGCAAATGTATTATATAAGCCTATACAGATAGCTATTTAAATAGAGCGAATTTGACCAAAGCGAGAACGTATGCTTTTAATAAGCGCAAAACGTCAATTGGTTACGATTGACTGTTCAATACGAAGCCCACACGACATAGGCAGTGAGACCAGGTGCATCTTACCAGCCAACCGAAGGGCAGACATCCGCTGAAACTCGGGCTCCTGGAGCCACTTCCACATTCTCCGGAACGTCTCCCTGCCAGACTTTAGTTTACTCCATGGCTTGGGGTTCCGCAGGAGATCTGAGAGGGTTCCTTGGGACCGACATAGGATCCTCTGTGCGAAAATCGCCTGGGGGATGGAGTAGCGCTTCAGCTCCGCTGTTATCCGCAGAGCCACTTCCTTAGTGTTGATCTCCTCCGCATGCCCGCCTGACCCTCCTCCCTGACCGGCCCCAGCGCCGTGCCTCTCCCGCTCGGCCAGCATCGCTGCCCCATTGGCCTGGGAGTGGAGGTGGCTGTGCGTATGGTGCATCCCGTTGAGGTTGGAGATCATGCCGTGCCCATGGCCACCTAAACTCCTGGCAATGTGCTCCTCGCTCCGAGACAGCATAGTGGCGTGGGACTCGAAGCCTGTCACGGGGGAGAGCATCTTGGCATCATTGGAGAGGTGAGCACTTGGACCGTAGGCTGAGAGCGTCTGCTGGGAGTTGTGCAAAGAGCCAAGGCCGTTGGACAGCGGGGAGAGGGACCCATGGCCCATGCTGGACATATCTTTGGGGTAGTGGCAGTATAGGTTGCCCATAGACGCCAGCCCCCGGTGGTCATCCCTCATTAACGTGAAGCTCCCGCTGACATTCCCCGCGGAGAGTCGCTGTTGGGCGGCTGCGTGGTGGTGGGAGTGTGGGTGGTGGAACTTGTCGGAGACTGTGGATATAGGAGGTAGGTGCTGGAGAGGTGTCAGGGTGGTGTAGGTGTTGCTCAGGCTCATCCCGGACTCGCACATGCTCATGGCCGGGTGAAGGTGGCCGGAGAGCGACGAGGGGTCTGTCCGGTAGTCCCCGGTACCATCCAGTATCGAGGCCATGCTGGACACCATCGCCGACCGGCCGTGCGCGTGAGAAACTAGGTTCCGGTGAGAAGGTGCGGAGGACTGCCGAGCGTGTGAGGAGCTCATCAGGTCCCCTGCCTGTGAGTGCGAGACGCCGTGAAGGTTGCCAAGGTTTTCCATTGTGACTTCCATCGCTGAAAGAATATATCTTTCCCGATCCCACCTCCCTCCCCTCCCTCTCTCGCTCCTTTCACTCACACACACAAACAGACAGAGGCGCGCGCTCACTCTCCTCCCTCTCGCTTTCCTGGAGCGATAATATTACCAAACGAATTTTTCCCCAGTCAATCCAACATGTTCCAACAATTTATCTTGATCCAAAGTGGTTAAATATCGAGTATAGTCCTCGTCCACGTTACATGTGTTGGTGTCCTGTGTTATAGGCGCTCGTAGGCTATATCTCATCCCTTGTCCAACAGCGCTTCCACTGAAAACTGGCTGAGCCGCGTGTCAGTGTGTATGTGAGCGCGCCCCCTGTGTATTTAGAACTGTGCCGGTTACGCGCATGATAGTCGTGTGGGATTCACAGACAGACCACACTGTAGTGGTGTGTGAGGAGTATATACAAGGTGCATGTGTGTGTGTGAGTAAGAGAGAGAGAGATTTAAATGTAAAAGTAACAATATATCTCTCTGAGTACTTCACTGCAGTATATGCACAATTACATTTGATTCACTCCACACACAAGTGCCCCTTCTAAATAAACTTTGTTTCCCACGGAGTGAATGGTTTGGCATTTATGCGCTTAGTGATAAACCTGATCAATGTATTGATTGACAGAGATTAATGACGTGGCCTGGCCCAGTTAGGGGTGGAGGGATGGAGAGGTCACAAAGTTAGGATCCTAACGCCGTGCATGGCGATGGTAAGGAAAAAGAGAGAGAGTCTTCTGTTCTGAATCGTTTCCCTCTAATCTCCAGCCAGCATTCTGAGGTTCACTCGGCTGGTACGTAGCTATTTGTTCGTCACAAAAGACAGCATGGACATGTGAACGTAGACTTAATAAACAAGTTGGTTCTTCTATAGAAAATGCTATTTTTATAGTTCTGATCTCGCGCAAAAGCACGTTTATATTGTTTTCAGATATTTTCAGAACTTGTGACCGTAAGATTCCATTCTACTAACCTTCTTTAATTTATCAGGACAGACTGGAACATAATCAAATGTATATAATAATACAAATAATAATCATAATACTTGTTTATAGCATTTGTGAATGCAACATAACAATTGCTTTATAATTGCTTGTATTTGGGAACTTCATTTTAACAGTCCGGTTTCAGATGGTATTTTCATGATTTACTAAGGCATACTTTCTGGATACTTATTTCAGATCATTCAGCACAATCGTGTCTCCATTAAATCTGAAATAAACAAATTTGTTTTTATTTGGTAAATATTATGTAATTTCCATTTGATCATACAGTATAAGTAAATACCAGGCAATAGACAATACATTGAAGCGTATAGGCCTTGTCCTGAATAAAGTGGCTATAGGTAGAGGTTTCACTGGTCACACTGTTGCAGCTTCTAAAAAGCATGCAGTGTGTGAACGTGTCTCCCCGGGTTAGCCTACTCTTCGTCTATCGATGACACACTGCTATCGGAAATAAATGCCCGTTGGATAGCCAGAGAATCGGTTACCTCGACATGCACAGCGCTTCTTCACCCTGGGTATTGGCTCTGAGGAGCTATAGGGTACTGTGTGTGTGTGTGTGTGTGTGTGTGTGTGTGTGTGTGTGTGTGTGTGTGTGTGTGTGTGTTTGTGTTTGTGTGGCGCTATAGGATACTGCGTGTGTGTGTGCGCCCTTTGTGGAAGTTGAAATTCAGCTTTAGACCTTGAATCTGTAGCTATATGAGCCAGCTCGTTTGCACTTTCTACACTTTTGGGATAGTTGTTTTCTGGCCCTGTTTTATGTGCTAGTTCTTTGATGTACTGAGAGGCTATTGAATCTTGATGTTTCTTTCCTGTCCACGATAATCCACTCTTTATTTCGATGCTCACAGTATTGCAACATTTTTTACATTTTGAATAATTACGGTAAAATGTGATGTGTGATTTAAAGTGTGGCAGATGGACACTGAACCAAATACAGATAGGCCTATCAGTTCCAATGGACTTTACTTATTTTGTACGTGTTTTATTTTTTGGTTGTGACAAGAACTACGTACGCCCTAGTAGACAAAATGCATTTGACTACGGCACAAATACTGTAAATAACTTTTTTTTGTGCAGAATTTAGAGAAATGATACCCATATAAGGTTGCAACCATGTAAGATTGTCTCTTTGACAATAAATTAATTTAGTTTAATAATCCTGTTCATGAATTAGATCACTTTTGATTGCACGATAGCTGCACACTTCTCTCATGTGACCATGGGCCTTCTGAAAATATATTGAATCTTTAATTTAGATGGGATAAAATGAAGTTTTATTTGAACAGTAAATCTCAAAGGAATTTGTTAGAAACACTTCATATATACAATTGAACAGCACACCCATTTTGATATCAACAAATGGTAGCTGTTGAACGAAGATTTCCGGAGATCAAGACGTCAGATTTTCCAGCTGCGAGTTTTACGGGAACCTGTTGTCAGTGTTGTCTGGCTGGTAAGATGGAACTAACCAATTTAATGTTATGTCAGGTTAAACCCTTGTGTGTGGAAAATAGATAGAAAAAGTCAACCAGAAGTTTGAGCATCTGTGTTATCTAGGCAATGCATAAATGTTTGGGCCTTAAAAAAATATTTGAATTCCTTTTGATGAATATTATGACAGGCCTCCTTATTTATAAAGATCTTCTGCTAAAAGTTTTTTCATCTTTAATAGAATAAATTTAGTTTAGATTTTATTTAGGCTAATGTATATTTTTATAAGTCGCGAATAATACAGTGATTTTAGAGTCAACCTGTTGTTTTGAAAGGTAAAAAAATAAATGTATATTCTATTTATAATATTATCCATATTATATCGTATTAAACATAATTTGGAATCATTATTCGTTTTGTAATAGTAGACTCAAGTTACTAATAAATAACACTGAATACCGTTATTTTTTTAACCACACAAATCTTCCTCCTTATGGGTAGTACTGGTACTTAATTATTTAAAAAACAATTCAATTGATTTACTCATTCGATATATTGACCAAATTCATACACTTCTCAATGTTCGGCATGGTTATTTCCTAAAAAAAAAAAACAGTAAGTAAGCCTAATCCCTCGTCTATGAAATTAATTTTGTGTTCATAGTTTATTTTTATTGTTCATAGTCTATTTCCCGGAAACGGGAAAGTACATTTGTCTGTAGTTGTGTAGGGCTAGGTTGGTTGCTCTATTTATTTTGATAGGCCTACATCCGTATGATATCGAGATATTGCCTCTCACACATTATATTTAGGCCTATAGTTATAACACAATAAATTAGCAATAATTGCGCTCTAGGTCTTGGTGATGTTTGAAGTATAAAAAACGGACTTCCACATGTTTACGCTACCGTTTCTGCTTTTCGTCATAACAGGGGATTGCAATTGGAGTGCAACGACCGACGGGCTGTGGGCAGAATACTGAAAAGCGTGGCCTACGTCTTATCGATGTAATTGGTAATCAATACCCAGTGAATAGAAATCCAAAGGTTGTTAAATGGATCTGTTTAGGTAAACAACTCATTTGAAGTTGCTAGATTCGTTGAAGAATGTGTTTAGGTTGTCTACCTAAAACTGCTGTAGGCTAAATTTGTCTGTGTGACAATATCATTGTCAAATTAATTTTGAGTTGGTTATTACAAAATGCTGATTTCATGAATTAGCCTATAGGTTTATTGTTGCTTTTTATGCAACCCACAGGCTAATTGTTGGTCAAACTTTAATATAAATATTTAGGCCTAGGCTACCCTTTTAATTATTGTGACATACATTGGATAGGTGCAGTGTTCATTATTCGTTGAGATATGTATGTGGATGTGAGAAGGGGCCTGTACCGTTCACATAGTTAACGAAAAAACGATTTATTGGGGGGTTTCTCCAACTCGACAAAGTTAACAGTTTTTTTAATCGAATTATTTGTTCAAATGGCTTTGAATGAGATAGTTCAGGGCCTCGTTTCCAATAGCCTTCAAAAATAAGATCATCGTTAGAAGCTTCTTACGATGTACAGTATCTTTAGTACAGTAGTCAAGGTGTTTCCCAGAGCCTTTGTTAGTAATATGGCTCTTAATAGCCTTCGTACATCTACGAGTGACCCAGAGCACTTGTATAGGAGCCAAAGTGCACAGTTAGATCTTTTTTCCACTCTGCGTCACTTTATTTACAGAAGATATCCGCTAAACATAGCTTCGAGATGTCTGCTTGTGATCTGATCTGTCTGATTGTGACTGCCGATACCTTCAGAACGAAGTTGCAAAAATATTTGCAATTGTTACAAACAAGTGAAGGTTAAAATTATGTTTCAAATGAAAACCCAGATGACTGAATTCCAATATACATGGGCCTATATAGGCTATTTCAATCATATTTCAATCAATTTCATGTTCAATCAACTGAGTTCTATTTTACAACTAGGCTACTGTCTGTAATTTTTGCCTCAACGTGTTTCATGATGTGTAACAAATGAATCTGTGATTTAGTGCATTATTATTGGGTAAGCATATTTAAGCTCCATCGAAAGCCTATTTGTAGCCATAGGTACTAACATCTCTCTAGGATCTGATGCATCACTAGTATGTGGAACAATTATAATGTTAAGGTCAAATTTGATTGGAGAAAGCTGATCCAAGAGAACGCTGGTTTTCTTGTGACATGGTCTAACATTCTCTCCAGGGGCATAGGCATGGATTGGCATGGGTGGGCGCAGGTCCACCAATCAGATTGAGCAAAACATTTGAATAATTATGCTCTACTTTTCAGTGCTCCAAACGGGACATTATTTGTCTTTTTACCTAAGCACAGTACTTGACTTGGGCAGGAGCTCACCAGAATTGACTACTGGCACCTCACACTTTCTTCTGCTTGAGATCCTGCTCCTCCTATAGAATATTATCTCAAAAGTATTGAGGAGTTCCTGCACCTAAATATAAAATGTACCGGTACTCATGGCACCTATTTCAGTCCAAGTCAAGCACTGGCCTAAACATACACCATCAGATAGAATTCAAAGCAGGCAGTAGGGAGGCGGTGTAAAAATGAACTGGATATACACTCAGTTGGCCAGTTTATTAGGTACTGGGTCGGACCCCCCTTTGCCTCTAGAACAGCCTGAATTCTCCAGGGTACGGAAACATTGCTCATTTGGTATCAAGGCACCTAACGTGTGCCATGAAAACATTCCCCACACCATTACACCACCACCACCAGCCTGTACCGTTGACGCCAGGCAGAATGGGGCCATGGACTCATGCTGCTTACGACAAATCCTGACCATGCCGTCAGCATGACGCAACAGGAACCGGAATTCATCCGACCAGGTGATGTTTTTCCCACTCCTCAGTTGTCCAGTGTTGGTGATCGCGTGCCCACTGGAGCCGCTGCTTGTTTTTAGCTGATAGGACTGCAAACCTAAAGTGGTCACCTGCTGTAATAGCCCATCCGTGACAAGGACCGACGAGTTGTGCGTTCCGAGAGACCGTTCTGCGCACCACTGTTGTACTGCGCCGTTATTTGCCTGTTTGTGGCCCGCCTGTTAGCTTGCACAATTCTTGCCGTTTTCCTTAGACCTCTCATCAACAAGCTGTTTTCGCCCACAGGACTGCTGCTGACTGGATGTTTTGTTTGTCACACAATTCTTGGTAAACCCCAGACACTGTTGTGTGTGTGAAAAGCCCAGGAGGCCGGCCGTTTCTGAGATACTGGAAACGCCGAGATTGGCACCGACGATCATACCACACTCAAAGTTGCTTAGGTCACTTGTTTTTACCCGTTCTAATGTTCAATCGAACAGTAACTGAATGCCACGATGCCTGTCTGCCTGCTTTATATAGCAAGCCACGGCCGTGTGACTCACTGTCTGTAGGAGCAAACCATTATCGTTTTTTTTAATAAACTGGCCAATAAGTGGATATTGACAGCAATAATGATAATAACAATGATAATACATTTTATTTGGCAGATGCTTTTCAGGACACTGAAGGACATCTCACATAAAATCTAGTGCTGTACATAAAATCAATTTAATTTACGCCTATGTAATACATTTCAAATCAAATCAAATGTTATTGGTCACATACACATGGTTAGCAGCTGTTAATGCGAGTGTAGCGAAATGTTTGTGCTTGTTACGGATACAGTTATCCTGTGTGTGTGTGTATCCTGTGTGTGTGTTTCTTTTCTCTCCGTCTCCCCTCACAGGTGAAAATCATCACTCCCCAATCAGTCAACAATCAACCCCTCAATCAGAAGACACACCTCCTCCTGTTTCCCACCCTATCACAGTTCCTTCCCATGGTTTAAAAACCCCATCATTTGTTTGCTCTAGAGCTCAATCTCTTTGTAAATGCCATGTTTGTAGATCTCTGTTCTTCATAGATTTCAGTAGCTCAATCTCTTTGTAAATGCCATGTTTGTAGATCTCTGTTTTTCAACTCTCTCTTTGTGTCTTAACCTCTCTTTTGTTGGAGCACCTCCAAATCACTTTGTCATCTCCTGTGAGTATTGTTTTGGTTATGGTGTTTGTTGGTTGCTGGTGGGAAAAGGGGGAAACCAAGACATGTCACAACTATAATTTGCATGAGATATGTTACGGGTCTCATTACCATCCCCCCTAGACTGTCGGGCCAAAAGGGATTCGTAACAGTGCTTCTAGTTCCAACAGTGCAGTAATATTGTCAGAGTAGTGTGTATAGGTGGCAGGGAACTCTGGCACAGGAAAATCAAACTTAATGGAATGGGGTTGTTTAATAACTTGAAAACAAACAACTCCAAAACCATGAATACAATAAAACAAAGTGGGTACGAGGACCCGTCGCGCACCAATACAAACAACACGAATACTGAACAACGAACAATTTCTGACAAAGACATGAGGGGAAACAGAGGGTTAAATACATAACAGGTAATGAATGGGATTGAAACCAGGTGTGTAGGAAGACAAGACAAAAGCAATAGAAAATGGCAGTGGCTCGGGTGGTTGTTGTCCTTGATGATCTTTTTGGCCTTCCTGTGACATCTGGTGCTGTAGGTGTCCTGGAGGGCAGGTAGTTTGCCCACAGATATGCTTTGTGCAGACCGCACTAACCCCTGGAGAGCCCTGCGGTTGTGGGCAGAGCAGTTGCCGTACGAGGCGGTGATACAGCCCGACAGGATGCTCTCGATTGTGCATCTGTAAAAGTTTGAGTGTTTTAGGTGACAAACCAAATTTCTTCAGCCTCTTGAGGTTGTGGCGGCAGGTAGCCTAGTGGTTAGAGCGTTGGGCCAGTAACAGAAAGGTTGCTCGATCAAATCCCCGAGCCGACAAGGTAAAAATTGACCGTTCTGCTCCTGAACAAGGCAGCACTGTTCCTAGGCCGTCATTGAAAATAAGAATTTGTTCTTAACTGGCATGCCTAGTTAAATAAAAAAAATAAAAACCCTGCTGTCTGTGTGGGTGGACCATTTCAGTTTGTCTGTGATCTGTACACCCAGGAACTTAACTTTCCACCTTCTCCACTACTGTCCCATCGATGTGGATGGGGGGATGCTCCCTTTGCTGTTTCCTGAAGTCCACGATCATCTCCTTTGTTTTGTTGACGTTGAGTGAGAAGTTATTTTCCTGACACCACACTCCGAGGGCCCTCAACTCCTCCCTTTAGGCTGTCTCGTCGTTGTTGGTAATCAAGCCTACCACTGTAGTGTCGTCTGCAAACTTGATGATTGAGTTGGAGGCGTGCATGGCCCCGCAGTCATGGGTGAACAGAGAGTACAGGAGAGGGCTGAGAACGCACCCTTGTGGGAACCCAGTGTTGAGGATCAGCGCGGTGGAGATGTTGTTTCCTAACCTCACCACCTGGGGGCGGCCCGTCAGAAAGTCCAGGACCCAGTTGCACAGGGCGGGGTCGAGACCCAGGGTCTCGAGCTTAATGGCGAGTTTGCAGGGTACTATGGTGTTAAATGCTGAGCTATAGTCAATGAACAGCATTCTTACATAGGTATTCCTCTTGTTGAGATGGAATTGTGCAGTGTGATGGCGATTGCATCGTCTATGGACCTATTGGGGCTCTTAGCAAATTGGAGTGGGTCTAGGCTATAAGGTAGGGTGAAGGTGATATGGTCCTTGACTAGTCTCTCAAAGCACTTCATGATGACAGAAGTCATTTAGTCATTTAGTTCAGTTACATTAGATTTTTTGTGAACAGGAACAGTGGTTGCCTTCTTGAAGCATGTGGGCACAGAAGACTGGGATATGACTGGTATTTGAATTATGCTTGATTATTTACTGGAGAAAAACAAAAACAATTTGTAAAAAACAAACAAAAAAACAATCAGCTGATCAATTTCAAAATAATGGGCGGGTTCTGGCACATGTCACTTCGCACTAATACCATTGCAGTAAACAGTAGCTATCTCTGTGTAGGCTCGGCTACACTGTGTAGGATACTCAACATTAGCTAGCTAGCTAAGACTCACTAACCAACTTGGCTAGCAAAAACAAGTAACATGACCAAACAAAGCTCACTGTTAAATTTTTCCAAGAAATTGACGTTGGAGCATTCGCCAAATTATTTGATATCAGTGATTTCCCAATAAGGGCCTCCAGTCCCCCTATATAACTTGAGACTCAAGTTTTTAAATATAAAGGACTCGCAAAATATAAAGGACCCGCAAAACACCAGTCTCAACGTCAACAGTGAAGAGGCAACTCCGGGACGCTGGCCTTCTCAGCAGAGTTCCTGTCCAGTGACTGTGTTCTATGCCCATCTTAATCTTTTCTTTTTATTTGCCAGTCTGAGATATGTCGGTTTCTTTGCAACTCTGCCTAGAAGGCCAGCATCCCGGAGTTACCTCTTCACTGTTGACGTTGAGACTGTTTCTGTACTCAAACTAGACACTCCAATGTACTTGTCCTCTTGCTCAGTTGTGCACCGGGGCCTCCCACTCCTCTTTCTATTCTGGTTAGAGCCAGTTGTTCTGTAAAGGGAGTAGTACACAGCGTTGTATGAGATCTTCAGTTTCGTGGCAATTTCTCAATTTCTCACCTTAATTTCTCAGAACAAGAATAGACTGAGTTTCAGAAGAAAGCTCTTTGTTTCTGGCCATTTTGAGCCTGTAATTGAACCCACAAATGCTGATGCTCCAGATTCTCAACTATTCTAGAGAAGGCCAGATTTGTTTCTTCTTTAATCAGAACAACAGTTTTCAGCTGTGCTAACATAATTGCAAAAGTGTTTTCTAATGATCAATTAGACATTTAAAATGATAAACTTGGATTAGCTAACACAACGTGCCATTGGAACACAGGAGTGATGGTAGCTGATAATGGACCTCTGTACCCCTATGTAGATATTCCATTAAAAGAATCAGCTGTTTCCAGCTATAATAGTAATTTACAACATTAACAATGTCTACACTGTATTTGGGATCAATTTTATGTTATTTTAATGGACAAAAAAAGTGTTTTTCTTTAAAAAAAAACAAGGACATTTCTAAGTGACCCCTAACATTTGAACGGAAGTGTACTTGTTTTAAGTTTTAAATCACAGGTTGTTATAAGGTGATGTCCGCGCCCCCTCGGAAATAAAATTAGTATAAGAAAGCGATTGGGGTCTTGTCTGAAGTTGGTACAGCTGATCTGCCAACTTCTGTCTGTAATGTTCGTTGGGCTACACACTAACTGTGCTAAGATGACACTCTCAAGAACATGTACATGTTGGTTGTTTTCCTCTAGGACACCCACAAGCCTCAAAAGACTCGCCTGAAGGTCCCCCAGTACCAGTCGGAAAAACTAATGGAAGTACACTACATGGCCAAAAGTATGAGAACACCTGCTTGTCGAACATCGCATTCCAAAATCATGGGCATTAATATGGAGTTGGTACCCACCTTTGCTGCTAAAACAGCCTCCACTCTTCTGGGAAGGCTTCCACTAGATGTTGGCACATTGCTGCGGGGACTTGCTTCCATTCAGCCACAAGTGCATTAGTGATGTCGGGCACTGATGTTGGGCGATTAGGCCTGGCTCGTAGTCGGCAATCCAATTCATTCCAAAGGTGTTCGAGGAGGTTGAGGTCAGGGCTCTGTGCAGAAAAGTCAAGTTCTTCTACACCAATCTCAACAGACCATTTCTGTAAGGACCTCTCTTTGTCATGCTGAAACAGGAAAGAGCCTTCTCCAAACTGTTGCCACAAAGTTGGAAGCACAGAATCATCTAGAATGTCATCGTCAGCTGTAGTGTTAAGATTTCCCTTCAATAGAAGGGGCCTAGCCCGAACCATGAAAAACAGCCCCAGACAATTATTCCTTCTCCGCCAAACTTTACAGTTGGCACTATGCATTGGGGCAGGTAGTATTCTCCTGGCATCCGCCAAACCCAGATTCTTCCGTCGGACTGCCAGATGGTGAAGTGTGATTCACCACTCCAGAGAACAGATTTCCACTGGTCCAGTCCAATGGTGGCGAGCTTTACACCACTCCAGCCAACTCTTGGCATTGTGCATGATGTTCTTAGGCTTGTGTGCTGTTGCTTGGCCATGGAAACCCGTTTCATGAAGCTCCCGATGAACAGTTTGTGTGCTGAAGTTGCTTCCAGGAACTCGGTAATGAGTGTTGCAACCGAGGACAGACAATTTTTACGCACTATGCACTTCAGCACTCAGTGGTCTCATTCTGTGAGTTTGTGTGGCTTACCAATACACGACTTCACAATAACAGCACTTACAGTTGACTGGGGCAGCTCTAGCAGAGCAGAAATTTTACGAATTGACTTGTTGGAAAGGTGGCATCCTATGATGGTGCCACGTTGAAAGTCACTGAGCTCTTCAGTTAGGTTATTCTACTGCCAATTTTAGGCTATGGAGATTGCATGGCTGTGTGCTTGATTTTACATACCTTTCAGCAATGGGTGTGGCTGAAATTGCCTGAAATAACATACTTTTGTGTATATATAGTGTATATAAGGAGACTGTTTAGTCACAAAAATAAGGGGTTAAACACTATTTCCAGATCTTTCTTATATCTCTCAGAACAAACTCCCTTTAGATTTTTTTGGGGGGGGACTATCTGTTTTTCCATGTAGTGAGTCTGTTATTCAATGCGATTGTATGGGCTAATAGCAGTAACAGTTTTTCATCTAAATATTTTTAAAATATTTTGTTATACTTCAAGGGGTCTTAAAATTCTAAATCAAATAGCAAAAGTATCCTTGGTATTACCTTTTTCTCCATCATTCTTTTATCTCATCCTTAGCAAATGACCAAATATTAGAAAAAATCATGAGAACAATAGGACAACTCAGAACTGTATTCGCATGTGAACTATTTTGGCAGAAGGATTTCAATTATATTGAATGAATGAGGATTTTGGGAGAGGGAGGGGGCGGGTATGAGAAGGAAGGCTTCGTATCTTTGAACCAGCACTTCAGTATTGCTTGTAATGTCATGATCATCATTTCCTGTTGTCCTCATTAAATTGAATCAAATATTTTTGTCCTTCCTTCATCCATCTTTGTATTAAATGATTTATTGATCTAGGCCCGGTTTCCCGATAGCAACGGGATTTAGGCTTACGAGAGTAATGATGCATCTTTCCTAACCGCCGAAGATGTTACATGTGTTTCCCAAAACATCACTTCAGAGAGAAAGTGCGTCGTTGAGGCATGTCTTGCTACTGATAGGATCGAAAGAAAGGCAGCGCTGCTCTCGGATCAGCTTTCTCCATTCAATTATTCCACAATACTGACGATTGATCAGCTCCTAGGGTAGAGGAACGCTTTCCATTTTACCTGTATGTATCATTGGTTGCCGGTTCAATAGGTTTCTCTGTCATTTTGTTCAAAGTTGAGATCCTGTTGAGGACATGGTTCTCTGTAAAAAAAAAAAAAAATGGAAATATATCCTATGGAATAAATAACAGTCCACACGAACAATCAATAAATATATACACCCACTTTAGAATAAAGCATACTGGAGCATACATGAAGTATCTGGCGTTGAAATGAATAATATCTACTTTATTTACTGAAAATACACTGGCATAAAACTCCCACAACCTTTAGCTCCACTGAGGCACTGGTTGCTAAGTAACAGAGGGAGAGATGGATTGAGACGGAATAGTCGATCGATTCTTCAGGGAGGTGTGTGTGCGCGCTTATGATTGTGTGCGCATGCTTGTGTGTGCGGGCTTGTGAGCATGCACTCATACACGTGTGCACGTGTATATGAATATACAGTAAGGACTGGGATAGAGGTATGGGGTGAGGAAAGGACGATCTTCTATTCCTCCAACCATATTGTTCCCAGACAGATAGATATATACTGGGCAGATCACAACATACCCAATCATACCAATTCTTTGATCCCGATGGGGATATCGACTAAGTCGTTTTATTCCTATAGGTCACAGGTCATCCTCCATCTCTCCAGAGGCTTATCTGATTAGCTGTGTCTAGTTTAGGGAATATGGGAATATCTTATCTTCTCCATACCCTGTCAGAGGCATGGCCTAACCAGTCAGATATACAGTATCTTTACACTCCCAGCACTGCGAAGCCCAACAGGGATACATTGATCCTCCAACATCACCTGAAAATATAACCCTGTTCATACCTTTGAGTCTCACGGACCAATAAAAAGTCCTATCGTTGGATAATTGAACAGTCCCTGGCCAATAGGAGAGAGGAATGTTGACACAACTGGAACATATGTTGAGTGAAATACAGTCCCAATAGTCACAGGGAAGGTGAAAACAATGTGGATGCTTTCTGTGGCAGGAATTTACTTTCACCATTCCGTCACATCAGTGCAGGTTAATTAAAAGAGAGGAAGCCTAGGGTAGGCTACTGAGAGCCTACCCTAGAGCATGGTTAGGCTAGTAAGATCAAATAGGATGACTACAGTATGTGCGGTGCTGCATATTTAGGAAATTACTGCAAATACATGTAAGTCATACGAATACAGCAGAATTTCTATAAAGTGCTGAATATTTCCAATACATAACATTATGTAAACAAACAAAATGTATGTTTTTTTTCACCCAATTCCTCACACTAATCTAACATGCCTGCTCCTCCACCAACCATTTCCCCTGGTCGGCTACCACGAGAGGTAGAAAAATGTCTGTTTCATACCACTATCGATTTTGCCCACAAACAAAGACCGAATGAGAGAAACGGAGGGAGGGATGTATGAAGTGAGGGAGGAGGGGAATAGAGAATGCTTGCATTTTTTATTTGATTAGATAATGCATGGCCAGTTGGCCCCAGATGTTTGTTGGGCATATACAATATCTGTACTGTAAGTCTTATGAAGGTATACATACTGTAGATACTGCCTTCCTCTTCAGTATGAGGTTGGTTTTGACACTCGGCATATATCAATGCACAAAAATCCCTCAGCATTTGATCCGAGAGCTTATAACAATGAATATGGTTGTGTAGGTATTTCCGACTGTGTTATGGAGAGGGAGAAATGGAGGAGAGGGAGGTGGACAGAGAGAGAGCGATGAACATAGCCAGAGATGGGGAGAGAGATACAGAGAGTTGGAGAAAGAGAGAGTTGGGCTGGTGTTAAGGTGATTAGTCTGGTGGGCTGGCGATAGAGAGAGTTGATCAATAACCTATTGATCTCAGCTGGCGAGTGTCAGGGGGATAGTGGGAATGAGAGGGGGATAGGGAGGGGGTGGGCCCTGGGTTGACTTTTAAAAATCCTTTACTCTGCCGATGACAAATAACCCTCTGAATTGGAAAGGGAGCTGGGAAATGCTCATATTTCTGCTCTGTCTGAAATCCCATATAAAGGCACACACAAATGCATGCATGGATGCAGCAGGTGCAAACACACACACACACATCACATGCTTTTCAGGCTATTCATGTATGTATGGGTCTGAATAAAATCGTTTTAAACTAGGAAAAGGAGAGAGAGAGAGAGTGTGTGAGAGAGATAGAGATAGAGAGTGAGAGATATATGCCTTTGTTTATTGGAGAATAAAATATGGTTAGTTGGTGGCACAGGTGTTTTGGCCTCTTTGCAGATCCAGTAGCTAAAATCGTTTCTGTCATGAAGAGGGGGGAAAGCTATTGAATTCTATGCAGAGCAGGTGCTTAACAAAGCACAGCATCACAGGATTCCTATAGACCCTAATATTCACTAGACCAAACCCTGTCAAATACCTGGTCAAATACTCCAAAGTCTGTCAGAGTCCATCTCTGAAGTATTGAAAGATAGATTGTGTATCAGATTGAAAGACATTAGGAGACCAAAGGAAAGGCTGTATTTGGGTATGCATTTAGCTTGTATTAGGGACTGGAGAGAGTGTATATGAGTAGACAACCTGGACTCAGCGGTAGACATAACATAGTAAATGTAAATCCGTGACTCTCCAATTAGTATGATATGTTACGTTTCGTACGTAATGTATTCATTTTTGGATGTCCATCATCTATTTCATATGATGCGTTACGAATTGAAATTCTTACAATACATTACAAATTTCCCAAATGTGATATGTTACGAATTCCAATTTGTTGTGGCTAACGTTAGCTAGGTGGCTAGGTGGCTAACGTTAGCTAGGCTAGGGGTTAGAGGTTAAGCTTAGAGGTTAAGGTTAGGATTAGGAGTTAGGTTAAAGGGTTAAGGGTAGGTTTAGGGGAAGTAGTTGCAAAGTCTCGAAAAATTAGTAAGTGTTAGAAAGGTTTCTAATTATATAAAATGCTAACGTTGTCCATGATGAGATTCAAACACGTAACTTTTGGTTTGCTAGACATCCACATTGTATGCCTACTCATCCACCCCACGTTAATTTTTGCCTCAAGTAACCTTCTGTCTTATGTAGCCATAGCAAACTCAACAGATCATACTAATTTGAGTGTCCCGGAATTACGTTTACAATGTTACTGCTAGTCTATGAGACCAGGCTGGAGATGAGGGTGGTGTGTGTGAGAAGGGAAATGATATATGATTACAGGTGCAATGATATATGATTACAGGTGCAATGTTTATGTTGATACATTGAATGTAGAACAGCTAATGTTGATAATCAAACTATGGGACCATTTACATTGTGTGTAAGTATTTCTCCTCTTTTCCAATGAAAAGCCAATAGTCCCACCCCAGTCCCACAGCCCAGCCTGACCAGCCCAGACCCTTGACAGCCCAGAGTAGGTTTCTTACAGTGGAGGCTGCTGAGGGGAGGGTGGCTCATAATAATGGCTGGAATAGAGTAAATGGAATGGCATCAAACAGATGGAAGACACGTGTTTGATGTATATGATACAAGTCCACTCCAGCCATTACCACGAGCCGGTTCTCCCCAATTAAGGTGTCACCAGCCTCCTGTGGTTTCTTGGTATTCTAAACAGACAGATAGGAAGATCAGGCAAAACTATTAATAACAAACAGATAGGAGGGGAGTTATATCATAAATCAATCAACCCAGGGAAGCAAAGATGACACCGGGGAGAGAGAGGAGGTGGGGTGCAAGGTTTGTCGCTCCCCAGTGTAATCTAGACCATGTGGTTGGGGTCAGAGTTGAGGGGTTAAGGGTCAGGGGGTATTGTAAAAAATACCTCTGAGCCCTGGAGATGGATGTGGAGGGGATGGAGAGGGGAGGGGATGGTTATTGAATAACCCATCAATGTTAAATGTCAGGCCCCCTGGACCGGAAGTGTTTTTACTAGCCTGGTACCTAAAAAGGTCAGTGGAGGACATGGTTGTATTACTGCAGTAAAATAAGAAAGCACTTCTCCCCAATAAATCACTGTTCTCCGACATCCTCGCCTTGAAGAAGCCCGGAGATTTGATGGCTCAGAATGATGGATTTGACATGCATTTTAGCCCAGTGTTCACTTGGCCATTATCGTTAGGGATTCTGCTGAGTTCAGGCATTTCTCAAACAATGGGAGTATGTTTCTCAGACCATCCATTTGATACTTGACGAATGGGATTGAAGAGAGAATAGATTAATGTACTTTTCATCTTAACTGTTAAAAAAGTGAATACAGCCTGCAGTGTTTCCTCAATCTCTCTCTCTCAAGCCTCTTATTACATTCCCTGTTTCATTTAATCTCTCTCATCCTTCTTTCATTTCTCTTTCAGCCTTCTTCCCTTTCTCTGTCCTTGTCTAACGACAACTCTATCTCCCCCTTCTCCCTGCATACATCCATCCACCCCTCAGGCTCGTAACGCCTCTGCTCGGAGCTCGTCCGTGAGGCTGTATGCATCACCATGCTGCCTGTAAGATTAAAATGTTGATATTGACAAGCCATCTGCTCAAGGGGGCATAAATCATCAGGAAGAAGGAAGGAAGAGGGGCTGGGATGAGATCACACTGCTTTATATGGTCAGACAGGATTTCCTTTAGGCTGTAGGCTACTATGGTACCACACGTACCTGAATGTCTTGGGTTGCTAGATGTACAGTTTTTTTGTTCTGGCTCAGCTGTAACACACATGATTCAAACGAGAGACATTTTCTGAATTGAGGAATATTATCAGTGAATCCCAAAACTGTGCACACACTGCATTCCTTTAGGACCTGAGTTGCCCACCCTGCACCTGTAACCATAGTGGCTTATTCATTCACCAGGTAATCATTGAATAAAAACCTTGTATGATCACAATAGAAAAATATTTTCACAAAAGACACAGACCCAAAACAGACACGTTCAACAGAAGTGCTGCAGTTGTTGAATTTACCATTCCCATAAACATTATACATACCGACTTACCCACTACACCTTAGCCCTGTAAAGTGGATAAGGTGTTATGGACAGTATACGAGTGGCCAATTGGTCAATACTGCAATTATATCGAGGAGGCTATCGCCAGGGCAAATGAGAGCCAATCAGTGAAGTGCTTTAACTGCCCCTCTGGCCAGTGTTGACCCCCTGACTCTTGCTGATGACCCTCAAGCCAAAGGTCACCTCTCCAGGGCTCAAAGGGCATCACTATGGCGCTGAACAGAGTGCCGTCGCCATGGTTACCCACCTGCCCATTGAGGGATTGAAGGGGGGTATATGGGCATAGAGAGAAATGACCTACAGTGGGTTGCCATGTGAAACAAGTGATGACTAACTGGACTAGACTGGACTATAGCTCCCCCCAAAAGGTTATAAACATACAGTTGAAGTCGGACGTTTACATACACTTAGATTGGAGTCATTATAACTCGTTTTTCAACCACTCCACAAATTCCTTGTTAACACAAACTATAGTTATGGCAAGTTGGTTAGGACATCTACATTGTGCATGACACAAGTAATTTTTCCAACAATTGTTTACAGACAGATTATTTCACTTATAATTCAATGTATCACAATTCCAGTGGGTCAGAAGTTTACATACACTAAGTTGACTGTGCCTTTAAACAGCTCGGAAAATTCCAGAAAATTATGTCATGGCTTTAGAAGCTTCTGATAGGTTAATTGACATCATTTGAGTCATTTGGAGGTATACCTGTGGATGTATTTTAAGGCCTACCTTCAAACTCAGTGCCTCTTTGCTTGACATCATGGGAAAATCAAAAGAAATCAGCCAAGACCTCAGAAAAAAAATTGTAGACCTTCACAAGTCTGGTTCATCCTTGTGAGCAATTTTCAAACACCTGAAGGTACCACGTTCATCTGTACAAACAATAGTACACAAGTATAAACACCATGGGACAACGCAGCCGTCACACCGCTCAGGAAGGGGACGCATTCTGTTTCCTAGAGATGAAGTACTTTGGTGCGAAAAGTGCAAATCAATCCCAGAACAACAGCAAAGGACCTTGTGAGGATGCTGGAGGAAGCAGGTACAAAAGTATCTATATTCACAGTAAAACGAGTCCTATATCGACATAACCTGAAAGGCCACTCAGCAAGGAAGAAGCCACTGCTCCAAAACCGCCATAAAAAAGCCAAACTATGATTTGTAACTGCACATTGGGACAAAGTTCGTACTTTTTGGAAAAATGTCCTCTGGTCTGATGAAACAAAAATAGAACTGTTTGGAATTGTTAAAAACTGAGTTTAAATGTATTTGGCTAAGGTGTATGTAAACTTCCGATTTCAACTGTATAAGCATATCACATTGCATTATATGTAGTTGTAGATCAAGCATTATGAAACTGTATAATAAAGAAGGCAGGCATTAAAGGACATAATATATTGTGAATACATTATAGCTCCTGGGCTTTCAGAGTTTGTTTGATGAAAAACAAACAGCTGGTTTCCAACATGGAGGTTTTGACCATGATATTTAACAATATGAGAAGTTTTTGGCTTCTATAGGCTAATGAGCTTGATGAAATTGGTTATGTTTCTGGATGTTTACAACGGAAATCATTATGGTACAGACACTTTGTTTATAATGTACTTCCGCCCTCTAGTGGTTTCTAACGACACATTGGACAATGCTGCTGAACATAGGCAACAATTTTCCTTCATTTTTACAAATATTTTAACATGAACTTGTGATTCTAAACACTCATTAATATTATCACAGTGTACACACTGTGATAATATTAATGAGTATTGTAGAATAATAGTGAATACATCAAAACAATGAAATAGCACATATGGAATCATGTAGTAACCAAAAAAGTGTTAAACAAATCAAAATATATTTTATATTTGAGATTCTTCAAAGTAGTCAAAGTAGATGACAGCGTTGCACACTCTCTCAACCAGATTCATGAGGTAGTCACATGGAATGCATTTCAACTAACAGGTGTGCCTTCTTAAAAGTTCATCTGTGGAATTTCTTTCCTTCTTAATGCATTTGAGCCAATCAGTTGTGTAGGGGTAGGGTTGGTATACAGAAGATAGCCATGTGGTAAAATACCAAGCCATGTGGTAAAATATCAAGTCCATATTATGGCAAGAACAGCTCAAATAAGCAAAGAGAAACGAGAGTCCATCATTACTTTAAGACATGAAGGTCAGTCAGTCCGGAAAATTTGAGTGCAATCACAAAAACCATCAAGCACATGATGAAACTGGCTCTCATGAGGACCACCACAGGAAAGGAAGACCCAGAGTTACCTCTGCTGCAGAGGATAAGTTCATTCGAGTTACCAGCCTCAGAAATTGCAGCCCAAATAAATGCTTCAGAGTTCAAGTAACAGACACATCTCAACGTTAACTGTTCAGAGGAGACTGCGTAAATCAGGCATTCATGGTCGATTTGCTGCAAAGAAACCACTTCTAAAGTACACCAATAAGAAGAAAATACTTTATTGGGCCAAGAAACAAGAGCAATGGACATTAGACCGGTGGAAATCTGTCCTTTGGTCTGATGAGTCAAAATTTGAGATGTTTGGTTCCAACCGTTGTGTCTTTGTGAGACGCAGAGTAGGTGAATGGATGATCTCTGCATGTGCGGTTCCCACCGTGAAGCATGGAGGAGGAGGTGTGATGGTGTGGGGGTGCTTTGCTGGTGACACTGATTCATTTAGAATTCATGGCACACTTAACGAGCATGGCTACCACAGCATTCTGCAGCGATATACTATCCCATCTGGTTTGCATGTAGTGGGACTATCATATTCTTTTCAACAGGACAAAGACCCAACACACCTCCAGGCTGTGTCAGGGCTATTTGACCAAGAAGGGGAGTGATGAAGTGCTGCATCAAATGACCTTGCCTCCACAATCACCCGACCTCAACCCAGTTGAAATGGTTTGGGATGAGTTGGGCCGCAGAGTAAAGGAAAAACAGCCAACAAGTACTCAGGATATGTGGGAACTCCTTCAAGACTGTTGGAAAAGCATTCCAGGTGAAGCTGATTGAGAGAACGCCAAGAGGGTGCAACGCTGTTATCAAGGCAAAGGGTGGCTACTTTGAAGTATATTTTCATTTTTTTAAACACTTTTTTTGGTTACTACATGATTCCATGTGTTATTTCATAGTATTGATGTCTTTACTATTATTCCACAATGTACAAAATAGTACAAATAAAGACAAACCCCTGAATGAGTAGGTGTGTCCAAACGTTTGACTGGTACTGTATATAAATATATACATTTCCCCCAAAATATATGGGGGATTGGAAATAATGCAGAAAATGACATTGATGGAAGCTACAATCTGCCATATTAAAGCTGATATTAACAGCTGATATTAACATTTTGACATTGTCAAAAAAAATCTTGCCTACAGAAGTTCTCAGATTGATGTGTGTTGTTCGTTCGAAGTGCCATCTACCTTAGCGGGCGGTATCTGCATTCGCTATGAATTCTGGACTTTGTGGTTCACTATGAGCAAACAAATACACAGGAAGTCGAAACTTCGATTCTTCCAGTGAAATTAAAATGTGCTAGTTCTAGCTTGTGATTTAGATAATTGTAATGTTTATGATGAAAAAGTAATGTTGTTAATATACAGTTGAAGTCAGAAGTTTACATACACCTTAAACAAATACATTTAAACTCAGTTTTTCACAATTTAATCCTAATAAAAATTCCCTGTCTTAGGTCAGTTAGGATCACCACCTTATTTTAAGAATGTGAAATGTAAAAATAATAGTAGAGAGAATGATTTATTTCAGCTTTTATTTCTATCATCACATTCGCAATGGGTCAGAAGTTTACATACACTCAATTTGCTGGCACATGCTTTTTCAGTTCTGCCCACAAATTTTATATGGGATTGAGGTCAGGGCTTTGTGATGGCCACTCCACTACCTTGACTTTGTTGTCCTTAAGCCATTTTTCCACAACTTTGGAAGTATGTTTGGGGTCATTGTTCATTTGGAAGACCCATTTGCAACAAATCATTGACTTGGTTGCTTCAATATATCCACATAATTTTCTTACCTCATGATGCCATCTATTTTGTGTAGTGCACCAGTCCCTCCTGCAGCAAAGCAGCCCCACAACATGATGCTGCCACCCCCGTGCTTCACGGTTGGGATGGTATTCTTCGGCTCGCAAGCATCCCCCCTTTTCCTCCAAACATAATGATGGTCATTATGGCCAAACAGTTCTATTTTTGTTTCATCAGACCAGAGGACATTTCTCCAAAAAGTACGAACTTTGTCCCCATGTGCAGTTGGAAACTGTAGTCTGGCTTTTTTATGGCGGTTTGGAGCAGGGGATTCTTCCTTGCTGAGCGGCCTTTCAGGTTATACTTTTGTACCAGTTTCCTCCAGCATCTTCACAAGATCCTTTGCTGTTGTTCTGGGATTGATTTGCACTTTCCGCACCAAAGTACGTTCATCTCTAGGAGACAGAACGCGCCTCCTTCCTGAGCGGTATGACGGCTGCGTGGTCCCATGGTGTTTATACTTGCGTACTATTACTTGTACAGATGAACATGGTACCTTCAGGTGTTTGGAAATTGCTCCCAAGGATGAACCAGACTTGTGGAGGTCTACAATTTTTTCTGAGGTCTTGGCTGATTTCTTTTGATTTTCCCATGACATCAAGCAAAGAGGCACTGAGTTTGAAGGTAGGCCTTGAAATACATCCACAGGTGCACCTCCAGTTGACTCAAATGATGTCAATTAGCCTATTAGAAGCTTCTAAAGCCATGACTTGATTTTCTGGAATTATCCAAGCTGTTTAAAGGCACAGTCAACTTAGTGTATGTAAACTTCTGACCCACTGAAATTGTGATACAGTGAATTCGTTTTAATGACTCCAATCTAAGTGTATGTAAACTTCCAACTTGTATGTAAAAAAACATGAAAAATATTGTGAAACATATTGAAGCTAAAACACAGACAGTAAATACTGATATGAATAGGAAAATATTTTTTAATTTGCAGAAGGAAAAAAATCCTAAAACAATATTTCTACGTTGTACATAACAGCTAGCTTTGACTAAATTGCATTCCTTAAATGGGCAATTCAACACCCTGGTAGAGCATATTTTTTTTTCAAAAGTTCCTAAAATTATAAAACAACCACAATTTCATCATTCCAAACTAACGTTTTATAGGTCAACAACATTTGACAGTCTTGTATTTTCCCATTTTATACACAATTAGTACAACAAAAATTGTGATTAATGAGATTCGGTTTTGCTAACGTTCATTTCCTGGTTTTCAACCATCTTTGAATGTGTGTTTAAAAAATACAGGAGTCCAATAATGAAAACCACATGATAATTTACTAAATGGCGTTGGTTGAGATGATAAAATATGCCAAACAAAATTAATATGTTTAATTTAATTTAAAATTGGTTGTCAAAATTTGCTCAACCACCCTGTTGAGCTGCCTGTTAAAGAGGTTAAGGAATCATTATGTATCATTAATTAAAATTATAATTGAACTGGTAGAGAAGCTTGCTTAGATAACCTATGCAGAGTTTTTAAAACATTTTTTTGACATAGAATTAGGCATAATGATTATGACCTGGAGTTTGCCAATCATTCTGGTGGTGCCAGAATAACAACCTATCCCTCAATGTAACCAAGACTAAGGAGATGATTATGGACTACAGGAAAAGGAGCACAGAGCACTTCCCCATTCTCATCGATGGGGCTGTAGTGGAGCAGGTTGAGAGCTTCAAATTCCTTGGTGTCCACATCAACAACAAACTAGAATGGTCCAAACACACCACGACAGTCGCGAAGAGGGCACGACAAAGCCTATTCCCCCTCAGGAAACTAAAACATTTTGTCATGGGTCCTGAGATCCTCAAAAGGTTCTACAGCTGCAACATCGAGAGCATCCTGCCATCGGTTGCATCACTGCCTGGTACGGCAATTGCTCGGCCTCTGACCGCAAAGCACTTCAGAGGGTAGTGCGCACAGCCCAATACATCACTGGGGCAAAGCTGCCTGCCATCCAGGACCTCTACACCAGGCGGTGTCAGAGGAAGGCCCTAAAAATTGTCAAAGACCCCAGCCACCCCAGTCATAGACTGTTCTCTCTACTTCCACATGGCAAGCGGTACCGGAGTGCCAAGTCTAGGACAAAAAGGCTTCTCAACAGTTTTTACCCCCAAGCCATAAGACTTCTGAACAGGTAACCAATGGTTACCCGGACTATTTACATTGTGTTCCCCCCCCAACCCCTCTTTTAAGCTGCTGCTACTCTCTGTTTATCTTATATGCATAGTCACTTTAACCATACATCCATGTACATACTACCTCAATTGGCCCGACCAACCAGTGCTCCCGCACATTGGCTAACTGGGCTATCTGCATTGTGTCCCACCACCCGCCAACCCCTCCTTTTACGCTACTGCTACTCTCTGTTCATCATATATGCAGTCACTTTAACCATACCTACATGTACATACTACCTCAATACACCTGACTAACCAGTGTTTGTATATAGCCTTGCTACTCTTATTTTAAAATGTATTGTTTTTGTTGTTTTATTTCTTTACTTACACGCACACACCTTTTTTTCGCACTCTTGGTTAGAGCCTGTAAGTAAGCATTTCACTTTAAGGTGAACCTGTTCACCTGTTGTATTTGGCGCACTGGACAAATAAACTTTGATTTGATTAGAAAAGTGTAAGGTCCATGTGAAGGCTTGTGCTTTTGAAGAACATGATCAAATAGTAGAGGAAAAATCAAATATTTTGTAAGTAGCCTAAAATGTGTACATGCTCACTTGCCTTGCCTATGATATGATTGAGCAAACCAGACAGAAATTAAAGTGGAACATATAACATTTATCATTGAAATTCTATTTAAGAACAGAAGTTTGTCAACATACAGTGGGGCAAAAAAGTATTTAGTCAGCCACCAATTGTGCAAGTTCTCCGACTTAAAAAGATGAGAGAGGCCTGTAATTTTCATCATAGGTACACTTCAAAAATGACAGACAAAATGAGAAAAAAAATCCAGAAAATCAAATTGTAGGATTTTTAATGAATGGTGGAAAATAAGTATTTGGTCACCTACAAACAAGCAAGATTTCTGGCTCTCACAGACCTGTAACTTCTTCTTTAAGAGGCTCCACTTGTTACCTGTATTAATGGCACCTGTTTGAACTTGTTATCAGTATAAAAGACACCTGTCCACAAACTCAAACAGTCACACTCCAAACGTACAAGACCACTGATAATCTCCCTCGATCTGGGGCTCCACGCAAGATCTCACCCAGTGGGGTCAAAATTATCACAAGAACGGTGAGCAAAAATCCCAGAACCACACGGGGGGACCTAGTGAATGACCTGCAGAGAGCTGGGACCAAAGTAACAAAGCCTGCCATCAGTAACACACTACGCCGCCAGGGACTCAAATCCTGCAGTGCCAGACGTGTCCCCCTGCTTAAGCCAATACATGTCCAGGCCCGTCTGAAGTTTGCTAGAGAGCATTTGGATGATCCAGAAGAAGATTGGGAGAAAGTCATATCGTCAGATGAAACCAAAATATAACGTTTTGGTAAAAACTCAACTCGTTGTGTTTGGAGGACAAAGAATGTTGAGTTGCATCCAAAGAACACCATACCTACTGTGAAGCATGGGGGTGGAAACATCATGCTTTGGGGCTGTTTTTCTGCAAAGGGACCGGGACGACTGATCCGTGTAAAGGAAAGAATGAATGGGGCCATGTATGGTGAGATTTTGAGTGAAAACCTCCTATCAGCAAGGGCATTGAAGATGAAACGTGGCTGGGTCTTTCAGCATGACAATGATCCCAAACACACCGCCCGGGCAATGAAGGAGTGGCTTTGTAAGAAGCATTTCAAGGTCCTGGAGTGGCCTAGCCAGTCTCCAGATCTCAACCCCATAGAAAATCTTTGGAGGGAGTTGAAAGTCCGTGTTGCCCAGCAACAGCCCCAAAACATCACTGCTCTAGAGGAGATCTGCATGGAGGAATGGGCCAAAATACCAGCAACAGTGTGTGAAAACCTTGTGAAGACTTACAGAAAACGTTTGACCTCTGTCATTGCCAACAAAGGGTATATAACAAAGTATTGAGATAAACTTTTGTTATTTACCAAATACTTATTTTCCACCACAATTTGCAAATAAATTCATTAGAAATCCTACAATGTGATTTTCTGGATTTTTTTTTCTCAATTTGTCTGTCATAGTTGAAGTGTACCTATGATGAAAATGACAGGCCTGTCTCATCTTTTTAAGTGGGAGAACTTGCACAATTGGTGGCTGACTAAATACTTTTTTGCCCCACTGTAATTTACCCATTTAAGACCAGATCAACTTTGTCAGTGTCGTGATCAAGGTTACACTTAATTAGATGTGCAGTTTACACAAAGACACATCTGTACATGGTAAGCTTGTTCGAGTTGCAGGTACATCTCCATTTTACACATTACACATTACACATTTTCTTGCAGGAACAGTGCACAAGCTCCAAGATGCCAGCTGGAGCTGGAGGGAGTGTCATCCAGTCGATCACCAAGAAGTCTCCCTCAATCTTCTAGCCGTGGGCCACTGGGGGATGTCTGGCTAGCTCTGTAGGCTCCTCCAGTGTATGACTGCTTAGTTGTTTGCCCGTTTTTGTTTGGTGATAGACCCCTGTCTGAGCACTTTCTGTTGCTGAACATCTGACATCTTGTTTGATATACATCACTTTTTGATCATACAGGTCACACATGAAAGCTTCTATGGCTTCATATACAGTGCATCCAGAAAGTATTCAGATCCCTTGACTTTTTCCACATTTGGTTACGTGACAGCTTTATTATAAAATTGATTTAAAAAAATGTTTTAACTCATAAATCTACACACATGACAAAGCAACACTCCTGTGTTGTCTTGGCTGTGTGCCTAGGGTCGTTGTCCTGTTGGAAGGTGAACCTTCGCCCCAGTCTGAGGTTCTGGAGCAGGTTTTCATCAAAGATCTTTCTGTACTTTGCTCAGTTCAGCTTTCCTTCGATCCTGACTAGTCTCCCAGTCCCTGCCGCTGAAAAACATATTCACAGCATGTGAGCCCGTAGAGCCCGTAGGGATGGTGCCTGGTTTCTTCCAGACATGACACTTGCCATTCAGGCCAAAAAATTCAATCTTCATTTCATCAGACCAGAGAATCTTGTTTCTCATGGTCAGAGTCCTTTAGGTGCCTTTTGGCAAACTCCAAGCGGGCTGTCGTGCTTTTAACTGAGGAGTGGCATCCGTCTGACCACTCTACAATAAAGGCCTGATTGGTGGAGTGCTGCAGAGATTGTTGTCCTTCTGGAAGGTTCTCCCATCTCCACAGAGGAACTCTGGAGCTCTGTCATAGTCACCCTAGGGTTCTTGGTCACTTTCCTGACTAAGGACTTTCTCCCCCGATTGCTCAGTTTGGCCGGGTGGCCAGCTCTACGAAGAGTATTGGTGGTTCCAAACTTTTTCCATTAAAGAATGATGGAGGCCACTGTGATCTTGGGGACCTTCAATGCTGCAGACATTTTTTTTAACCCTTCCCCAGATCTGTGCTTCGACACAGTCCTGTCTCGGGGCGCCACAGTAAATTCCTTCGACCTCAAGGTTTGTTTTTTTGCTCTGAAATGCACAGTCAACTGTGGGACCTTATATAGACAGGTGTGTGCCTTTCCAAGTCATGTCCAATCAATTGAAGTTTCAGTTTTACTGATTGGGTATAACATTTAATGGAATGACTGGAATTCTGATAGACTTTGGTTTTTAATGTAAAGATATAATTTTATTGTATTATTATATGTAGTAGAAAGCAATGGGTTAGAAGAAGCCTACATAACCAATCCATTAAGTAAAATGTAACATATATGGCCAGTTTTGTAAACTTTAACATTGATTTATCCTGAAATAGATGTTGTTCAATAGGTAACATACATGTTTGTCTTCTTCTAATGCCTCTTAAGGGGAAAGTAATCTAAAAGTAACGGAATGTAATCAGATTATGCTTCTGAGTTTGGGTAATCCAAAAGTTATGTTACTGATTACAATTTTGGACAGGTAATTTATCTGTAACGGATTATATTTAGAAAGTAACCTACCCAACGCTGGTTATAAACTACATCCACTGCCTGTTCACAAAACTATGTGGAGATACTGTATGCAGGGGTGCAACTTTGGTTTTAGAAGTGGGGGGGGACATAATTATTATTGTTTAATGTATTTATTTTTATCCAGTCGGATAAACACTCCAAACAGCCTAGCCGACCGCTCTGAGGCATCCGCATCGTCCTAAAGCACACTGTTGCCTCGTTTTGATAAATGATAAAACTGGGGGGGACAAAAATGCAATTTCAGAATGTGGGGGGGAGACATGTCCCTGTCCCACCCGCCCCCCTGTCCCCAGTGAAAGTTGCACCCCTGGAGATATGTGATCAGAGCATGGCAATGTTCTATTTCACAACGAGGCTTGGTGGTTATCGAGGGAGTGTTGGAAAGATTTTGCACATTGCACATCACATCAAACATCTCCAATCCAAAGTTAAATCTAGAATTGGCTTCCTATTTCGCAACAAAGCATCCTTCACTCATGCTGCCAAACATACCCTTGTAAAACTGACCATCCTACCAATCCTCGACTTCGGCGATGTCATTTACAAAATAGCCTCCAATACTATACTCAATAAATTGGATGCAGTCTATCAATGTGCCATCCGTTTTGTCACCAAAGCCCCATATACTATCCACCACTGCGACCTGTTAGCTCTCGTTGGCTGGTCCTCACTTCATACTCGTCGCCAAACACACTGGCTCCAGGTCATCTACAACACCCTGCTAGGTAAAGTCCCCCCTTAGCTCAGCTCGCTGGTCACCAGAGCAGCACCCACCTGTAGCACGCGCTCCAGCAGGTATATCTCTCCGGTCACCCCCAAAACCAATTCTTCCTTTGGCCGCCTCTCCTTCCAGTTCTGACTGGAACGAACTACAAAAATCTCTGAAACTGGAAACACTTATCTCCCTCACTAGCTTTAAGCACCAGCTGTCAGAGCAGCTCACAGATTACTACACCTGTACATAGCCCATCTATAATTTAGCCAAAACAACTACCTCTTCTCCTACTGTATTTATTTATTTTGCTCCTTTGCACCGCCTTATTTCTATCTCTACTTTGCACATTCTTCCACTGCAAATCTACCATTCCAGTGTTTTACTTGCTATATTGTATTTACTTCGCCACCATGGCCTTTTTTTGCCTTTACCTCCCTTACCTCACCTCACTTGCTCACATTGTATATATACTTATTTTTCTACTGTATTATTGACTGTATGTTTGTTTTACTCCATGTGTAACTCTGTGTTGTTGTATGTGTCGAACTGCTTTGCTTTATCTTGGCCAGGTCACAATTGTAAATGAGAACTTGTTCTCAACTTGCCTACCTGGTTAAATAAAGGTGAAATAAATAAATATACATTGAGAGAGGAACTGTTGTCATTCACAATGGATTTTTTTGTAAACTGACTTGGTTAACTTTCTGTGTAATGAAAATAAAATAACAGAAAACAGCATCAGTAAGTGTCCCACACGAGTGATAACTGCTCACCTCCAACGCTTGGAAGAGCACTTTGGGATGGACCTTCTTTCTAATCCGTTTGACTGTGTTCCTGGCTCAGCTGATATGCTGGTGAGTGAAATCGAACAGCTGATTGGGCTGTTATTTGACTGAATGCTGCAGTTTTGGCAGTGGTGTAAAGTACTTAAGTAAAAATATTTTAAAGTACTTAAGTAAATTTTGGAGGTATCTGTACTTTACTTTAGTATTTATATTTCTGACAACTTTTACTTTTACTTCACTACGTTCCTAAAGAAAATTATGTATTTTTTACTCCATACATTTTCCCTGACACCCAAAAGTACTCGTTACATTTTGAATGCTTAGCAGGACAGGAAAAGGGTCCAATTCACACACTTCTCAAGAGAACATCCCTGGTCATCCCTACTGCCTCTGATCTGATGGACTCACTAAACACAAATGCTTTGTTTGTAAATTATGTCTGAGTGTTGGAGTGTGCCTCTGGCTATATAAAAATAATAATAATAAAACATATGGTGCCATCTGGTTTGCTTTATAAAGGAATTTGAAATGATTTATACTTTTATTTTTGATACTTAAGAAAATAAAACCAAATACTTTTAGACTTTTACTCAAGTAGTATTTTACTGGGTGACTTTTACTTGAGTCATTTTCTATTAAGGTGTCTTTTACTCAAGTATGACTATTGAGTACTTTTCCCACCACTGAGTTTTGGTTCCTGACTCAAATAGAATACCCTGCCATCTCCCTCTGAGCATTAATGCCGCGTTCAAAACTACTGGGAACTCGGAAATCTCAGACTTCTGAATTCTGACTTAGGGAAAAATAGTTTTGAATGGTCATCCAACTCGGAATTCCAACTCTGGAACTCGGGCATCTTTCTAGATCTCTGACTATCTGACCTAAAGATCACTGAGGTCATGATTTGGCCACATATTTTTCCAAGTTCCAAGTTGTCTTTAAAGCACCATGGGCCTCCCGGGTGGCGCTGTACTGCAGCGCCAGCTGTGCCACCAGAGACTCTGGGTTTGCGCCCAGGCTCTGTCGTGACCGGCCGCGACCGGGAGGTCCGTGTCCGTGGGGCGACTTGCGTCGTCCGGGTTAGGGAGGGCTTGGCCGGTAGGGATATCCTTGTCTCATCGCGCACCAGCGACTCCTGTGGCGGGCCGGGCGCAGTGCATGCTAACCAAGGTTGCCAGGTGCACAGTGTTTCCTCTGACACATTGGTGCGGCTGGCTTCTGGGTTGGATGCGCGCTGTGTTAAGAAGCAGTGTGGCTTGGTTGGGTTGTGTATCGGAGGACGCATGACTTTCAACCTTCGTCTCTCCCAAGCCCGTAAGGGAGTTGTAGCGACGAGACTAACAATTGGATACCACGAAATTGGGGAGAAAAAGGGGTAAAAATTCAAAAAGCAAAAACAAAACCACCATAAAACTCATGATAGGCTATAGTGGTGCGCGGGTCAGCTGTTTGTTCACCCGCACCCACCCGCAATTGCTAATAACTCATCCACAAATGCCCAATTGTATGTCATAAAGTGAAAAACACCACACTGTCTCTGACCTCCTCCCTATAGGCTGTCTCATCGTTGCTGCGTCATCAGCAAACTTAATGATGGTGTTGGAGTCGTACTTGGCCACGCAGTCATGGGGTGAACAGGGAGTACAGGGAGGGGACTAAGCACTCACCCCTTAGTGGCCCCCGTGTTGAGGATCACCTGGTAAGGATAGTCAACAAGTCCAGGATCCAGTTGCTGAGGGAGGTGTTTAGTGTTTAGTCCCAGGGTCCTTAGCTTAGTGATGAGCTTTGTGGCACTATGGTGTTGAACGCTGAGCTGTAGTCAATGAACAGCATTCTCACATCGTTTTGTCCAGGTGGGAAAGGGCAATGTGAAGTGCGATTTAGATTGCGGATTTCATGAATGCTTCAGTGTTGCTTGCCTCGAAGTCAGCATAAAAGGCAGTGGGAGTTGATGTGTGATAATGCATGGAAGGTCCTCCTCTCTACCTCCATCTTTTTCCTAGGAGTTCTTCTGATCGGATCTATCTTTAGTAGTCAGCTCTCTGACAGGTAGGTTCATGCACACACATCTACACAAAGGGAGCCTAAACCTACCCAACCACTCTGAATGAGAAGCCAATCGATTTCTTTGCATGCAGGAACAGTCATATATGCTTTTTTATGTGTAGTTCAACAGGAAGCATAAACCGATATCATGATATGACTTGCTCATAATGACATCAAATTATCGACATTGGTGCCGCCAACCACTAAAAGATACAGTAGGCTCCCAAAGCCTAAATACACAAAAGGTTTTTAGTTCAGAAACGGAATTACTAGAATGGGAATCCCTATTCAAGTAAATTAACGACTTATGATCATATTTCTCTGATTGTGTTATTATGTCTGTGTCCTGCAGGTTTGGGAGGAGGCCAGTGATTTTCAGTACAATGGCTGTTTAGACAATCGTCGCAGTAATCCAGTCTACCTCGGTCCACTGGCCCATGTACTGTGTGCTCAACTGTTTGAGGGGCGTGGGCCAGATATCTAGTTACATTTCATCACTACTATTAGGTGACATAAGCGTTTCGTGTGACAAAAGGCTAGGGCAGTGGCATTCATTTTCCTGCCCAACCTCTTTGAATGTTCCAGTTAAAAACCGGGGGCTTCCAACAGTACAGGATTGCCAATTGTGTTCTCAACTAGGCTACACAGCAGAGGTACATAGAACTCAGAATACCAAACACAGGAAGTTATTAGACTGCATGCTACAGACAGTCTTCACGTACAATGCATACCCCAAACCATCCTGAATGGTTTGTGATGGTGGTGGTGATCCATTATTTTGTGGCAAGTATTTGTAGTACAGCAGTAATAATAGTTCTAGGCTTTAGCCATAGGCTATAACCAGGGCACAGAGAAACTAACTCCTGGGCCTAGTAATGTGTTGTCTGGTGGTCCTGGTTCAGTGTCGGCAATCCTGCGGAAGATGACCCACGAGAGCTACACCATCCTGGACCACAGTGTGGCCTTCGGCTTGGGCAATGCCTGCCTCGCTCTCCTCGCCTACTTCATACGGGGTTGGAAGATGCTGCTGGTCGCCTCCGCTATACCTGGCTTTTTCTACATCCCTCTGTGATGGTGAGTGATTACCGCGGAGCGTGGCTTAGTGCGCACGCTCCAAACCTGTTGTGATAGATCAATGGATAATGATCACAGCCCTGCAGATCATCACGGGACAATTATGCCATTGATATATGGTTCAAATGTAACTAAATGATATGTGCATGTGAAGACAAACCTGGAAGTAGGAAATATGAAACCGAATTATTATTTGCTAAAATGATCATCCTGAGGTCGAATTGACTGAGTTTATAGATTGAATCATTGATAACTGATCCATTTATTTGCATTTTCATAATTATGATGAACGGTTATGATCCTAAATTGAATTCATATTGAACTGAGTTGCTGAATTACTTCATTATGTCACACCCTGATCTGTTTCACCTGTCTTTATGCTTGTCTCCACCCCCCTCCAGGTGCCGCTCATCTTCCCCATTATCCCCAGTGTATTTATACCTGTGTTCTTTGTTTGTCTGCCTGCCCTTTACCTGTCGTTTGCCTGCCCCCTTGTTTTTGTCATAAACTTTTGTTACTTCGAAACTATCTGCATCTGGGTCTTCTCGTGAGCCTTGACAGTACGAACTCACCATGACGGACCCAGCAGACTCGGACCAGCTCCGCAACGCAGTCTCCTCCCAATGAGAGAGTTGTTGTTAAACAGTCTGATGTTTTAAAAGTTGTTCAGGGGATGTAACGCATACAAAAACCCAGGCCCAGACAAAATAAGTGGACATGTGTTAAAGCACTGTGCTGAACAATTGGCTGGTGTTTTTACAGACATTTTCCAATCCTCACTCAACCAGCATCACGTTCCAGTATTGTGGAAAAACTCAATTATACCAATTCCTAAAGCATCTAATCCCTCTGTGCTGAATGACTACCGCCCTGTCGCCTGACATCCTTAGTAATGAAGAACCTTGAGAAAATTGTGAAAAGTCATATTCTCAGCGTCACCCAGAAGCTCCTCGATCCATTTCAGTTTGCCTATCAGCCTAGCAGAGGAGTTGATGATGCCATTCTTACCCTCCTTAACTTCATTAGGGTAGGGGGCAGTATTTTCACCTCCGGATGAAAAGCGTGACCAAAGTAAACTGCCTGCTACTCAGGCCCAGAAGCTAGGATATGCATATAATCGGTAGATTTGGATAGAAAACACTCTAAAGTTTCCAAAACCGTTAAAATTGTGTCTGTGAATATAACAGAACTGATATGGAAGGAGAAAACCTGAGAAAAATCCAGGAAGTGGGATGTTTTTATTTTTGTAGTTTTCTATTGAATGCCATTACAGTATCCATTGACTTAGGACTCAAATTGCACTTCCTATGGATTCCACTAAATGTCAACAGTCTTTATAAAATGTTTCAGGCTTGTATTCTGAAAAATGAGGGAGTAAGACCAGTCTGAATGAGTGGACCCTGCAGTGTCCCAGAGGTTTTTCATGCGCACGACCGAGAGCACACCTTTCTTGTTTTCCTTTTAAATTGAAGAAGCTTTTGTCCGGTTGAAATGTTATTGATTATTATGACTAAAAACAACCTGAGGATTGATTATAAACATTGTTTGACATGTTTCTACAAACTTTACTGATATATTTCGTCTGTCTGTTGATACTGCTTTTGAGCCTGTGGATTACTGAACAAAACGCATGAACAAAACTGAGGTTTTTGGATATAAAGAGGGACTTTATCGATCAAAAGAAACATTTATTGAGTAAATGGGAGTCTTGTGAGTGCAACCATATGAAGTTCATCAAAGGTAAGTGATTAATTTTGTCACTATTTCTGACTTGTGTAACTCCTCTACTTGGCTGGTAACTGTTTGTAATGATTTGTCTGCTGGGCACTGTTCTCATGGTATGCTTTCACCGTAAAGCCTTTTTGAAATCTGACACCGTGGTTGGATTAACAATAAGTTCATCTTAAAACCGATGTATAACACTTGTATGTTCTATGAATTTTTATAATAGGTATTTCTGTTTTTGAATTTGGTGCTCTGCAATTTCACTGGATGTTGGCCAGGTGGGATGGTAGCGTCCCACACCCCCTAGAGAGGTTAACATGGTCTATAGACATCTAGAAGGTGCCAAATCCCATGTCAGGGTTCTGTTTGTTGACTTTTCTTCTGCCTTCAACACAATCCAGCCTTACATTCTGGCATAGAGACTCATTCGGGACTTCTCCTTAGATGGGGGCTGGTTTTGTGGCTGTTGAACTTCCTGAGCCAACGCTCACAGCGAGTCAAAATAGGTCCCCACGTGTCGGACATATGCAATATCAACACAGGCTCTCCTCAGGGATGTGTTTTGTCCCCACTCTTGTACACTAATAGTTGTACTAGTTCCCATCCTGACAGACACCTCGTTAAGTTCGCTGATGACACTGCCTTGATCATGACGAGGAACATCATGGCCCGTTCTAGATGACTTTGTAGAGTGGTGTGAGGAATCACACTTGGTCCTCAATACCAACAAGACCAAAGAGATGTGCATAGACTTCAGAAAGCGTACAACACCTACCTCTGCAACATCTATCAGAGGTCAGAATATAGAGATTGTAGAGGAATACAAATATCTGGGTGTCCTCTTGAGCAATAAGCATCAGTGGAGTAAATGTACAGACCTGATATACAAAAAGCTAGGTTATTTTAATGTAGACTGTACTACACTGACTCGTTTTACAAATCTTTCATTGCGAGTATTTTAACTTTTTGTATTGTTTGTTGGTTTGTCAATGCCACTGTCAGCCAGAGAAATATGCTGAGAAGGATTATCACCACTTCAAGCAAGGTACTTGGAGTCAAACAGACAGGCCTGGATGAGATCTTTAAGGTCAGGGCCCTCCGCAAGGCTCACAAAATCCTTTTAGACCCAAGCCACCCCCTGTACCCAGACTTTGAACTACTCCCCTCTGGGCGCAGGTATAGCGCACCCCTCAGCAGGAAAAACAGAACTAGACAATAATTTGTACCAGGTGTGATATCCCTCCTAAATAGCTCGGGCTAATGTTCCTATCGACTCAGTAAGGCCAGCAGGCTAGTCTATTTTTATTGGTTTGTAACTGTTATGAAAGTTGTATTGTCAATGTTGTTTTGTATTTAAAACGCCACGTTAAACGTGTACATGACACTGCAACAAAATGTAAGTAAGTAAGAAAAGAGCCACCATTGGAAGGCAGGAGGGGTTGCTTCCTGGTCTTATGGAAGCGTTCTAGACCTTGGCCAAACGCCATGACCGTGCGTTGAACACGTTGCTTGAGCAATTCCACGGGTTGTTTGTCAGGCGGCCTACCACAACCGTGACCTCCCAACCCCTCAGCAACCCGGCTGTTAGCAGCGCCGCCTCCCAGACTGTAATGTAGTGAACATTATGCCACACCCCAGTCCGTGTATTTGTACTGTGGGATTCCAGTTCCATGTTTTACAGTAGCTAGACAGTGCGAGGGACTTTTGAACAATGTAGTAAGGCCAGCATACTTCTGAGTAAAGGTAAACTAAAGTATACAAATGCCCCGACCTCAGTTCTTATAACAATAAGCAATCTCAACAGTCGGATGTTACAATTGGCGACGAGTGAAACGCACAAGAGAAGAATGCAATTTACAAGACGAACTACGTGCGTACGTGAGTAAACGCAGTTCGCAACAACAGCCAAGCTAACGTTGGAATCAGCTAGCTAACATCGTACATTACAGTACAATACCACGATGGCTAGTTTGCCAAACTTTCCAATATTTGATGTGCACACGGATGGATCAACAGATTCTACCATTTCTAGTGGCATTAGACATCGCGGATAACACACAGAAAAGGGCATTACTGTTACGCTATGCAGGTCGGATGTGTTCGATATATTTGACACACTGCAAGATACCGGAGCAGCTGATGACTATGATACAACTGTAGTCAAGCTCAATGCATATCTGTCCAAAAGTCCACACAGAATATGAAACCTACGTTTTCAGACAAGCAAGACAAAATGAAAATGAAACATTGGATGCTTACCACACAAGATTGAGGCAATTAGCATCCACATGCGAGTTTGCAACTGTTGATAAAGAAATCAAGTCACAGATAATACTAAGCTGCAGTTTCGCACGCCTCCGCCTGATGGCGCTAAAAGATGGTTCAATGGCTCTCCAACAACTACTTGATACAGGCAGAGCACAAGAGATGTCAGGTAAACAAACTGCAGGCATGGAGAATGCTCAATCAAAATCACAAAAATAACTTTCAGTGTGCGCTGTACAAAATGACAAAATATGACAAAAGCCAGGGCTACTAAAATGAAAGTGACAAACGTTAAAACGGAACATGCAATAACTGGAGGAAAATTCCCACACGAGGACAAACAAACTGCCCTGCAAGGGGGGAAAAATGTAAAGGATGTGGAAAGTTGAATCACTTTCAAAAATGTTGTAGATCACAAACCAGAGTTAACTAATAAATGTGCCATTGGGTGAGTTTTTCAGCGTCTGAAACATAAAGTGCAGTCACATGACACAAAAACATGACACCTCACCAAGCTCTGATGATGATGATGATTATGTGTATGTTGTGTGTACACTACAGAAATCATCGCAACCAGAACATCTAAATTACCTTTATGAACACTACTGTGGATGTTATTGTTGATTCGGGAGCAAGCGTTAACATTGTTGATGATGTCACATATGACAAGTTAAAGCCCAGCTGTGAATTAAAAAAGGCTAAAGCAAACATCTTTGCTTATGGCTCATCTGAACCACTTCTACTGAGAGAGAAATAAACAGCACCAGTCGGCTCAAAGACTAAGATGGTGGATTCCACTTTCTATGAAATCAAAGTTGACTATGGCTCACTACTTAACTGTCAGACAGCAACAAACTTTGGACTTCTGAAGATCATCAACTCTCTGTACACTCCAAGTGAACCAGCTGATGGTTCATTCATAAGCCAGTTTACCAACGAATTCCAGGACCTCTTCCAAGGCATAGGAAAACTCAGACTTTCAAGTGAAGCTGGACATTGATGACAGTGAAACCAGCAGTACAACCACACTAGAGGTCGACCGATTAATGGGAATGGCCGATTTAATTAGGGCCGATTTCAAGTTTTCATAACAATCTGTAATCTGCATTTTTGGACACCGATCATGGCCGATTATATTGCACTCCACGAGCAGACTGCGTGGCAGGCTTGACTACCTGTTATGCGAGTGCAGCAAGGAGCCAAGGTAAGGTGCTAGCTAACATTAAATGTATCTTGTAAAAACAATCAATCTTAACATAATCACTAGTTAACTAGTTAACTAGTGATTAGCTTGTCCTGCTTGTCCTGCGTTGCATATAATTGATGCGGTGCCTGTTAATTTATCATTGAATCACAGCCTACTTCGCCAAATGGGTGATTTAACAAGCGCATTCGTGAAAAAAGCACTGTCGTTGCACCAATATATACCTAACCGTAAACATCAATGCCTTTCTTAAAATAAAATACACAAGTATATATTTGTTAACCTGCATATTTAGTGAATATTGCCTGCTAACATGAATTTCTTTGAACTAGGGAAATTGGGTCACCTGCGTTTTGTGCAACAGAGTCAGGGTATATACAGCAGTTTGGGTCGTCTGGCTCGTTGCGAACTGTGTGAAGACTATTTCTTCCTAACAAAGACAGCCAACTGCCAAATGGGATGATTTACCAAAAGCGCATTTGCGTAAAAAGCTAAATTGTTGCACGAATGTACCTAACCATAAACATCAATGCCTTTCTTAAAATCAATACACAGAAGTATATATTTTTAAACCTGCATATTTAGATAAAATAAATTCATGTTAGCAGGCAATATTAAACTAGGGAAATTGTGTCACTTCTCTTGCGTTCAATGCACGCAGAGTCAGGGTAAATGCAACAGCTTGGGCCGCCTGGCTCGTTGCGAACTAATTTGCCAGAATTTTATGTAATTATGACATAACATTGAGGGTTGTGCAATGTAACAGCAATATTTAGACTTATGGATGCCACCCGTTAGATCAAATACGGAACGGTTCCATATTGCACTGCAAATAAACGTTTTGTTTTTGAAATGATAGTTTCCGGATTTGACTATATTAATGACCTAAGGCTCGTATTTCTGTGTGTTATTATATTATAATTTAGTCTATGATTTGATAGAGCAATCTGACTGAGCGGTGGTAGGTAGCAGCAGGCTCATAAGCATTCATTCAAACAGCACTTTACTGCGTTTGCCAGCAGCTGTTCACAATGCTTGAAGCATTGCGCTGTTTATGACTTTAAGCCTATCAACTCCCGAGATTAGGCTGGAAATACTAAAGTACCTATTAGAACATCCAATAGTTAAAGGTATATGAAATACAAATGGTATAGAGATAAATAGTCCTATAATAACTACAACCTAAAACTTCTTACCGTGGAATATTGAAGACCCATGTTAAAAGGAACCACCGGCTTTCATATATTCTCATGTACTGAGCAAGGAACTTAAACGTTAGCTTTTTTACATGGCATATATTGCACTTTTACTTTCTTCTCCAACACTTTGTTTTTGCATTATTTAAACCCAATTGAACATGTTTCATTATTTATTTGAGACTAAATTCATTTTATTGAGGTATTATATTAAGTTAAAATAAAAGTGTTCATTGTTCATTCAGTATTGTTGTAATTGTCATTATTACATATATATATATATATATATATATATATATATATATAAATCGGCCGATTTAATCTGTATCGGCTTTTTTTGGTCCTCCAATCATCTGTATTGGTATTGGCGTTGAAAAATCATAATCGGTTGACCTCTAAACCACACCGGAGGATTCCTTTTCACGTGAGAAAAAAAGTTGAACGGGAGCTTGACACACTACAAAGGGAAGACATCATTGAAAAAATCAGCGGGCCAACGTCATGGGTATCCCCAATCGTGGTCACACCAAAACCCAAGACAACAGATAATGTGCCTTCCGAACACAGCAATACAACGTGAACAACACATCACACCAACGGTTGATGACCTCATCCATGATCTGAATGTAGCAGTGGTGTTCTCCAAGCTAGATCTTAATGCTGGATACCACCAGCTTGAGTTACATTCAGACTCAAGGTATAGCACAACCTTCACTATATATTCTGGCCTCTGGAGATACACCAGGCTGAAATTTAACATAAATTCAGCTGCCGAGGTATTTCAAAATGCAATACAGCAAGTGCTGCAAGGCTTTCCCAACGTGAGAAACATGAGCGATGACATCCTAGTCTACGGTAGATCTCAAGATGAACAGAGAGAGAAATCTCATGCTGAACAAAGAAAAAATGTGAATACAGCAAAACAACACTTGAGTTTTACGGCTATGTTTTCTCAGAGAAAGGTGTTTCGGCGGATCCAAAGAAAATCAAAGCCATACAGAATCTGCCAGCACCTCAAAATGCCTCGGAAGTTCGCAATCTACTGGGCATGATACAATACTGCTCGCGGTTCATACCAGACTTCGCAACAACTGCACAGCCTCTTCGTGAGCTCCCAAGAAAGATCACACCTGGTCATGGGGACCACAGCGCCAGTCTGCGATGGAAAAATTAAGAACACGTCTGATGCAGCACATGACGACAGCCTACTTTGACCCAGCCAAGAGGTCGACACTGTTTGTTGACACTAGCCCAGTTGGTTTAGGTGCCATACTAAGTCAGCACAACCCTACAAGTGACAAAGATGCCCATATCATTGCATATGCTAGCCGAGCGCGCTGAGGTTGAACAGTGCTATTCACAAACCGAGAGAGAAGCTCTGGCGATCATCTAGGCATATGAACATTTTCACTTGTATCTCTACAGAGCTCACTTCACAGACATCACAGATCATAAACCACTAGAGCATAACTTCAACAACCCAAAAGCCACACCCCCAGCACGACTTGGAGACTGAGACTTCAACCTTACATCACACTGTGAAGTACAAAGCTGGTAAAGATAACCCTGCCGACTACATGTCAAGACATCCCATCGCAGGGGAAACGCCACAGAGAACCTCTTGCTTGGCAGAGGAATATCATCGACAACACAATTCCCAAAGCGATAACTCAGAGGTGCAAGAAGAAACAAAGAAAGACTCCGCTCTGTAGAAGGTGATTTGCCTATTGTCCACAGGAACGTGGCAAGATTCACCACGTGACACACAAGATGCTGATTTCCCAACACTAAAAGCACTCTTTTGCATGAGACATGAACTAACAATCAAAGCACAAGCAAACGTCATCCTGAGAGGGACACGGCTCGTTCTTCCAGTCTCTCTCCACAAACAAGCAATCAACCTAGCTTACACAGGACATCCTAGGTATTGTAAAAACAAAACAGCTACTGAGAGAGAAGGTTTGGTTTCCAGGTATAGATGACATGGTGGAAAAAGCAATTCAGCACTGCATTCCATGTCAAACTGCCACTGCAGATTCCTATGGAACCGCCGTCTATGTCGAAACTACCCAAAAGTCCATAGCTAGAATTATGTCGATTTTTGCGGTCCTTTCCCATCAGGTGACTAGCTACTACACGTAGCTAGTCACCTGATGGGAAAGGACCGCAAAAATTGTCGCCGAATAGTCAAGGTATCCGGAAGTTGAATTGTAAAGTCCACATCTGCCACTTCTGCCAAGCTTCACAAAGCTTTCTCCTCCTTTGGAGAACCTGAGATTGTAAAAATGGACAATGGACCTCCGTTCAATGGACAGTCCTTCACAGATTTCAGCCTCTATCTTGGATTTAAACATAGAAAGATAACACCTTACTGGCCCGAGAGCTAATGCCGAAGCAGAATGCTTCAAGAGAACACTCAAGAAAACTGTCACGGCCACAAACTCTGAAGGAAAACCTTGGTAACAAAATCTCTACAGTTTTCCCATGAACTACTGTGTAACCCCTCACGGAACTACTCAACAAACCCCAGCAGAGCTGATGTTTGGCAGAAAACTGCACTACACTTTCCACAATGCCTCATGTTGCACCAAACACCAAGCTACGTGACACTGACCAACGTGAAAAGCAACGCATGAAAGAGACCGCTGACCACAAGAACCGAGCACAACCCTCCACACTCAAATCAGGAGACACGGTACTCTGCCATCAGCATGACAAGAAAACCCATGACTCCCAACGATCCTGAACCTTACAAAGTTGTGAGAATCAAAGGATCGATGATAATGCGAACACGCTTTGGACGTCTGGTTACCAGAAACTCATCCTTCTTCAAAAAGCTTCCACTTTGACCCCGAGCTGTCTGAAGAAGAGGACGACCTGAACCCTTGTCCACATGCCGCTGAACAACCAGATCAAGACCCAGATCCAGATCCAAACCCTCGATACTCTATGAGAACCAAATGAAGACCTCCAAGATATCTCATTGAAGAAATGTAATTAATCAAGTTAAAAGACTGTGAAATAGTTCATGTTAAGGTTATATCTCAAGTGAAATGTATACTGACCAGCAGTGATAACCTAAGTTTCTTTATTTTTGAAATAAGGGAGGAATGTAATGTAGTGAACATTATGCCATAATCCAGTCCGTGTATGTGTACTGTGGGATTCCAGTTCCATGTTTTACAGTAGCCAGACTGTTCACATGTCCCTCACACTGTAATGCCAGCATACTTCTGAGTAAAGTTAAACTAAAGTATACAAACGCCCGACCTCAGTTCTTATAACCATAAGCAATCTCAACAGTGGGATGTTACACCGGCCAAACCGGTTTCCCGAGAACCCCACTTACCTCCCGCAGAACGCTTCGCTGGAGAGTCGGGAACCTGTCGGGCGTTTCTCGAACAGTGTTCACTCATCATCGAGGGCTGCACCCTCCCCCTTCCCCTCGGACCGCTCGAAGATAGCGTACCTCATCACGCTGATATCCGGGAGGACTCTGTTGTTCCCACAAGGGCTACGGTCTTGTGGGAACAACAGTTGGCTGTATGCTTCAGTCTGGAGGAGTTCGAGGTGAAGGTTTTCAGTTATCCATTGTCTGGGAGAGAAACTGCCCGGAAATTACTATGTGGTGGATTTCCGCATGTTGGCAGATTAGAGTGCTTGGAACCCGGAATCGCTGTTCGGCATGGATTATCGGAGGAAGTGAAGGACAAGCTAGCAGCCCGGGAACTACAGACGGCTCTTGACTCGCTCATTGCCTTGATCATGCGGATCGATGGGCGGCTACGGGAACGTTGGAAGGAGAGGAAATCCGATTCCACTCGCCCGCCCAAGGATTCCACCTCATACCGGAAGTCCCCGACGTCTCCGTGGCCGAGAGGGCCCGAGGCTACCCGAGTTCCCCCGAGTGTCTCAGAAGTCTGCCGATTCACCCTTTCCTGAGCCGATGCAGCTAGGCTGTCCCCAGCTGAACGTCTACACTGGCTTCACACAAAGAGTTGCCTGTATTGCGGGACACTACTGTTCATTTCGTGTCCTCCTGTCCACTAAAAGACCATTGGTACATTGGTGGACCATAAGGAGAACTTTTCCTCTTCCTTTACTCGCACCCCTTTCCATTCCATCCTGCGGTGGGGGAACCTGTCAATCTCTCCAGGTACTCATCGACTCTGGGGCCGATGAGAGTTTATTTTTTGGACGCTACCCTGGCGTCCGAGCTAGGCATCCCCACTCAGCCCCTCTCCATTCCTATGGACGTTAGAGCCCTGGACGGGCACTCTATATGCCGGGTCACCCACAATACGACTCCCATCAACCTATGAGTGTCAGGGAAGCACAGCGAGGCTATCCAATTTATGCTAATCAAGTCTCCTCAGAACGGGCTGGAGTCAGCGCAGCCTGCCCAGCGCCTCCTGGAGAACCAGCTTTTTGTGAAAGTGGAGAAATGCAAATTCAATCGCTCCACCATCCCCTTCCTTGGTTACATCATCGCTGCAGGGAATGTACAAATGGATCCCGGGAAGTTGAGAGCGGTGGTGGATTGGCCCCAGCCTACGTCCAGAGTGCAGCTGCAACGTTTCCTGGGATTTGCCAACTTTTATCGCCACTTTATCCATGATTACAGCGCCCTGGCTTCCCCTCTGTCTGCACTCACCTCGCCCAAGATTCCGTTCATGTTGTCCCCAGCTGCTGGATGGGAAATCGTGATTTTCTCGCGGTGAAGATGGCGTTGGAAGAGTGGAGACACTGGTTGGAGGGAGCGGAACATCCATTCATTGTGTGGACAGATCACAAGAACCTGGAATATCTCTGCACCGCCAAACGTCTCAATTCCAGGCAAGCTAGGTGGGTGCTGCTTTTCACACGGTTTAACTTCTCCCTCTCTTACCGACTGGGATCCAAGAATATCAAGCGGGATGTGCTGTGACGCCGCTATAGCCCCACGGCTATAGCCTCGGACCCCGAGACCATCCTTCCCATCTCGTGCCTGGCGACGGCACTCGGCTAGGGAATAGGGAAGCAGGTCTGTGAGGCACAGCATCCCAGCCGAACCCCGGGGGGGGGGGGGGGGGGCAGACAACCAGATGTTTGTTCCTGACGCTGTCCGCCCCTCGGTCCTGGAGTGGGCCCACTCCTCCAGGCTTACCTGCCAATCGGGCTCCCGTCGGCTCCCTTGGCAAGCTACTGTCCCTCACTGTTTCAGGTCTCACATATCCCTGGACTCCGTCACGGGTCTCCCCTGTCTCATGGCACCAACGCCAGCCTGACTGTAGTGGACTGATTTTCCAAAGCCGCCATTTCCTTTCTCTCCCCAAGCTACCCTCTGCCAAAGAGACAGCCCAGCTCATGGTGCAGCACGTCTTCCGGATCCATGAACTCTCAGGGAACATAGTCTCCGACCTGAGTCCTCAGTTCTCATCCCAGTTCTGGAAGGCGATCTGCACACTCATTGGATTGTCGGCCAGCCTGCCCTCCGGGTTCCACCCTCAGTCCAACGGCGCCAATCAAGACCTGGAGACGACACTTCGCTGCCTTGTCTCCGCCAACCCCACCACCTGGTGCCAGCAACTCGTGTGGGTTAAATAAGCCTGCAACACCCTCGGTTGCTCTGCCACCAGGTTCACGCCTTTCGAGTGTTCCCTGGGTTATCAGCCCCCGCTCTTCCCAGAGCAAGAGGAAGAGGTCGGCATACCCTCGGCCCAGATGTCAGTACCTGGAAGAGAGCCCGGTCAGCTCTTCTCAAGACTACCTCCAGGTATCGATGGCAAGCGGACCACCACCTTTACCCAGCTTCCTGCAAACTTTCCCCCCCGTTTTATCAGCCCTTTCCCCATCTCCAAGATCATTAGCCCATCTGCTGTTCATCTTCTGTTGCCCCGTACCCTCCATATAAACTCAGCAACACAAAAAACGTCTCCTTTTCAAAGTTATTTCGTAAGAATCCAAATAACTTCTCAGATCTTCATTGTAAAGGGTTTAAACACTGATTCCCATGCTTGTTCAATGAACCATAAATAATTAAGGAACATGTACCTGTGGAATGGTCGTTAAGACACTAACAGACAGTAGGCAATTAGGAAACAGTTATGAAAACTTAGGACACTAAAGAGGCCTTTCTACTGAGTCTGAAAAACACCAAAAGAAAAATGCCCAGGGGGTCCCTGCTCATCTGCGTGAACGTGCCTTAGGCATGCTGCAAGGAGGCACGGCAGATGTGACCAGGGCAATAAATTGCAATGTCCGTACTGTGAAACACCTAAGACAGTGCTACAGGGAGACAGGACGGACAGCTGATCGTCCTTGCAGTGGCAGACCACGTGTAAAAACACCTGCACAGGATCGGTACATCCGAATATCACACCTTCGGGACAGGTACAGGATGGCAACAACAACTGCCCGAGTTACACCAGGAAATCACAATTCCTCTATCAGTGCTCAGACTGTCCGCAATAGGCTGAGAGGCTGAACTGAGGGCTTGTTGTAAGGCAGGTCCTTACCAGACATCACCGGAAACAACATCGCCTATGGGCACAAACCCACCGTTGCTGGACCAGACAGGACTGGCAAAAAGTGCTCTTCACTGACGAATCACGGTTTTGTCTCACCAGGGGTGATGGTTGGATTTGCGTTTATCATCGAAGGAATGAGCGTTACACCGAGGCCTGTACTCTGGAGCGGGATTGATTTGGTGGTGGAGGGTCCGTCATGGTCTGGGGCGGTGTGTCACAGCATCATCGGACTGAGCTTGTCATTGCAGCCAATCTCAACGCTGTGCGTTACAGGGAAGACATCCTCCTCTCTCATGTGGTACCCTTCCTGCAGGCTCATCCTGACATGACCCTCCAGCATGATAATGCTACCAGCCATACTGCTCGTTCTGTGCGTGATTTCCTGCAAGACAGGAATGTAAGTGTTCTGCCATGGCCAGCGAAGAGCCTGCATCTCAATCCCATTGAGCATGTCTGGGACCTGTTGGATCGGAGGTCTGGGACCTGTTGGACCCCCCCCCAGAAATGTCCGGGAACTTGCAGGTGCCTTTGTTGGAAGAGTGGGCTAACATCTCACAGCAAGAACTGGCAAATCTGGTGCAGTCCATGAGGAGGAGATGCAATGCAGTACTTAATGCAGCTGGTGGCCCCAGCAGATACTGATTGTTACTTTTGATTTTGACCGCCCCTTTGTTCAGGGACACTTTATTCCATTTCTGTTAGTCACATGTCTGTGAAACTTGTTTAGTTTATGTCTCAGTTGTTGAATCTTATGTTCATACAAATATTTACACATGTTAAGTTTGCTGAAAATAAACGCAGTTGACAGTGAGAGGACGTTTCTTTTTTTGCTGAGTTTACATCCCACTTTTCATGTGTCTAGTGTTAAACCTATGTCTCACAGCCCTTTGTCTCCTGTTTCCAGGCCCACCCCTCTTCCCCGTCTCATTGACGGCCAACCGGCGTACACGGTGTGGCGCCTCCTGAAGATTCGACCACGTGGCAGGGGATTCCAGTACCTCGTTGACTGGGAGGGTTATGGCCCGGAGGAGAGGTGCTCAGTCCCCGCTAGGGACATCCTGGACCCAGGCCTCATCACTGAGTTCCAACGCTGGCACCCCAGTCAACCAGGTATGAACGCCCATGTAAGACGCCAGGTGATGTCCCCTAGAGGGGAGGGTACTGTCACACCCTGATCTGTTTCACCTGTCTTTGTGCTTGTCTCCACCCCCCTCCAGGTGTCGCCCATCTTCCCTATTAACCCCAGTGTATTTATACCTGTGTTCTTTGTTCATTTTTTTTCGTCAAGCCTACCAGTGTTTTTCCCCATGGTCCTGTTTTTCTCTAGTTCCTTTTTTCTAGCTTTCCCGGTTTTGACCATTCTGCCTTCCCTGAGCCTGCCTGCCGTTCTGTACCTTGTCACACCACCCTGGATTACTGACCTCTGCCTGCCCTTGACCTGTCGTTTACCTGCCCCCCTGTTTTTGTAATAAACGTTTGTTACTTCGAAACTGTCTGCATCTGGGTCTTCTACTGACCCTTGACACATTGTTAGTTAAGGGGAATGATTGTTATTATGATGTGACTTCTGAGATTAGGAATTTAATTTGATACATGTTATTCTGTTTCCTTTGTTAAGCAGTTCACAAAAAAACTATCCAGTAAATATACCACTTTGTGGTTAAAGGAATTCCTGCCTCAGTCTCCTCCATTCCTCTGTCACCTGATCCGTGACCACCTGTTCACCTTGTCACACTGTTGTCAGTCATTCTACCTGTCCGGCTACACACACAAATTCCAAGATTCAAATTCTAGATCGTTACAGCTGCCCCTAAATTAGCTGCCCCTGAATTATTTTCCCATTTCTTCACAATGCAAGATTCCAACCTTAGATTAAGGCCTCTAGATTAAGTCTTCCAGATTAAGGCCAGTAGATTAAGGCCTCTAGCTTGTTCTGGTATATCTGGGAAGTATGTAGGATGGGGGTAAGAAGTGCTCAGAATGAAGGACTGCCAAGTATGGAATGTCTCACAATTGCCACAACAGCAGAACTTCTGTGCAATTCTGGAAATTCAGCGTGTGTGTGTACAATTTTCCCTACGTTATCAGGACCAGAATGTCCTGACAAGTCAACAGAATGTCCTGATAGGAAAACAATTTTCCAAAACAAAAGTCCTAAATTTGTTAAAATGTTGTTTTAGGCTTAAGGGTTAGGTTTAGAGTTGGGTGTTAAGGTTAGGGTTAGGAGTTAGGTAAAATAGGATTACTCCCCCAAAAGTCCTGTGAAAAAAAAAAGTGTGTGTGTGTCGGTTCTTCTAAGCAGCATTTTGGATGACAAGCTCCTTTACCCGGCCCTGCAGCAGCAGCCAGCGAGGAGATTCCCTTCGAGACGGACAGAACCCCCACACACACATGCGCGCACACAAAAGTACTATTATATATAATGACGGTAATAATAGGGTCATTTAGCAGAGTGTAAAGTATTTTGTTCCAGCCCAACAGCAATACGCTTGATTTATGTCTATGATCTTAGTAACCTATTATTTAGCGTTGTGTAGTGTTGAATCCTATGTCCTCCTCTTTGGCAAAGGAGCCGTGGTAAAGAGCAGAAGCAGGGGTTTCCTAGACCTCAGCCGCACCACTGACATGAGAAACGTCTCCATCCTCAACCTCATGCTCTGGTAAGGGCCACTTCGACTGGGTTCATGGTCATTACTATCTGGTAATGCTAGAAAAGACAGAAATGTTGCTTTTTAACCCCACATTTTCAACCACAAACTATCCTTAACCATCACCTGAAACTGAAAACATATCTTATCTACATGCTCATCGGTTCACCAATCTGTATTTTTGCATGGCCATCCCATGATTTTCCTTCCCTCTCTCTTCTCTCCCTCACCCTCTTTCCCTTTCTCTCTCTGTCCCTCCCTCCCCCAGGGCAGTGACCTCCATGGTTTTCTACAGTCTCTCCCTCAACACCACCAACATGAACGGCGACTCCTACCTCAACTACTTTAACTCGGCACTAACAAGATTGTGACCTACATGAGTACCGGAGTTCTGAATCGCCGTTCCCGGCGACCCACAATCCTCTTCTACTTGCTGCTTTTCTGTGGCATTCATGCTGCTGGTCATCAAGCTGGTCCATGAGGATCTGTGTCTGTGTTGAACCCCAGTGATCTGTAACCAAAGCAAAATTATGTTTTCCCCCCTACCTAATACCTCAAGGTCTTGTGTAGTACATTATCTATTACACATTATACACTGGATGGTTCGAGCCCTGAATGCTGTTTGGCAGACAGCCGTGGTATATCAGACCGTATACCACAGGTATGACAAAACACTTATTTTTACTGCTCTACTTCTGTTGGTAAACAGTTTATAATGGCAATAAGGCACCTCCGGGGAGCCTAAGAACAGCCCTTAGCCATGGCATATCAAATCAAATCAAATTTTATTTGTCACATACACATGGTTAGCAGATGTTAATGCGAGTGTAGCGAAATGCTTGTGCTTCTAATTCCGACAATGCAGTAATAACCACTGAGTAACCTAACCTAACAATTCCACAACTACTACCTTATACACACAAGTGTAAAGATATATATGTACATAAAGATATATGAATGTGATGGTACAGAACGGCATAGGCAAGATGCAGTAGATGGTATCGAGTACAGTATATACATATGGGTTGAGTAATGTAGGGTATGTAAACACAGGCATAGTTTAAAGTGGCTAGTGATAAAAAAATGTACATCAATTTTCATTATTAAAGTGGCTGGAGTTGAGTCAGTATGTTAGCAGCAGCCACTCAATGTTAGTGGTGGCTGTTTAACAGTCTGATGGTCTTGAGATAGAAGCTGTTTTTCAGTCTCTTGGTCCCTGCTTCGATGCACCTGTACTGACCTCGCCTTTTGGATGATAGCGGGGTGAACAGGCAGTGGCTCGGGTGGTTGTTGTCCTTGATGATCTTTATGGCCTTCCTGTGACATCGGGTGGTGTAGGTGTCCTGGAGGGCAGGTAGTTTGCCCCCGGTGATGCGTTGTGCAGACCTCACTACCCTCTGGAGAGCCTTTCGGTTGTGGTCGTGTGTGTGTTTGTGTCAGGTATGGAAGATTTCATGCATTAGCAAGAATGAATGTACACTGAACACAAATATAAATGCGTCATGTAAAGTGTTGGTCCCATGTTTCATGAGCTGAAATAAAATCACAGAAATGTTCCATATGCACAAAAAGCTTTATTTCTCTCAAATTTAGTGCAGAAATGTGTTTCTACCCGTTATTGAGCATTTCTCCTTTGCCAAGATAATCCATCCACCTGACTGACAGGTGTGGCATATCAAGGAGCTGATTAAATGGCCTCCAAGGCCCACAAAGGCTGCCATGTGAAATCCATAGAATTTTTGCCTAATTTATTCATTTCAATTGACTTATTTCCTTCAATGAACTGTGACTTAGTAAAACCGTTGACATTTTTGCAGGTTGTGTTTATATTTTTATATAATATGCATGAACCCAGATCTACGATGTTATGATTGAATATACATATGTAGGATCTTAATTTGATCTCCCTGTTGGAGACCTGTACTGCAATGCAATAAATGTAAAACTTGTGTATTTGAGGTTTAAAAGGGCTTCTGAAGTTTGTAATTTACACTTAGACATTTTGGACTTAATTTTACCTTTCAAAAAATGTATCAACGCTTACAACAATGTCCATTAATTATAATCCACATAGTGTCTTCAGACAGTATTCATACCCCTTGACTTGTTTCACATTTTGTTGTGTTACAGCCTGAATTCAGAATGTATTACATGTTTCTCACCCATCTACCCACAATACCCCATAATGACAAAGTGAAAACATGTTTATAGAAATTTTTGCAAATATATTGAAATGTATTATATATATATATATATATATATTAAATTCAGAAATATTAATGTACATATAAAAAGCAACACTTCATGGCACAACATCTTTCCCCCATGTGACCTACTTGTGTGTATGTACTGACTTGTATGTAACTGATAGATGCACACACACACCTCATGTTAATGTATGTAAATTGTAGTTTTTTTGTCTGTAAGGTCTTTTTCGTTATGAGTCGGACCCCAGTAAGACTCAAATCAAAAACCTTTGCTATGACACTCCAAATTGAGCTTGGGTGCATCCATTTCCTTTTGATTATCCTTGAGATGTCGTTACAACTTGATTGGAGTCCACCTGTGGCCAATTAAATTGTTTGGACATGATTTAGAAAGAAACACACCTGTCTTTATAAGGTCCCACAGTTGACAGTGCATGTCAGAGAGGAAACTAGACCATGAAGTCTGAGGAACTGTAAGTAGATTTCTGAGATATAATTGTTATGAGGGATGTATCTGGGTAAGGATATGAAACAATTTATAGTGTTGAATGTTCCCAACAGCACAGTGGTCCCCATCATTGGAAAATTGAACAAATGTGGAACTACCCAGACTCTGCATATAGTTTGCCGTCCAACCCAAACTGAGCAACCGGGCAAGAAGGACCTTGGTTAGGGAGGTGACCAAGAACCCAATGACCACTCGGACAGAACTACGAAGTTTCTTGGCTGAGATGGGTGAACCTGCGAAAAGGAAGTCTCAGCACATCACCAGTCTGGGCTTTATGGGAGAGTGGCCAGATGGTAGCTATTCCTGAGCAAACTACACATGGCCGCATGCCTGGAGTTTGCAAAAAAGGCGTGTTGAAGACTGAGCGTAAGGAAAAATATTCTGTGGTCTGAAGAGACAAATGAAACTCTTTGGCCTGAATACATAGTGCTATGTCTAGAGAAACCCAGGCACAGCTCATCACCCATCTAACATCATCCCTACTTTGAAGCATGGTGGTGGCATCGTGGGATGCTTTTCAGAGGCAGGAACTAGGAGACTGGTAAGGATGGTGGGAATGAAGCCAAAAACAAGCAAATCTGTGACAACCTGTTTCAGACTGCAAACTACCTTAGCCTGGGGTGAAGATTTATGTTCTGACAGAGCAATGACTCCAAGCATGCAGCCAAAGCAATGCTGGAATGGCTGACCAAGAATGTGAAAGTTCTTGAGTGGCCCAGTCAAAGTCCAGACTTGAATCCCATTGTAATTCTGTGGAAGGACTTGAAGATTGCTGTTCACTAGCTCATCTAATTTAACAGAGATATAGATTCTGCAATGAAGAATGGGAGAAATCCAGATGTGCAAAGCTGATAGACATACCTAAGACACAACTCAAAGCTGTAATCACTGCCAAAGGTGCTTATACAAAGTATTGAGTCATTGGTGTGAAGACTTTGTAAATAAGATTTCTGTATTTCATTGTCAATACATTTCTAATATTTTCACTTATGGTATTGTGTAGAAATTGTTTATTTAATCCATTTTGAATTAAGGCACAATGTGGAATAAGTCAAGGGTTATGAATACTTTTAGAAGGCACTAATAATTCACATTTCCTGTTGCTGCAGGATTATTTTCCTACTATAGCAAACTGGCTCAAATGTAAGATCCTACATCTGTAATCCAACTTGATCTTTCTGTTTTCAGGAGTTTACACCACAATCCTGCTGTACTTTTTGGGATAATCAGCCTCTTCTCTGTTGGCCTGTCTTCTGCTTCTGGACACCATGGATTGTCAAGTCCAGATTGTCACATGGTAGGTCATAAGTGGGACATTGAACCATGGTACTAATTTATCTACAGTCATTGTAATATTTGTCAGTGGTTGTCATGAACTTGAAGTGCCGGGTCAACTTCTATAGACATTTTTATGGTCAGTTAGTGCCATCACTAATGCCGTGTGCCATATGATTTTGAGAAGGCAGAATCCGGCTAGCACATCTTGTTTCCTTGGAAGTTGTGGGAACATTGGTTGTGGCAGGAAAGGTATGGCTTCATTAACTGTTAAAATGGAATGTTTTTTTTAAACATTCTGAGAACAGAAGTGAAAATGTTGAGTGTTCTGGGAACATTCATTTATAGGTTTTTGCTATGGTTCCTTAAGTTTTCCTGGGAGGTTTTATTAACACTCAGAGCAGAAATGATAGGCTATTGAGGTTTTTGTAAAACTTTTGCCAAATGTTTCAATAAGACTTTTAATAATACTGCTAGCATCTTGGGTAAACCTCATTTTATTTTTTATCCCCAAGCACTGATGGGACATGGAAATTAATTTCACTAAGCTTTCAGAGATAGGGCTCTACCTTTGCAGAGCACATGCTCCTTTGCCCTACCAGTCTCAAGTGCCCTTTTCAGTGGTATAATTTCCCAGAAAAGTGAGTTAACTTCCCCTGTTACTGTAATGGTGAGAGGTTAGCATGTCTTGGGTTTATGATCAGGAAACCCCTCATTCAATGCAGGTGGGGCAGAGCCCCACATCTTTTGCAATACATGTATTAAGGCAGCTCCCAAATGCAGGTGATTCAGCCTAGCTAGTGCTTTCGGTGAAGCGAGCCAGCGAAATAGGAGCATTGCGCTGTGATTGGCTCAGTGTTTTGTCACTCATGGACACTACGTCATCGCTAAATTTAAGCCTTTGTAAGGTTCAACATCCAAAATGTCAGACCTTTGGGTCCTGCTATAGTTATATTACAAGTGCTTCCAAGAAGGCTTGGTCATTGGCCACACAACGTGATTTTTATCTACAGTAGCTTTGCTTGAACTGATCATGTTAGCCAGCAGTCAGGAATCATATTGACAATCTACTGGCAAATCCTTTTAATTGTCATATGAAGAGGCATCGCAAATTCAACAATGAGGAGTTTGGAAGGAATCCGTGGCCAACTGAAAGCATTGCAAAGCAACAAATAGCCTGCTATTCAATGGCGTGGCTGTTTTTGAGTTGCCACCATGGCATTCTCTGGATTTAGACTTTGACAAAAATTTGCTGACAAAGGACTGCCGCGCCACCTTCATGTTTAAGTGAGCACATCACAAGCCAAGTTGAGTCCAAAAAAATGATTGTATGCTACTACATAAATAGTAATACTTAGCTACGGTATACATAAGTGTTGTAGACTACTAACAGTTTATGTGCCGCACCCTAATAATTTGGTGTATTTTCACTTCTTAATTTTGCTTAACGTCACTGTTCTGACTTGGTGGCGCTATCTATAACTTGTTTTTGAGAAATGTAATCTAATATTGTAAGCGCTTTCACTTATTTATCCTACGGTTCTGACCTGGTGTACAGGGAAAGTACTTTAAGAGCAGCCCATGTTCTGCATTCTGTCGCTGTACATTTCAAAAGTGCTGAACAGTTATATTGACTACGGCTGTCGTCGCTCGTTAATGTCCTAATCGAAATTACGGAATGCCTCATCTGCTCATCGCTCCCTTATGCCATAGTTTGTTCATCTCATTTGCCAGGGGAAACCACATTTGTCAGTCAGCCATATCAGCTTTTTTTTTTGAAAGGCAGTAAACGAGGCTGACTGAACTGTTTCGTACCAGACAAGGCTCCGCTGGTAGCCAGGTGTAGCGGTTGTAGGGATTCACTCCATTGTACTGGAAAGAGGCCCTAACAGTTTGTGGGCACCGCTTGTCGCTGTTATAGTGAAATTTTACACGTTGTGTTATTGCTGGCATGCATCTGAAAATTGAGTTTGCCCCACCAAGATTTACATGCTAAAATTGCCACTGGTTATATTTGTGCCTCTGACTTTCTCCATTCACAATTCATTCAAGATTATCCGTAATCATGGTAGCATGCACATTCTTTAGAAACATTCTTATTGACATTGACTCAACTGATACATTTACCATTTGATTAATGTTGGGCATAAAATCTGAAGTGCAACCAAAACAAACAGCAAATGCATCCAACAAATGTGTAGTCGCAAGCTTGATGTAGTCATTGCCTGCTATGCATAGGGGACCAAATATTTTACTTTTTAATATTTTAATACGTGAATTTGTCCCAATATTTTTGCTCCCCTAAAATGTACGAAGTGTTGTAATTTCTAAACGGTTGACCTGACATGGTGAATTAAAGCTGAGTCTGCACTTAAACCTCAGTCATAGTTTGGATTATATAGCAAAAGGAAGTGCTTCACTGTCCCAATAATTATGGAGGGCACTGTACACGGCAACTACATTTGTAAGCATGTGACTAAATAAAAATAAGCATAGGTAAGTAACACCTGGGCAGAGGAACACTGCCGCTGTCATTTTAGTTGTACCTCCAATCAAATCTTATTTGTCACATTTTTATTTACCACAAAGCCCATTGAGACAGTCTCTTTTTCGAGGTAGATTTGGCCAAGACGGCAGCAACATTCAATACAGTACAGAATTGAAACGATGAACTTGATCCAGCCTATTTAAATATCTTTTTTTTTTAAGCGTTTACAAAGTCTCCCATCAATATTTTAATTGAATTCAGTTGCATTAACATATCTAGATGAAGCATGGATTGTGCACCAGAGACATGGAATAGTCTACAAGAGAAGGCAGTCTTGCCTAATACTGTGAATGTCCTGGGTACTTTAAGTATCAACCACCCAGCAGACTGGGAACTGCTGGTGGTGGAGACCAGACTAGAGGGTGTTTAACCAAAAGGGCTTTGTAGATAAACTCAATGTAGCTTTCTGTGCATATAAATTGAGGTCCAACCCACCATTTGGTGCACTGTAAACAGGTGTAGATTAACAGTGAAACGTTTACTTACAGGTCCTCTTCTAACAAAGTTAAATAAAGATTTTAAAAATCCAATGGCGACACGAGGAATGGATAGTGAATAACAACTAAAAATAGCATGGTTATATACCGGGAGTACTGAGTGGAGGGACAAAGTAATTGAGGTAGCTATGTACGTATGGGTGAAGTGACTAGGCAACAGGATAGATGCTAGGTAGTAGCGTGCTTGTGTGTTTATGGGCGTACTGTATGAGTGGCGAGTCAGTGCTAAAATGGGTCAATGCAAGTAGCTATTTTGCAGTCTTATGGCTTGCGGTAGAAGCAGTTCAGGGTCCTGTTGGTTCCAGACTTGCTGTACCGCTTGCCATGCGATAGCAGAGAACAGTATGGCTTGGGTAGTTGGAGTCCTTAATTTTTGGGGCCTTCCTCTGACACCGCCTGGTATAGAGGTCCTGGATGGCAGGGAGCTCAGTTCCAGTGATGTACAGGGCTGTACTCACCACCCTCTGTAGCGCCTTGCTGCTGGGTGCCTTGCAGTTGCCGTACCAGGCAGCGACGCAGCCAGTCAAGATGGTATCAATGGTGCAGCTGGAAATAGTCAACACATTGGCACGGTTATAAATATAAATCCGGTGGGTGCTGTCCACTCCATTATAGACGAATACAAGCGGACTGCTTCTTCCCTAAATTCTTGCATAGTTTAGCGCTGTGCTTTGGCTCATTGTCCTGTTGGAGGGGGAAATTGGCTCCAATTAAGCGACGTCTATAGGGTATGGCGGTAACCTTCCTCCTAGATCCCTTTTACCCTGTACAACTCTCCCACTTTACCACCACCAAAGCACCCCCAGACCATCACATTGCCGCCGCCATGCTTGACAGATGGCGTCAAGCACTCGTTTTTTCTGAGTTTCACAAATGTTTACTTTTTCCCCCAGTCTTCCTCTGTCCAGTGTTTGTCTTGCCTATCTTAATCTTTTTTATACATATATATATATACTGCTCAAAAAAATAAAGGTAACACTTAAACACAATGTAACTCCAAGTCAATCACACTTCTGTGAAATCAAACTGTCCACTGAGGACGCAACACTGATTGACAAATTTCACATGCTGTTGTGCAATTGTAATAGACAACAGGTGTAATTATAGGCAATTACAAAGACACCCCCAATAAAGGAGTGGTTCTGCAGGTGGTGACCACAGACCACTTCTCAGTTCCTATGCTTCCTGGCTGATGTTTTGGTCACTTTTGAATGCTGGCGGTGCTTTCACTCTAGTGGTAGCATGAGACGGAGTCTACAACCCACACAAGTGGCTCAGGTAGTGCAGCTCATCCAGGATGGCACATCAATGCACGCTGTGGCAAGGTTTGCTGTGTCCGTCAGCGTAGTGTCCAGAGCATGGAGGCGCTACCAAGAGACAGGCCAGTACATCAGGAGACATAGAGGAGGCCGTATGAAGGCAACAACCCAGCAGCAGGACCGCTACCTCCGCCTTTGTGCAAGGAGGAGCACTGCCAGAGCCCTGCAAAATGACATCCAGCAGGCCACAAATGTGCATGTGTCTGCTCAAACGGTCAGAAACAGACTCCATGAGGGTGGTATGAGGGCCCGACGTCCACAGGTGGGGGTTGTGCTTACAGCCCAACACCGTGCAGGACGTTTGGCATTTGCCAGAGAACACCAAGATTGGCAAATTCGCCACTGGCGCCCTGTGCTCTTCACAGATGAAAGCAGGTTCACACTGAGCACATGTGACAGACGTGACAGAGTCTGGAGACGCCGTGGAGAACGTTCTGCTGCCTGCAACATCCTCCAGCATGACCGGTTTGGCGGTGGGTCAGTCATGGTGTGGAGTGGCATTTTTTTTCCATGTGCTCGCCAGAGGTAGCCTGACTGCCATTAGGTACCGAGATGAGATCCTCAGACCCCTTGTGAGACCATATGCTGGTGCGGTTGGCCCTGGGTTCCTCCTAATGCAAGACAATGCTAGACCTCATGTGGCTGGAGTGTGTCAGCAGTTCCTGCAAGAGGAAGGCATTGATGATATGGACTGGCCCGCCCGTTTCCCAGACCTGAATCCAATTGAGCACATCTGGGACATGTTTCGCTCCATCCACCAATGCCACGTTGCACCACAGACTGTCCAGGAGTTGGCGGATGCTTTAGTCCAGGTCTGGGAGGAGATCCCTCAGGAGACCATCCGCCACCTCATCAGGAGCATGCCCAGGTGTTGTAGGGAGGTCATACAGGCACGTGGAGGCCACACACACTACTGAGCCTCATTTTGACTTGTTTTAAGGACATTACATCAAAGTTGGATCAGCCTGTAGTGTGGTTTTCCACTTTAATTTTGAGTGACTCCAAATCCAGACCTCCATGGGTTGCTAAATTTGATTTCATTGATAATTAGTGTGCTTTTTGTTGTCAGCACATTCAACTATGTAAAGAAGAAAGTATTTAATAAGAATATTTCATTCATTCAGATCTAGGATGTGTTATTTTAGTGTTCCCTTTATTTTTTTGAGCAGTGTATTATTGGCCAGTCTGAGATGGCTTTATCTTTGCAACTCTGCCTAGAAGGCCAGCATTCCGGAGTCGCCTGTTGACGTTGAGACTGGTGTTTTGCGGGTACTACTTAATGAACTTGCCAATTGAGGACTTGGTGTCTGTTTCTCAAACTAGACATACTAATGTACTTGTTGTGTTGCTCAGTTGTGCACCGGGGCCTCCCACTCCTATCCTGGCTAGAGCCAGTTGGTGATGTTCTCTGAAGGGAGTAGTACACAGCGTTGAATGAGATTCAGTTTCTTGGCAATTTCTTGCATGGAATAGCATTTCTCAGAACAAGAATAGACTGTTTTCAGTAGGAAACTATTTTGTTTCTGGCCATTTTGAGCCTGTAATCAAACCCCATTAATTTCAATGCTCCAGATACTCAACTAGTCTAAAGAAGGCCAGTTTTATTGCGTCAACAGTTTTCAGCTATGCTAACATAATTGCAAAAGGGCTTTCTAATGCTCAATTAGCCTTTTTAAAATTATAAACTTGGATTAGCTAACACAATGTGCCATTTGAACACAGACCCATTATCTGCAACCATCAATCCTATGTAGATATGCCATAAATGTGGTGTTTCCAGCTCCAGTAGTCATTTACAACATTAACACTGTATTTCTGATCAATTTGATATTAATTGTCGGATGTGTTTGTTTTTTTAAAGATTTTTTTTTTAATTTTTTTTTGTGACCCCAAACTTTTGAATGATAGTGTAGGTGTTCCTTTTGTCCAGGTGGGAAAGGGCAGTGTTGCGTGTAAATGAGATTGTTGGGGCCGTCTGTGAATTGGTGTTGCTGTGAGCCATGAATCGCCTTTCAAAGCACTTCATGGCTACAGACTTGAGTGCTACGGTGCAGCTGTCATTTTAGGCAGGTTACCTTTGCTTTCTTGGGAACAGACTATGGTTGTCTACTTGAAACGTAGGCATTATAGACAGAGGTTGAAAATGTCAGTGAAGACACTTGCCAGTTGGTCCTCGCATGCTCCTAGTACACGTCCTGGTAACATTCACAAGGCCGCAGGGCCAGACAGATTAACGGTCTTGCTCACATCTGCTACAGAGAGCGTTATCACAGTTGTCCGGAACAGCTGGTACACTCATGCGTGCTTCAGTGTTGCTTGCCTCAACACGAGCATAGAAGGCATTTAGCTTGGCTGGTAGGCTCACGTCACTGGGCAGCTCACGGCTGGGTATCCCTTTGTAGTCCTGTCGTGGAAATTCTAATGAAAGGGAGACTGTAGCTTCTACTTATTTTATTATGACTTGCAATTCTGGAGTGGTTGACTAACACTCAAATGGTGCAGGTATGAGCCCAAGCTTATTTCTCATTCTGTGCAGAAATCTGTTTATACCCCCTGCATTTCTGCTTTGCCAAGATATTCCATCCACCTAACAGGTGTGGCATATCAAGATCAAACAGCATAATCATTACACAGGTGCACCTTGTGCTGGGGACAATAAGGCCACTTTGTTGTGACAACTGCACATTTTAATGTCCACCAGAGTTGTTGCCAGAGAATTCAATGTTCATCTCAATCATAAGCTGCCTCCAACATCGTTTTGGAGTACATCCAAACGGCCTCCTAACCACAGGACCTCCACATCCGGCTTCTTCACTTGTGGGATCGTCTGGGTGGGCCTATGCCCACATGGCGGCACCCATTTAAAAAAATATATTTTGTATACCTGTTTGTAGTCTTAACATCTGGCATATAATGGCAGAATTGCCATAAAATAGGCAAACCATTTGTTTTTCGAAGTTTGTTCTAGTGTTTCCTGCTCAGATTTCGTGATCTACTGTCCAACTATAATGACTCAAACGCTCCTGTCTGTATCTATAAGCTAGTTACATTACATTACGTTATGTGCCACAATTCTAAACTGGATGGTTCAAGCCCTGAATGCTGATTGGCTGACAGCTGTGGTATATCAGACGGTATGACAACTCTTTTTACTGCTCCAATTTATGTTGGTAACTACTTTATAATAGCAAGAAGGCACCTTGGGTGTTTGAATATATATGGCCAATATCAGCCAAGACCTCAGAAAAACCTCATTGTCAGGAGAACCCACAAACTATGGCATAAGGGGATGACAATCAAAATTACGGATAGCCTCTTATCCGCTTAAGACCTTAATGAGCTCGCTAGGAAGGATGTAGTCAATAACTGTATAGCACTTTTGAAATGTACAGCGACAGAATTAGGAATATGGGCAATTCTTAGTGTTCTCCCTGTACACCAAGTCAGAACCATATGATAAATAAAGGGGGCATATAAGCAGACGATGAAAGCTCTTACAATGGTCAATGACTACGTTTCTCTAAAACGGGTAATAGGCTACATGTGCACCAATTCGGAACAGGACTGGAAAATAGACTATTAGGGTGAGGCACATGGGCTACTAACACAACATACACTTAGTATTACTTTCCTAGCTACAGTATACATACCTCCCTGGCATATACATTTTTGGACTCCTTGTTGTGCTGTGGCGCGGTGTTCCTTTGTGGGCAAACTTTGTCATTAAAGTCCGGCTTTGTCTGGATTTATGGTGCTTTCAAGACAGCTGGGAACTGTGGGGGGGAGTATCTTCAGGTTGTAGCTCTAGAAAGAGACCCGTGCTCATTACTTACAATTCTGAGTTCAATGACCGTTCAAAACATATTTCCCCAGTCGGAGCTCTTTTTTTTTTTTTTTTTTTTTTTTTTCCCCCCCAGTTGCCTTGAACTCACAAGTCAGATTTCCCAGCTCTGCGAACAGTTTTGACCACGGCAGAAATCATGCTGGATTGACAGCATGGCCAATGTTTATCACTTTAATCTTGGAAAATAACCTTAAACTGAGAATTGGGACCACACACTCTACTGAATAGCAAGCTAGTCATTGCTTTGCAATGCTTGCAGTTAAACAATGATTCCTTTTTAAACCACTCATTGTTGAATATGCGATTACCAAATTGCGTAATTGTTTTAGCTGAGCACCGACATGTTATCTATAATTTATTTTCTCTTATGAGGATTAAAAGATTTCAGTAGGCTGTCGACTTGATTCATGACTGCTAGCTAAGACTTTGACATGATCAAAGCTACTGTAGATATTTTATCTGTGGCCAATGACTTTGAGCCTTGGATGGGCACCTTTAATGTAACTCTATGGCAGCACCCAAGGGGCTTGAATTTGAGTTATACTCTTAGATTTGGCAGTGATGTAGTGTCCCCATGAGTGAACTGAGCCAATCACGGTGCAACTACAGAACATTACCAACCCCTACTGTTTTCCTCTGGCTGCCCCACAACAAAGCATTGAGCTAGGCTGAAACACCTTCATTTTGGCGCTGCCTTCCTGTTTGTATGGAGGCTTTATTAAGTCATATTTTTTTACCTTGTTTGTGACACTGCCTCATCTGCCCTGAATGACGGGTCCCACTGAACAGCAACAAGGCACACATCCCACGGTTTGTTATGTGGCCGATTAAACCATGGCGAACAGCTGTATCAGGTACTGTTACATCATACGTAAGAGTAGCCCTGGTACAGTATATTGGCCATATACCATAACCCATTGTGCCTTTTAAGGGCAAATTATGTTCTCTTGCAACATATTCAATCTTTTGTCAGAGTTTGCATGAAGTGTTTGTAACCGAATTTAGCTTCTAACGTCATTACATAATCCTTAATTGGCGCGATAACGTTAAGTAGAAAGTGTTTATTGTATAAATGTAGTAACTGCTACTTTTTAGACCTTTTTGAGCAGGTTAAGTGATAATTGTAGTTTTAATAGGACCTGGCCAAATTTAGCCACGCCCCCATTCGGTGTACCGAAAACCCGGCAGGAACGGATTCATTTATTGGTTCCTACGGTCCTAACGTTCTGTTAGGCTTAGACTGTTTTGGCGAGGACCACATTGGGTGTTGGCTAGTTAGCTAACGTTAGTTTAAGGCATTTGGTATGAAAATGTGCCTGTGGTCCCAATAAATTTAAGCTTGTGTTGCTAGCTAACGTTGGTCTTGGTTTTTCTTTTTACCCCCGATTTGGATAATTATTTACAAGTTAGCTAACGTTACTTGTCTTAATAGTTATTGCTTTGTTACCATAATGTTAGCTTGCTAGCCAGTTGATTGCTAGCGAGTGCCTGTATGCCAATTAACTTTAAAATGGCTGGATAAATTAGCTTGGTGAATTAGACCATATAACAGACAGCTTAGCTAGCTAACCACCTTGTCACCTGTTTTGATTTGATAGATGCACAGGCTAGTTTGATAGCTAGGCAGTCAGGTGGCTTTTTGGATTGTTTGATCATCTGATGGCAATTTGGGATCAATAAGCTTTACGCTGTTTAGGAGAAGCTTTATTTAGCGATCAAATTATTCTCAAACATGGCCCCCAAAAGACCAGTGCCCCTAAACATCACTCCCACTGGTGGTGAGAGAGGATTGTCCACCTCTACGACCATCACTGCTGCCTCAGTAAGTGTAATTGCTTAGCCAGCTGGCTACTGTTCAACAGATGCACTTCAAGTCCCCCTCTACTTTCAAAGTCTTAACCGTGAGCTAATTCATCCAGGGCTAACCTGGAGGCCCTACAGAAGAAGCTGGAAGAGTTGGATCTAGATGAGCAGCAGAAAAAGCGCTTGGAGGCTTTCCTTACCCAGAAAGTTAAAGTGGGCGAGCTGAAAGACGATGACTTCCACCGCATCTGTGAGCTGGGCGCTGGCAACGGAGGCGTGGTCAACAAGGTGTGCCACAAACCTTCAGGCCTGGTCATGGCCAGAAAAGTGAGTGGTGTGAATGCCGTTGCCAGTATGTGCTGTGGGAATAATGACAAAAGAACCTGGGGAGCTTTGTTCACATTGCCCTAAAAAAATGGAACTGAACTGTGTAATTCAAGTGACCTGAACTCAGACCACCTCTTGAGATGGTGTCAGTTTTGGTTTGCTTCAGGGGCACTTTTGAGTGTTCTAAGTTCCTTTGGTGTGTACTCACTGCACACACAAAATAAGCAACCCACTGAGTTCACAATTGTCTGAATGGGACCAAGTGTGACATCCTTCCAGATCTAAGAATGTTATCAGATTGAGGGGAAGTCCACTTGGACAACCAGTGGTTTAGATGGCATAACTCTGTTACCATGGAGTTGCACCTGAGACTGATTTTTCAGTTTAAAATGTATACCAAACAATTGATTTCAAAGTTTAACAAGCCATACAACTCTATGCACAAGGACTACTGTAACAAAAATTTACTGAACTGTACAGATGCAAAGTTTGGTAATGGAATTACTGTAAAAGCTACCTCAATTTTAACCTTTAGCAGTAATTCTGTTACCAAACTGCATGTGTACAGCTTGCCCAGTACATGTTTTTGTTATAGTTGTCCTTGTGCATAATGTTCTATGGTTTTGTTAAACTGAAATGATTTGTTTGGAATAAAGTGATTGAGTCTCCATGGAAATTGCCTGTAGCTTATCATATTGCTTACACCTGTCTGATCCTTATGTATTTAGAAGAGTATAGGGGTTGGTTATTTTATTTATTTTTCAGACTGGACATCTGTCATGCTAGTGTAACCAGTGCGAAATGGCTGGCTAGTTGGTGTTTCATGCTCGCTCAGACTTTGAAGTAGTAGTTTCCCTTGCTCAGCAAGGGCTGCGGCTTATGTGGAGCAATGGGTAATGATGCTTCTTGGGTGACTGGTTCAAGCCCAGGTTGGGCCAAGGAGAGGGACTGAAGCGACACTGTTACAATAAAACAATTAGACGGCCATTTTGATTCAAAACCAGCATGGGCTACTAGTTATGAGACACAGCTGTTTAGATTTTGTATTGTATTCATCCCTCCTCCCTCTCCTTAGCTGATCCATCTGGAGATCAAGCCAGCCATCAGAAACCAGATCATCAGAGAGCTACAGGTGCTGCTTTTGTTGTGATTTAACTTAAAATATACAAAAATGTAGTACTCAACAATGTTAAAGGTTTAATTCACTGTTAGGGATATATCAATCATTTAGTCAAATCTGAGCTAAATAAGGCTATTCCCCTGTTTGTAAACCACTCCCCCACCTGCTCTGTCTCCCTCAGTTGCTACATGAGTGTAACTCGCCCTACATAGTTAGTTTCTACGGGGCCTTCTACAGCGACGGAGAAATCAGCATCTGCATGGAACACATGGTGAGGGAGGGGGGGAGAGAATGGGGGGGATGCCTTTCAAGAGCAAGGGAAATTTTGCGGGAGTGGGGGAGATGGTGAAGTTGCAAATGTAATGCAGGTACTCGGACCTTGCCCTACTGCTGCCGTATGGCAGTGCGGTGGTTGTGAGTGGCTCTCCTCTCGCCCTACAGGATGGGGGCTCCCTGGACCAGGTGCTGAAGGAGGCCAAGAGGATCCCTGAGGAGATCCTAGGGAAAGTCAGCATTGCTGTGAGTACCAGCAAACCAGCTACATAGCCTAAAGATGGTGCCAGTCAGATGGCTAGCTTTCCATTGCCTTTCTTTTATATTTTATTTATATATTTTTGAGACTTACCCCAAAACGTTTTGTCACAGGTTCTCAGAGGGTTAGCCTATCTACGAGAGAAACACCAGATCATGCACAGAGGTACACGTTGATTTATTTTGCAGTTTGGTTTACATACTACTGTATAGTTGTCGTTAGATCTGTCTTGTATGTAGTTGCCCACACTCACTGACATCCCATCCGTCCCCCAGATGTGAAGCCCTCTAATATCCTGGTGAACTCTCGTGGGGAGATCAAGCTGTGTGACTTTGGTGTGAGTGGACAGCTCATAGACTCCATGGCCAACTCCTTCGTGGGAACACGCTCCTACATGTCGGTGTGTACACCTCCTCTCTATGTACACCTCTCTGTGTACACCTCTCTCTGTGTGCATGTAAGCCTCTGTGTAATCCATTTATCTGTCTCTAACCAACAGCCGGAGCGATTGCAGGGCACCCACTACTCTGTTCAGTCTGACGTGTGGAGTATGGGCCTGTCTCTGGTGGAGCTGTCTATCGGCCGGTACCCCATACCCCCTCCTGACGCCAAGGAGTTGGAGACCATCTTCGGACGGCCCATCGTGGATGGGTCTGAGGGAGACATGCACAGCAGCACCTCACCCAGAACCCCCGGGGGCAGACCTGCCAGCAGTGAGAACAGAGTTTCTCCTCCAGATGGTTAGAATGAACTTATTTGTACAATTGATCTCTAATGTTTCACTGTCTTGCAGGCGATGGGCCTGTGATGGCCATCTTTGAGCTGCTGGACTACATTGTCAACGAGGTGAGCATTGCTGAGGAGACCACCCCCTCATGGCCATAGAATACGAATTATTGTAATAGACCGTTTGGTACTAAGATATGACCGACTCTATATCCAAGGCATAGTGTATAGATGGGCTGTTTTTATTCTGTTAATCTTGTTCCAGCCTCCCCCCGAACTGCCCCATGAAGTTTTCACTTCTGATTTCCATGACTTTGTGACTAGATGGTGAGTCTCCCTCATCAGTCTGAATGATTTAAAGAATACAATGTCTTGATTTATTGAATTGCATTTATTTGGGTAAAAACGTATACAACGAGCTGCAATAAATTCCCAGAGGATGACACTTAACCCTTTACACTCGAGGGAATTGGCCTATATGGATGGGGCTAAATTGAAATGTTTGTTACAGAAATATGAAATGCATAAGCATGGTAGCAATTAAAAGGGAACAGTGGAGCGTATCGGCCCGTTATTAGATAAGTTGAGGACACAAAGGTTCACCTGACAAGACTGAGTCCAAACAATACACTTTGATTTTGCATTTGACCTTTTTATTGTACTTTTTGGCAGATTTGCTGATAACAGTCTGAAAATACTCTGGATACATTCAGTAATATAAGAATATGTGGGGTAGATGCAACATGTATGAACTAGATATATTTTGCAAGGGTTTAAAAGAGCACTGACTGGTGTTCAAGTGGCCACAAACCTCAAGTGTGCGCAGCTAAGTTATAAAATACAGTTTTAGGCTTTCGCAAGGCAATTCCGAGGCACCAATGGTAATTTTGGTGCGCTTAACAGTCGTGCGTGTTCCGCAACGAGTTCTCTACAACTAACAGGCTCATTCTGTTCAGAACCACCCTGGGTAATGACACTCATCTTACCACTGTATATCAAAGATGGTCAATAAACGTTGATACTGTATATGACATGAGTTTGATACAGGAATAAATGGGAAGTGCACATTTGGACTTAGGGGTGTTTGGCCTGCTTGCATGACATCAAAGATGGTAATCCTCAATGTCTCATCTTTCAAAATAGTCTTAATTTACAGCATTTCCCTCACTCGGACAACAAAGCATTGTTGAAAAGTTGCCCAATTAGTGGGAGGGATGGGGGCAACTCGTCGCGTGCGGTGCTCAAGTTCATAAAGGCTGTCAGCCAAACCCCTACAGCACTGAAGTGCAGAGCCTGAGCTCTGTCATTTATAGCATGTTCCTGTACAGCCACTGTTCCAATTTTATGTGCACATCAGGGCCCAAATCTGCAATTTTCAACCGGTGTATATGGGTACGAGTAATGTCAAACACTTGTTTCCAAAGTGGTCCTCAGCATTAGAAGTCATTAGATCTGTTAGCTCTGACTATGATTTTCTTGTGCTTCAGTCTCATGAAGAACCCAAAAGACCGGGCTGACCTGAAGATGCTGATGGTGAGTTTTGTGCTTATCAACTGCCTGACTTAACCTGGGAAATTGGACAGATTTTATTGACATGCTGATGCCACGGATGTAGTTTTGTACTGAGCCATGTATCTCTGTTTCAGAACCACGCGTTTATCAAGCGCTCTGAGGTAGAGGAGGTGGACTTTGCTTGCTGGCTCTGTAAAACCATGGGGCTGAACCAACCCAGCACTCCCACATGCACTGCAGACTAGACACGCATGCAGTGGCCTGTGGACGCAAGCAGCCTCCACAACCACATGTATACAAACACATTCCTTGTCAGCCACCTTTCCTCTCAGGTGATCCTGGTATGAACTGGCCCTAGTCAGTCACACTCCTCTGTCAGAAACAAGCCCACAGTTTTTCAACCGTAATCAACATTTCTTCAATGGTGTGGTTAGGGCAACCCCTCACACTGTCAGATTCCCCTATCAGACCGTCAAAGCGGTCTGGCTGTCGTAGTCTGCAGTATCAACAGTGTGGCATCAGGGAGCTTCATTACCCTGGACGAGCAGACCTAAGGTGTGAAATGGGCCTGGTCAGAGGTAGAGGCTTTAGATAAGAGTTCACCGCATGGGTTTAACTCACAATCTACACAGTTGGCACCAAGTTGACATTTATCTACAGTGCCTTCAGAAAATATTCACATCCCTGATTTAAATTGAGATTTTGTCACTTGTCACACAATACCCCATAATATCAGTGGAATTGTTTCTCAATGTATTAAAAATGAAAAGCTGAAATGTCTTGACTCAAGTATTACACCCTTTTATTTTTTTAATGGCAAGCCTAAAGTTCAGGAGTGAATGTGCTTAATAAGTTGCTGGAAGGTCCCTCAGTTGAGCAGTGAATTTCAACCACAAAGACCAGGGAGGATTTCCTATGGTTTAAAGGACACCTATTGGTAGATGGGTAAAAATAAAAGCTGACATTAAATAACCCTGTGAGCATGGTGCAGTTAATTTTACGCTTTGGATGGGATCAATACATCCAGTCACTTCAAAGATACAGGCACCCTTCCTAAATCAGTTGCTGGAGAGGAATTTCACCATGAGGCCAATGGTGATTTTTAAAAATGACGATCAAAGAACTGAGATTAACAAATGAGAGCAAAGCCTCTACAGAATTAAATATTCCAAACATGCATCCTATTATCAGTGAGGCACTAAAGTGGCAAAGAATGTACAAAGTGTTATGTTTGGGGGAAACCACATCACGGAGTGCAACTTCATCATTCAAGCATGGTGGTGGCTGTATCTATAGGATGCTTGTTGTCAGCAAGGCCTTTTTTTAAAAATATTTAGGCTAAAAAGAAACAAAATATAGCTAAGCACGTACAAATCCTAAAGGAAACCCTGGTCTGCTTTCAAACAGACATTGGGAGACAAATTCACCTTTAGGCAGGACAGTAACCTAAAACACGGCAAAATCTACACTGGAGCTGCATACCAAGATGACATTGAATGTTCCTGGGTGTCCTAGTTTTGACTTGACTCAGCTTAACTCTATGGCAAGAATTAAATGGCTGTCTCGTGGTGATTAACCCACTTTTATTTAATAATGGGAAAGTATTGTACAATCCAGGTGGCAAAGCTCTTGGACTTACCCAGAAAGACTCACAGCTGTAAATGCTGCCAAAGGTGACTAACATGTATTGACTCGGGGTTGAATACTCAACAACAAAACAAAATGCATTTCTTCCACTTTGACATCAGTGTTTTGTGTAGATCAATGACAAATCTATGTTAATCCCACTGTAACAATGTGGAAAAAGTCAAGGGGTGTGGGTACTTTCTGAAGGCACTATTTTGCATTGCTGTAACACCAGAACCCTTTGAACAGAGGTTACGCAGAAATATACGCCTTGTTTTACAAATAAAGAAATCGGGATACTTGACATCACAAACTAAGCGAGACCTATAAACACAACTGCACTTCATCTATTTTCCCAAGATCTTATTTTGCTTTTTAATTACACGTATCAATCACTCTGTACAAGCAATAACCCAAACATGGGCCACCGCTGCAGTGTATGACATTGGTAATTTTTTGCCAGGCCATAGGTATTGTTACTCATATGTATTGACATGTACATTGTCTTCACATCTCTGTGTATGCATATTGAGCAGAGGAGGCTGGTGGGGGGAGCTATAGGAGTATCGGCTCATTGTAATGTCTGGAATGGAATAAATGGAACGGTAATAAACATATGGAACCACATGTTTGACACCGTTCCATTTATTTAATTCCAGCCAATACAATGAGCCCGTCCTGCTAAAGCTCCTCCAACCAGCCTCCTCTGATATTCAGATATGTTAAGCTTATTTGCATACTGTACATCAGTTTTTATTTTTCTCTTTCGGCAGATTGAGTAGTATTTGTGTTAATGAGATGTGGGATGGCATCCTGTCTAATTCTTTCACATCAGTGAAGTTAAAGGTAATTATACTAGAAGAGGATGCCATTTAGACTATTGAGACGCAGCCCTAGTGTCTGCGTCCTGGCCAGGCTCCCTCCATCCCTTTGGCTGTAGGAGAGATGCATGCCTGACCAGTGTTGGGAGATGAACACACCTTAACCAGAGTAATTTATATCTCCTAATACAGTGTTTCCCAAGTCCTGTCCTCAAGTACCCCCAACAGTACACATGTACAAGACCCTGTACTTCCGGCGCCGACAGAGATGGCCGCCTCGCTTCGCGTTCCTAGGAAACTATGCAGTTTTTTGTTTTTTTACGTGTTATTTCTTACATTAGTACCCCAGGTCATCTTAGGTTTCATTACATACAGTCGAGAAGAACTACTGAATATAAGATCAGCATCAACTCACCATCAGTACGACCAAGAATATGTTTTTCGCGACGCGGATCCTGTGTTCTGCCTTACAAACAGGACAACAGAGTGGATCCTATGCAGCGACCCAAAAAAACGACTCCGAAAGAGAGGGAAACGAGGCGGTCTACTGGTCAGACTCCGGAGACGGGCACAGCGCGCACCACTCCCTAGCATTCTTCTTGCCAATGTCCAGTCTCTTGACAACAAGGTTGATGAAATCCGAGCAAGGGTAGCATTCCAGAGGGACATCAGAGACTGTAACGTTCTTTGCTTCACGGAAACGTGGCTTACTGGAGAGACGCAATCCGAAGCGGTGCAGCCAACAGGTTTCTCCACGCATCGCGCAGACAGGAAAAAACATCTTTCTGGTAAAAAGAGGGGCGGGGGCGTATGCCTTATGACTAACGTGACATGGTGCGATGAAAGAAACATACAGGAACTCAAATCCTTCTGTTCACCTGATTTAGAATTCCTCACAATCAAATGTAGACCGCATTATCTACCAAGAGAATTCTCTTCGATTATAATCACAGCCGTATATATCCCCCCCCAAGCAGACACATCGATGGCTCTGAACGAACTTTATTTAACTCTCTGCAAACTGGAAACAATTTATCCGGAGGCTGCATTCATTGTAGCTGGGGATTTTAACAAGGCTAATCTGAAAACAAGACTCCCCAAATTTTATCAGCATATCGATTGCGCAACCAGGGGAGGAAAGACCTTGGACCATTGTTACTCTAACTTCCGCGACGCATATAAGGCCCTGCCCCGCCCCCCTTTCGGAAAAGCTGACCACGACTCCATTTTGTTGATCCCTGCCTACAGACAGAAACTAAAACAAGAGGCTCCCACGCTGAGGTCTGTCCAACGCTGGTCCGACCAAGCTGACTCCACACTCCAAGACTGCTTCCATCACGTGGACTGGGAGATGTTTCGTATTGCGTCAGATAACAACATTGACGAATACGCTGATTCGGTGTGCGAGTTCATTAGAACGTGCGTTGAAGATGTCGTTCCCATAGCAACGATTAAAACATTCCCTAACCAGAAACCGTGGATTGATGGCAGCATTCGTGTGAAACTGAAAGCGCGAACCACTGCTTTTAATCAGGGCAAGGTGTCTGGTAACATGACCGAATACAAACAGTGCAGCTATTCCCTCCGCAAGGCTATCAAACAAGCTAAGCGCCAGTACAGAGACAAAGTAGAATCTCAATTCAACGGCTCAGACACAAGAGGCATGTGGCAGGGTCTACAGTCAATCACGGACTACAGGAAGAAACCCAGCCCAGTCACGGACCAGGATGTCTTGCTCCCAGGCAGACTAAATAACTTTTTTGCCCGCTTTGAGGACAATACAGTGCCACTGACACGGCCTGCAACGAAAACATGCGGTCTCTCCTTCACTGCAGCCGAGGTGAGTAAGACATTTAAACGTGTTAACCCTCGCAAGGCTGCAGGCCCAGATGGCATCCCCAGCCGCGCCCTCAGAGCATGCGCAGACCAGCTGGCCGGTGTGTTTACGGACATATTCAATCAATCCCTATACCAGTCTGCTGTTCCCACATGCTTCAAGAGGGCCACCATTGTTTCTGTTCCCAAGAAAGCTAAGGTAACTGAGCTAAATGACTACCGCCCCGTAGCACTCACATCCGTCATCATGAAGTGCTTTGAGAGACTAGTCAAGGACCATATCACCTCCACCCTACCTGACACCCTAGACCCACTCCAATTTGCTTACCGCCCAAATAGGTCCACAGACGATGCAATCTCAACCACACTGCACACTGCCCTAACCCATCTGGACAAGAGGAATACCTATGTGAGAATGCTGTTCATCGACTACAGCTCGGCATTCAACACCATAGTACCCTCCAAGCTCGTCATCAAGCTCGAGACCCTGGGTCTCGACCCCGCCCTGTGCAACTGGGTACTGGACTTCCTGACGGGCCGCCCCCAGGTGGTGAGGGTAGGCAACAACATCTCCTCCCCGCTGATCCTCAACACTGGGGCCCCACAAGGTTGCGTTCTGAGCCCTCTCCTGTACTCCCTGTTCACCCACGACTGCGTGGCCACGCACGCCTCCAACTCAATCATCAAGTTTGCGGACGACACAACAGTGGTAGGCTTGATTACCAACAACGATGAGACGGCCTACAGGGAGGAGGTGAGGGCCCTCGGAGTGTGGTGTCAGGAAAACAACCTCACACTCAACGTCAACAAAACTAAGGAGATGATTGTGGACTTCAGGAAACAGCAGAGGGAACACCCCCCTATCCACATCGATGGAACAGTAGTGGAGAGGGTAGCAAGTTTTAAGTTCCTCGGCATACACATCACAGACAAACTGAATTGGTCCACTCACACAGACAGCATCGTGAAGAAGGCGCAGCAGCGCCTCTTCAACCTCAGGAGGCTGAAGAAATTTGGCTTGTCACCAAAAGCACTCACAAACTTCTACAGATGCACAATCGAGAGCATCCTGGCGGGCTGTATCACCGCCTGGTATGGCAACTGCACCGCCCTCAACCGTAAGGCTCTCCAGAGGGTAGTGAGGTCTGCACAACGCATCACCGGGGGCAAACTACCTGCCCTCCAGGACACCTACACCACCCGATGTCACAGGAAGGCCATAAAGATCATCAAGGACATCAACCACCCGAGCCACTGCCTGTTCACCCCGCTATCATCCAGAAGGCGAGGTCAGTACAGGTGCATCAAAGCTGGGACCGAGAGACTGAAAAACAGCTTCTACCTCAAGGCCATCAGACTGTTAAACAGCCACCACTAACACTGAGTGGCTGCTGCCAACACACTGACACTGACTCAACTCCAGCCACTTTAATAATGGGAATTGATGGGAAATGATGTAAATATATCACTAGCCACTTTAAACAATGCTACCTTATATAAATGTTACTTACCCTACATTATTCATCTCATACGCATACGTATATACTGTACTCTATATCATCGACGGTATCCTTATGTAATACATGTATCACTAGCCACTTTATACTATACTATGCCACTTTGTTTACATACTCATCTCATTTGTACATACTGTACCCGATACCATCTACTGTATCTTGCCTATGCTGCTCTGTACCATCACTCATTCATATATCCTTATGTACATATTCTTTATCCCCTTACACTGTGTACAAGACAGTAGTTTTGGAATTGTTAGTTAGATTACTTGTTATTACTGCATTGTCGGAACTAGAAGCACAAGCATTTCGCTACACTCGCATTAACATCTGCTAACCATGTGTATGTGTGACAAATAAAATTTGATTTGATTTGATGTTTGTTGTAGCCCTGGACAAACTCACCTGATTCAACTTATTGAGGGTTGTGGGTACTCGATGACTGGAGTTGGGAAACACTGTCTTAATATACACTTGAGTGTACAAAACATTAAGAACACCTTCCTAATATTGAGTTGCACCCCCTTTTGCCTTCAGAACAGCCTCAATTCATTGTGGCATGGTCTCTACAAGGATGCTGGCCCATGTTTGAGTGGTGGACCATTCTTGATACACAAACTGTTGAGTGTGAAAAACCCAGCAGCGTTGCAGTTCTTAACACAAACCGGTGCATCTGACACTTAATACCATACCCTGTTCAAAGGCTCTCAAACCTTTTGTCATTACCATTCACACTCTGAATGCCACACAGACACTATCCATGTCTCAATTGTCTCAAGGTTTAAAAATCCTTCTTTAACCTGTCACCTCCCCTTCAAATCAATCAAATTGTATTTGCACATGCGCTGAATACAACAATACAACCTTACCGTGAAATGCTTACTTTACAAGCCCTTAACCAACCATTCAGTTTTAAGAAAATGTTTACTAAATAAAGTTAATAAAAAATAAGTTATACAAAATAACAATAATGAGGCTATATACAGGGGGTATCGGTACCGAGTCAATGTGTGGGGGTACAGCTTAGTCGAAGTAATTTGTACATGTAGGTAGGGGTAAAGTGACTATGCATAGATAATAAACAGTGAGTGGCAGCAGTTGTAAAAACAAAGGTGGGGGGTGTCAATGTAAATAATCCGGGTGGCCATTTGATTAATTGTTCAGCAGTCTTATGGCTTGGGAGTTGAAGCTGTTAAGGAGACTTTTGGACCTAGACTTGGTGCTCCGGTACTGCTTGCCGTGTGATAGCAGAGAGCACAGGCTATGACTTGGATGACTGGAGTCTTTGACAATTTTTTGGGCCTTCCTCTGACATCGATTAGTATATAGGTCCTGGAGGCAGGAACCCAGTGATGTACTGGGCTGTATGCACTACCCTCTATAGCGCCTTAGTCAGTTGCCAAGCAGTTGCCATACCAGGCGGTGTTGCAAGCGGTCAGGATGCTCTCGATGGTGCAGCTGTAGAACTATTTTAGGATCGCGGGACCTATGCCAAATCTTTTCCAAGTCTCCTGAGGGGGAAAAGGTGTTGTCGTGCTCTCTTCATTACTTTCTTGGTGAGTTTGGACCATGATGGTGTTCACATCACCAATAAACGAAGGTACTTGAAACGTCATCTACACGGATTAAAGTGGATTTAACAAGTGACATCAGTAAGGGATCATAGCTTTCACCTGGATTCACCTGGTCAGTCTGTCATGGAAAGAGCATGAGTTCTTCATGTTTTGTACACTTAGTGTATATAAAAGCATGTATACAGCAGGGCATGGAGCTGCCATAAAATAAGTGTGTTTCTGTGTCCTGGGGTGGTCGATGGCCTTTCACTGATTTCTTTGCTTCTCTTTGTGTATTTCTTCTCAACAGTGGTTTAAAACTATGGATGTTTTGTACCATGTCAAAAACATCAAAAATGTTATTTTCATGGCATAATTGTCAATAAATTATATGTATTGTCACAACGGAACACAGTCTCCTTATTTTCTATAAAACTATTGAAAGCAAATTCTAAAGGGATTTTCTTTCATGGCATGACATGAACTACCGGTATCCTGGGGTGTATTCACTAGGAATGAAATGGGGAGGGACCTACCTGAATCTATAAAATAAAATCTTGTTTCGGTAGCAATATTTTTGCAACTGTTTGCTACATTGTGGTAAAACACTCATGATACCACTAGGGGGAAGTATAGCAATTCAGAGGCGCTCAAGGTAGAAGTTGCCCTCAAGCACAGATCTAGGACCAGCTTACCAAGAGGGAAAACAGCAAACCTGACCTTAGATTAGTGTCTAAAAACAATTGTATCATATCCCTTCAAAGGCCACTTCAGTAGAGTAAACAAAATCCCCACAGCCGACCTTACCTATGTGCTAAGGATGTTGACTGTGTAGGTTTTGTGTGTACACTCACGCTTGAGCGTGTGTGTGTATGAGTGTGTTGGGGATAAGTCTAAGTCGCTTAAAGAGCTCAGATTCTAGCAGAGTGTGTGCAGGTTTTTGTATATAAGTCTGTGTGTGTGTGCACACGTTTGTGTGGTGGGGGTAATTCTAGAACTTAGAGAGGAGGGGGGCTATGAGGGAGATGGGTTGCTCTAAGCCACTGCGGCAGTAAAACAGCAAAGTCTGCAGTCATTAATATGCAAATATGCAAATTAGAGGGTAATTAAGATCCTGCGTTCGTCAGTAGCTCTTTGATTGCTAATGAATTCCAATCTGCAAGAAAGGGGGAGGGGAAGATGAGGAAAAAGCAAGTGTAAAAGAGAGACAGAGAAGAGTAGAGAGAGGTATATTGCACCTCTAATCACGTTCTGTGAAAACAGGAAAGGGTAATGGGGGTCCATCATTAGAGGGTGAATAGGCCTATGCATGAATGCTTAGATGGATAAATGAAAAATAGATGAATGCTTTTGTCTATTCTCATGACAGAATGTTGTCTCTGTCAGAGAGTGAAGGGTGTGGTTGTTGTTAAACAGTGATTAACGTACATCATCACCAAACACACAGCATGGTGCAAGCCAGACCCGCTACGGGGAGCAAAGAGAGATGCATGCTGGTTAACGGTGATTCTTATGACCCCCGTTGAGCTAGAGAGGGAGAGAAAAAGAGAGCAGTATGGAGAGAAAAAGAGCAAGAGGTAGCCTGGCGGGGGGGTTGCAATGGCAGCATATGTGTCATTGAGCACGAAGGATGTTATTTTATATTTTTGGCAAGCAGTAACTTCACCCACGGGCAGACACACTGCTGTTATTGTTGCTTCAGTGCTCCCTTGGCACCCCTAATCCCCCCCTCACTCTCTCTCCTTACATAGCCTTCAACCCCCACCCATCTTCATCTCTTTCTATCTCTCTATCGTTCGCTTGCATATTATGGCAACAACACCTCTTTCCAAACATCGCCACAGAAGTAATTTTGTTGCTTTAGAATTAAGTTGCCCTTCTGCACTGATCTAAGATCAGGTTTGTGTTTTTTTCTTGTAATAATTTATTTGGGCAGTAATTATGGCAAGCTGGTCCCAGATCTGCACTATTGGGAGTTTGTTGCATTTGTTACAGGAAACAGGAAACCATAGTCATAACAGGAAGCCCCAGGTTTTGCACACTGTACCTGATGCGTGGGTGGCTGCACGGGGCCTACCTGCTAAGAAAGGGGAGCTGTACAACTGTAGAGAGAGGGAGCCCAGGAAAGCGTGGGTGGAGGAGAGGGTGCTTTAGGGTTAGGAGGATGGGGTTCCACGCTTAAAATAGCTTTTCATACTTTGCGTAGGCCTATAGGTAAACCACACCACCGTACAATGCTACAGTGCAAAGATGGCAATACTTATATAAAACAGAATTTCACGCTTTTACAGAAGAAGTGGTAAGACCTTTCCACAGGTGCAAAAGCCTAGTAAATCTAGGACATAGTAACCTTTTGTCATAAACTGCTCATAGCTGAGAGGGGAGGAAAAAACACGTAGAAACGTAGATGCAATCAACTTCGAATCGGCATAAAAAATCATTACAACAGCAGAATAGTAGAAACGAGGTGAGGGAGGAAAGAGCATGTCAGGAAACGAAGTGAACATCTCACCCTTGGTTTGTGAAGCCACACCACATGTGGTGCTCTCTGTACTCTTGTGAAGGCTGGGGCAGATGTAGCTCAACTCAATACCACTGAATTTTTTTTTCTTTCTTTTGAAACACATAAACACACACACATACACAGACACACAAAAACTAACATGAGCCACAGACACATGCTGTGCTTGTTTATTTTACCACTGAAATACCTGTCTCACGAGAACCAGGTCCAGAGTCTGTATTACTTGCCATTCCCTCTACAAAACCATAGGGGAAAACCAGGCGCTCTTTTGCCCTTTTCTCTCTCTCACACACACACACACACACACACACACACACACACACACACACACACACACACACACACACACACACACACACACACACACCTTTATACAATACACACTTCATGTCAGACCCAGCTGTTACTCAGTGCCCGACCCCCCTCAACTGATGAAGCCTTGGTTCATTCAGACAATTCATAACAGACTACTTGCCCCTGTGGAGGGAACGCTACAATCATCCAAACTTCCATTTCATTATACTACTGATGGACACAAATAATGTTGACAGGGATTTTGGATTTAAGCCAACGGCTAACACCATTAGTGGGCTTACCATAGTGGGCTTATAGTGACACAAGTCTCAACGATACAAACGGGGTCCAAGTACCTAAGAAATAGGAAATGAGACGCACTTCAAATAAAATAATCTGAATCTTGTCAGTCAAACAAATGTATCATCCTCCTCCCAAATGGAGAAAAGGTGTCTGTCTATACTAACTAATCACAGTGTAATAGAACAGTAATAACACATTTTCCTGTTATATGCACTCCTTTCCCTTTCTCTATAACACATGGCATATGTTGCTGCCCATACAGTTTCCCTGCCCACACGCTATACATTCTTGTTGTGGTCTTGTCCACTAATTCCTCACCTCCCTATGTATATTGAGTCATAAGCTAGGGCCACCAGGGATGGTTAGTCCTCTGTTTCAGGTCCAGATCGGTTGCAGAAGAAAACACTGTGCACTATTCTCTCCGGGTGAACCTTATATAAGACAGATTTTTTTTGCATACTTAGATGAAAACTTCTTAGCTCACAAGCTGTTCTCACAAAGGATCAATATAAAAGGCAAATGCTGCTGTATCCTGTACTTTTAAACCCCCTCTTTAACCACACTTTCACACCACTGAGGTGGAGCCATTTGTCCAATGCTGCCTTTGGAGTGACACACACACAAACACGTACACACACACACACACACACGCAGAAATCCTGACCCCTGATCTGCCCCCTCTAATTATTTTGTGTAAAATAAATGTTAATACTGGTAGGCTAGATTATTATTAACAGATACTGTCTATGTGCTTAAATCTGCAATACTCTTTTGTTGGAGGATAGGGTGGGCTGGTAGATCACATTAGGTCTAAATGGATTAGGATACTAGTAACCTTCACGCATTATCTTAGTAGCCTATATTCACGTTTTGTTGTTGTTGTTTTTACAGAATTTGTGACTGAATTGTATAGGCCCTGTGCAAATAGGATATATGTACGGTTTGTTGATGTACCTAATATGAGGATACATATTTTGCAATGGTTTTCAAGTTCAGCCTTTACTAATACCTGCATCATGCACTGTTATTGCAGTTAAACACATTATTAAAATGAAATGCTGTCCATAACACGGACCATAGCGGGTCCATGATGGGGTAACCTTGGAGGCAGGCCCAACGAACAATGTCGATATATATTTGGACTTTCTTGCTGTCAATCAGATTCTCGTGGCATACCATTGGTTGTGCGTCTGCTGTATTATCGTTCCATCTCACACTGTTTCTGGTCTGCCACTATTCGGTTTTCCGCAGTCTCCCTCCGCAAATTGACGTAGTTCTCATGGTTTGCGATTTAAAAAATATGTAATTTTAATGCATCGACAATAACACTGATGCTGTATAGCATTTTAGTTTATCTCCATATCGATGTGTTACTGGATGTTTATTGAAAACGGCAGTTTTTAGTTGTAGGGCGTTTGAAATCGGACACCACTGGTGTTTTTACGATCCTCGTAAGCCGCGGAGGGATACTCTTTGGGAACCGACAATTGTGGAGGCTGTTAACATGTCTACTCGGAGGATAAAATGGTTACAATTGTCGTAACTAAAATAATCGATTGAGATATCACAAGAGTGATGAAGCTATTTGGAAACGTTGTCTCATTTTCCTGACGTGGACTCTATAACGAACCAATAAGGGTTTGGGAGAACACGATATCGTCGTTCGCTCTTCATTTACAGTCCGGAGCACAGAGAGGGAATCTATCCCCAACTTTGTTTTTCTCTCTACAAGCGTTCTTTCCCCCCCTGTTGGATGCTACATAATTAAAGAGGTTACTGAAAGGTAAATACACCACATCACACACTGTATATTTGTGAACGATATTATGATATTGACCGGCATATGTTTGGCGGGGGCATTGTGTAACTTTAGCGAATAATAATAATGAGTTGTGTGAGTAGCAGTCCCGGAGAAAACGGGGTCTTGAATTTTTGTCCGGCCTGGGCCATGGGAGCGAGCATGCAGCAGTTGGGCAGTAACACCAGCTACTTGCAGGCTTGTCGGAAAATAACGTTACTTCTTTGTTCACTTTGGACAACATTGTCAAGTTTTAAAAGTAAACTAACATGCCAGTTCGAACGGCCAAATCATTGTAGTGATGCTACTGGCATTTCTGTATCAATATTTTCTGGAATAACAAAGGAAATGTTTTTTTTTAGACGGTTCGAAATTTGGTTAAATATTTAGAGGAAAACTTTGTGGTGTAGAGGAAAGTTGCGCCCAGAAAGGCACGCATGCATGCCTCTATTTTCTGGGTCAAATAGGCAGTTTTTATAGTTTACATTTATTTTATAATACACGTACGATCTAATTTATCTCAATTCCCAGTTATGTGCTCCTCAACATTTTCCACTCTGTTTATTTCGCATTTGGCAGTAAACCCCCCCCCCCCCCCCATCCTCTTCTGTCGCGTTGAACCCCGTGAACATGAACATAAGCAATGTACATTCTTTACACGGTTCGACACATTTTATTAACGTTTTTCCATCATGCACATTTAATTTAATTGGCAAGGAGAGCAAATGTTACTCCATTGTTCTAGCCGTTATCACAAACTTTATCAGGGCCTGACTCTCTTTGTGTTCTACACTAACAGACTAGTGGAGAAGTCGTGTGTATTCGACAGATAATTCACAACCGGTTTCTCACCCATCCCAAACGCACGGACTGAACAGTAATTTATGGGCTGACAATGGTAAAACCTGAACTTGGGGGATTCCGTGGAAATCCACAAAAACTATTTAGATTCGCCGTCCGGGAAGGCCTAAGTATTGGGGGGGGGGGGGGGGTTCGTCAGTGGGGCCCATTATGGATCTTCGGGATTGGATGGATTTTAGGGAGTTGGCAGATTTCCGCAGCAAATGGGACTTGCAGAGAACTGTCAGGCAACTGTTGAACGTCTGCTGCAGCATGATTTTCTGTACCAACAAGATCATACTACTTTTCAGTAGTAATGCATGTGTTAGTGTACTCCCTCCTTATACTAGTCATGTCCATCAAAAACATCCTGACTATGTGGTTCTAAGTAGGTTATAGTATACTTTTTTTACAAGGCTTACATAACTATCATACAGCCTATTCATGATTACATTCCCCACAGTGACAAGTTTACCAAACTGAGTTTTGCATGAGGCCCCTTCTTATCTTTGCACTTTCTTGTGTGTTGGCTCTTGGCCATGGGGTGCTGCCTGCCTGGTAGTGTTTCAGATGCTGCCCTCGGGGGAAGACACACTCACCATCACCAACAAAACTGATGCTCAGCACACATAGGCTACTCTTGTTCTTGATGTGTCTGAAATCCTTTCACACAACCAGAACCCAGTGCTTGTCGATGCCCTGAGCTGTTCATTAGCCTACTTAGATGATTGTGTTTGATTTTGGAACACAGATTTTGTAGCCTAAACCTTACTCTGGCTGAAGTTTGAGGAAAACACTTGAGACCTGAGTTATGTTCATCTGGTACAAACAGGTAAATGTTGTGAAACAGAACAACTAGGTCCTTTATTTGATAAACTCATGGGGTTGCTGTGCTGGTAAAGTTCAGATATTGCCTTTGATGTGTAGGCTGGTATTGTTGTTGTTGACAACGACTCTTGAAGCAGGTTGGTTTCTTAGGTTGCAGAGGCAGCCAGGGCTGAGGAAGGAGGAGAGAGTCGAGTATTGGCTTTGTGGTAGACCAGAGGCCATACTCCAGATAGCTGACTGATGTGGGCTAGAATGGGGAAAGCCCAGAGTTTGTGACACTAGATCTTTGATAAAGGCACTGAAAACCTCTAATACCCAATGATTAAAGCATCACCAGTAGTTCATCCCAGAGTGTACGTTTGCTAGTAGTTTCCATACCTTAAGGGATTCCACACCACCTGTTTTGTAGATTGAGCTATGTAGCACAAATCTGCAGGCCACAATTCCAAATGAATGGGAAAGAGTTGCGTCATCTAACTCAATAACAGAGCAGGAAACTTGTAGCAGTGAAATAACTAGTAGGCTATATTTGTGCCATCCCTCTCCCTTATTGGCCTTTTGAAGTGTGTGTAAAGGGTGCTTTGTGTGTTTTGCCAACCCTAATGTTGGTCATTCTATACAGAAGGCAAGTGATATCATGCTGACTCGATGCTCGTGACATTTTCACCATGATGGCCGACCGGGTATCAAACCTGATTTACTTTTATATTCCCTAGACTGTTAGCCCACTGAACTAAAGCCTATGCGTGGGAGCCCCTTGTTTGCTCAGGGAGCAAACTTCAGTCTTCCGGTCTCGGACAAGGTTGCTTATCACGTTGACCACCTACATGCTCTGCCAAATGTGAACTTATGTTCTACAAGGGGAATTGTGATGTGGAGTATCCATTACAAAGATATGTCTAACCACACAGTAAAAAGTGGTTGCAACCAAGTTAATGGTTTGTGTAGAGAAATCTTGGTGTCTGAATAAGCAATTTGTTGGTGGATTTGAATCCTGATGCTGAAAATGTACCCTTGACACAGGAATCAATTGATTAAGATTTGACTTCACACTTTTGTCACTCTGATTCTCTTGTCTTCTGTATTTCAACTATTTGTACCTCTCGACCAGGAGTCTCCAACCTTTTCTAGCATGAGAGCTACTTTGAGAGCCCCGGCCCACACACAAATTCAGTTTTATACTGAAAGTTTTATACCCCCCCCCACAAATTTTTTTTATCAATTTTATTTTTTTCCTGATATTAGATTTTTTTAGTTTTCCACTCAATGTCTATTGTTCTTAGAGAAACAATGGAAATGGATGTCCTGTGTCCATGCCAATTCTTAAATCACATCAGAAGACCATTTATTTTTAGTTTGGGAAGATTTGAGTGTACTTCCCCTTTAATTACATCTAGTGAGTGAGGAATGTGCCGGTCTAGCAATGGTGCTTTACTGCTGCTGCTCATTTCATGGCAAAGTATGCAAATTAACAAATAATATATTCAGGTTTATGTACTTACTCATGATATACTTCTGCCAGGTAAGCCTACTTTGCAGTTAACATTTAATTGAGAAGGTTTTGGGGAAGGTATTTCTGTCAACCCACAAGACGGTTATCGCATCAATGGTCTACACACAGACAAATGCACACGCCACACAGACAGACGGGCAGATATTCTGTTCGGATTGGCCCCCCCCCCCCCCCTCCGGGTGGAATAATGACGATGTCGTGTTGATTAGATATTGGCTGGAAGCTAACGGTGTCTGATACTTGGGAGGTTTTGTTTATGACAGTTTTTTTTACCCTGCAACACGTGAAAATTGCATGTACTTTCAGAATTGTTTGGCGAGCTACTCATAGGTGGGCTGCTGGTGGCTGGCGATCGACCTGCTGGAGACCCCTGCTCTAGACCATGTGTCACTCATTCCACTGAGGCAGAGGGTCTGCGGGTTTTCAAATCAAATTTTATTTGTCACATACACATGGTTAGCAGATGTTAATGTGAGTGTAGCGAAATGCTTGGTTTTTCACTCCCCCCTTGCGTTTGCTTGATGAATTAAGGTCATTGATTAGTTAGGAACTCCCCTCACCCGGTTGTGTAGATCTTAATTGGATACAAATTGAAAGGGGAAAACACTTGGCCATCCATGTAATGAGTTTGACAACCCAGCTCTAGACCTTGCCTGTTGGTCTGTTATCCCACTAAAGATCACTTCTCTCTCTCTCTCACACTCTCTCTCTTCCCCTCAGTTGCTGAGACTGCGAGGGCCAAAGGAACAGCAGCAGAGAATGGCTACAGTGGGAACAGACAAGGAGCTCAGCGACCTGCTGGATTTCAGCGCGGTAAGACATTTGCTGTCAACAGCCCTGCAATATTTTTGTTCCCAATACTAGAATATATTTGTCCAGAACAGCTCCTTCGGGTATATAATAGGTTGTTTGTAGTCAAATACACATAGTCTCTTATAATGGGAGGGGCACGGGAAAAACGTAGACTGGTAAAATGTATTATTTTAGATAATAGTTTATGTACACAGAAACACTTCAACACACCTTTTGTTGTCAAGACAAGAGTGTATAAATCAAAACCCATCAAGATAGACATGCCAAAGACCATTTGCTAAAATGTTTCTTAACTATAATAAAAGTAAGTGTTTTTTGTTGTTGTATTGTTTGGTATAGAAGGTTGGTACATAAAGTGAATAGCACGGTATCAATCAGCCAGTGTTGTTATTGGGCTGTTTTTGTGAGTCACTCGCGTCAATGACTAACTCATTGGCATGTTTTTTTAGATTGCTTCACACTGTTGACAGCTGCGGGAGTCTGTTGTAACTGAGAACGACTAAATCCTTCTATCAGATAGATTAAATTAGCGCCTAGCACCAAACCATGTAACATCAGAGGTGTAATGTAACCGTTGTAATTGTACTTTGGTGTCTATTAAGAGCGGCTTTGGTTTCCTGTAGTCTAATGAAGATGACTAGTTTAGTGAAGTGGTTGCCACAGGCTCGCCATTTTTCTCAAGACATAGATATCAAAAGGAGACCTCTGCTTGTTTTTTGTGGGGTTTTTTGTGTGTTTTTTTTAGAACTTTAGGGCCCATATCCACAGTGCTTCTCTAGCATCAGGTTGGACTTTTACATCATAATGAAGAAGATTGTATGAACTGATCTGAGATAAGCGTTCCAACTCTGAGATGCTTTGTGGATATGGCCCCAGGACTTAAAAAAAAAAAAATGTACACCCCATTTCTTGTTGAATGTTTTCGACTCAGTGTTTGTCTCTGTTTCAGATGTTTGCACCACCGGTGTCAAATGGGAAGAACAGGCCCACCACTCTCGCCAGCAGCCAGTTTGGAGGCTCCGGTAAGACCCGCCCTTGGTTTTCATACAAAAATAAATGCCCACTGAATGCTTACAGCTCCCAAATAGATTTTTAATAAAGCCTAATTATGGTGCAATCATTTAAGTATTTCAGTTAACATGGTCTTCTTCAGGTCACCTTGGTGATAGTACAACAACATTTTGACCAACATGGTCTTCATATGTGACCATATGATCTAAAATGGTCAACATCCACCTTTTCCCTACATCTCATCTGAAGCTGTTTCATTAAGGGTGTTATTGCTTTGTAATGGTCCCCTATATATGTCTTTAAGGAACAGCATGACATCGATGGGCTGTTTACAGCCCTTTCAACAACACTTTCTTATTTGTCTTCTGAGAACCCTCCCCACTGTCCCACCTCTGACCCCACCCCTCCCCACTGTCCATCCTCTCACTGCCCCGAAGGGAGTGTTGTCAGTGAGGTCAAATCACAGTAGCTGTATCAATACTCCAAATAGGCTGAAATGGCATACTGTTCTTCATTACCACTGATTAGATATGATTCCACCGGTCATCTCCTTGCAGATGTTTGTTAATAAAGTTCATAATGAAAAGAAAGCAGCCTCAGTCCCCCCCCCCCCCTCCAGGTGTCCCCACCCTCACCTTCTCAGCTGCTGCCTCTCCATCACACTCTACGGAGGGTGTTAAAACAGGAGAGGGGGGGGGGGAGAAATGACCCTATTCACCCCCACATTCCCCATCTCTCACCCTGTGGGGATGGGGGAACTATTTCCGTTATTCTTCGCTCCTCACCCCGAAACAACCAACCAACTACCATTCCTCAATAGATCCCATCTCCTCTTTTTGATAACCATCCAAGATCAACACAAGAACCATGGGGCGGCAGGGTAGTCTAGTGGTTAGAGCGTTGGAGTAGTAACCAAAAAGTTCAAATCCCCGAGCTGACAAGGTACAAATCTGTCATTCTGCCCCTGAACAACCCAGTTAACAACCCAGCTAGTCCGTCATTGAAAATAAGAATTAGTTATTAACTGACTTTTTAAAGGTAAAATAAAAAATGCTCCACATCCAACTTGCATCCTCTCTCTCACTCGGCCTCAAGCCACTTTTCTTCAACCCTCTCCTCTCCGCCAATCATTTTCCTTCACCGCCCTTCTCCAATCACCTTCTTTCACCCTCCTCGAATCCCTGAACCGTTGATGTAGGTATTTTCAGGTTGTAACTGAAAAGAAACAGGATATTGAAGTAGCATAAATCAGATGAAAGGGATGGAGTAGGTGAAGCGTGGAAACCGAACTACGGTGTTTCTCTAAGCTTGAGGGCCACTTACATTTTCTTTTGTAGCGACAAAAGGTGCACACTTACAGAAAAGGGCCGTTACTGTTCTCAATCCAACGGCTGCTCCTGGTATTGTGTGGCAGCCCTCAGCACAGGTCTCCACAATGCTCATCAGAGGCCAAAACAAAGGGCCTAGGCCGCAGAGAGAAGTGGATAGGCAGGCAGCATATGTGGCCTAGTGTATGATTTCACCCAGGAAGCCCCCACCCATCCTCTCACAATGGGGAGGAAGAGGCTCTATAAGGGAAGGTTCCTAGTCTCTCTGCACTACCATCTCCTTGGTAGCATTGGTTAGTATCTGCTCTGCCTTGCCTTTTTTTTTCTAGATTTGATTTAGATGAGCTGTGGTTTATTTGTATTTTTTTTGGTGCTCGTCCCTGTAGAGTGGAAAAGGTTTGACGTGTGCTGTCATGGATTAGGATGAGTTTAGCCTGGCCCAAGATATTGATCAATGGTCAATTTTTGGGGGAAGGGTAAGCTGATCACAGATCTGCGTCTTTGGGAGATCTTTACCCGTAGGAACGGTCATTGTCGTGCATCCCTAGTTCTCTCTGACTTTGGGTGTCTATGTGCAAAACCCTTGAGGTGTAAACTAACTTCCAACCAAGTTTCATTTACTGGCAACCAGAAACTGAGATTCTGAACTGGTATTTTTAAACTCTGGCTTGGGTTGAAATGCAAAAGAGGAACGTATGCATTTTGCATGAACTTTTCGTTCTTTAGGAACTTTCCTTCATGTGAATGGAAATTTGGATTTGGTAATTCAGTAACTTGATCAGATTTGCTCATGAATTGGATTCCTTGTGCAGTATAGAAGCATAGTCTGTCAGACTTGATCAAACAGAGCTTTAAACATAAGATACATTGTCCAGAATATGCTTGTAGCGTCGAACTTGAATGATTATAAAATAACCTCAATATGGAAAGTAACATGCCTAATCATGTTCAAATTTGTAATTTCAATGTGGGGGGTTAAATATTGTCCTCCCAGCATCGTGACACTGGCTCTTATTAATAATTTCAGACACATCCTATAACACACAAGATACTGTTGCGTATCCATTGTAGACATTCCCTAAATCATAATCACACTCCTTTATACTTATTAGGCATCATGTATTATGTCTGGTTGACTCACATTTCTGTCATACAGGGCTGGGATGAAAGGAAGGAAGGAAGTGTAGACACCAGACAGTACACCAATCAGTGCCCGGGGCATTATCCTATAAAAGCAAAGTGTTTGTGCCTGCATGTTCCCTGTGTATTGGTCCTGTAGCCTCATAGCTTGTGTGACTCAGGCTGACTGGCCATTTCCAGTATCTCTTCCTGATGTAATTATAGGCCAACCTCGCTTGAAGGGGCGGTGAGACCCGGGTTTAAAGGGGACTCGCTAGTGAATGTGTCTGGCCTGACTCAACCCTCTCGCTCTCTGAGCGAACATGCTGAGACGTTCTCTCACTCACTCTTAACTCACTCAGTCACAGAAGTATCCCTGGGGGGGGGGCAAACCCTATAAAAGAGGTTAAGGTGTGGAGTTCCTGTCTCATGTTTTTAGGGTTGTTGTCATCAGCAATGGCTTGGTAACATAGTAGACCAACTATTTTCAAGATTCTTGGTTAAATTAATCCGTATAATTAGAATGTGGAGTTTAGTACTGGGTCCTCTCTTCTACAAGGGTTCTGTGGACAAGAGCTCTGTGGTTTTCTCTGATGTTCTATTTGTCATATATCAGGCTGTCATGGTAACGACTTGCAGGAGGAAGCCATTTGAAGTTTTGAGGAAAACAAACGAGTCTACTTAGACGAGTCTCACTTATTCTCTCCTTTATACTAATCAGCAGATCTGTTAATTAGTAGGAAAATGTGGTCCTAATGAATATGCATGAAAGTAATTTTAATGATGTTTTACTTCAGAGTTGCTCACTTGCCCTCTCCCTCACTCAATGTGAGTAATTTGTGTGGTGTGAAACTTTCTTCATCTTTTTCTCTCTCTTTTTTTTCTCCCCGGTTGAAACGCAGCTCCCCGTCCATACATTTCAATGCAGTCCAAATCCCTGGACCTGCCATTTTAAAATACCTTGCAATAAGAGTTGTGATGCTACTTACTACTTACCCCAGAAGGTCTAGGAGAGTGCTTCCTTCCATGCATTCCAGACACTCTTCTCCATTCTCTCTGTACTTCCTGTAGACCCTTGCTCTCCTCAGGAGAACACATGAATAGCCCGAGGTGTGAGGCCCTAGCTACCTGCAGAGCTCCCTATTATCCCCGTGCCTTTGTGGATCTCCATGGGTGTCAGTTCAGGTCTATATCCCCCTGCTGTCCATCTGTCAGTCTTCCTAAAGAGCAGTAAGAGATACCCACCATGTTCATTTCCTACCCCAGCGGCTATGCTAAGTCTTCCACATTCTTCAGATGACCAATTTTTAGCCGCCTATTCACGGTGTTGACGTGAGGGGGAGCGAGTGGCTTATAAAGGTCCAGTCTGATTCAGTAGCAGGATGCCAGATTAAGATGTCCTGATAATGTTTATTGGCAGCCCTCGACAGAGTTATGGAGATATTTAATGGTCCATTGCAGCCGTTTTTATCGCTATCAAATCATTTCTGGTTAATAATTATAAGTACCTTAATGTGATTGTTTTGAATTAAAATGGTCAAAAAGTAACAAACTGGGCTTCTTAGAAAAGGGCAATTTCTCAAGCAATAATTTTGATAGACCACTCCCAGACAGTCTTGAGTGGGGAGGGGAAAACTGAGAATTAGCTGTTATTGGCAGAGAGGTTTGGAAATCTTTTTTAAATGTATTTTTTAAAGATATTTTTTTATTGGTCTATTAACCAAGTCACTGCATGGTAAGGCCTGCATGGTAAGGCCAAAACTACATCCCACCAAAAGACTGACATTTCAGCCATTCTTTTCAAACATCTCTTAAACTAAAAGGGCATTCTCATTTTCACAGTATCATTCCAACCTCATTTATCGGTCCACAATATTCGGCACATTTCATCATTTGTGGGCGCTGTCTCATTAATCGTTGCCTTTGCGATCCACCTAAGAAATGTCTAGGGGAAACACTGGTGTCCTTTCAGCAGAGGAAAGGACTGGTCTATATCCCTCTGTGTACATGTCCTCTCTGAGTCTGTTCTACTGCTTGACATGGAGAGTGACAGTCAGGTTGAGCCAACAAACCCCTCGTCTCCTTCATCTGCGATTCTGCTGCCATCTCTCCTATAGATCAGTTGTCACGGTGATATAGCAGCTCTTTCCTCTCTGGACCCATCATTCTCCTTGATGGCTGATCCAGTCGTGCTTCCAGCCTGCTCCCCTCCGCCCCTTTCCATTTTTTCTTTATTAGACAACAAAACAAAAATATGAATATTCATAGAGCGAAGCCTCATTAATATGCACAATTATGCAAATCAGCACACAATTAAGCCTCAGCTTCTCCCCAGAGACGCTGGGTAGCGGTAAGAGAGGAAACAGAGGGGGAGGAGAGAAGTGGAGGGGGGCAGGAATTTTTGCTTCGGCAATCTTTAAAATCGCTCTCCCTACTTCCCCTTCTTCAATGCAAATCCTTTGACCAGGGACAACATGCATGACGTGTGTCCCTTCTGTCATTTGTGTACTCCTTAGTCCGCTGTCATGCAAAGGGAGGTGTGAAGGGATGGGGATACGAACAACTACTGCGTTGCCATGGACAGAAGTGGGGAGAGTGGGAGAATGACAAATGTTGAGGATGATTGTAGGAGGCTCATACTGGGTGTTAATTATTCAAACTTCCTACAGCTCATAGCTACACTAAGTGACAGTGTGGTGGCAGAGCTGTCACGGGGAGCTGAAGTAGCAGCGCTCAGCCAAAGGTTATTTAGAACACTTCTAGCCAGTGAGGAAGCAGCAGTGCTTCCTAACTGGGTCACCCTCCATTGCATATTGGCTTCTAGCGTATATCGCCTATCTCCCTAGGTACTGGTGTAGATCTTAAAGGACAAGATGGGTATTGGCATTATCTTAATGGATCCCGCTTGCCCTCTGATTGGCTAGGTGGAATTATTTCCATTTTGGTCACATCTCCAACTTCTCAAACCTACAAATGCTCTGGGAGGGTACTAGGAACTAGGGGTTTATTTGGAGTTGGTGAAAGACTACCAGTCTACTGCTAGTTTTGGTCCCTTTCCCTCTCTCTTATCTCCTTTCCCTTTCCAGTCCTACATGGTTCTGAGTGAGCAGGTCTAACCCTGTGCGTTCCATCTTCTAGGTATAGATGAGCGGAGCGGCCCTGGCCCCTGGGTATCAGGAGAACAGAACAGCTCTTCCTTCAACCAGGGACGGGTAAAGGAACACTGCACACTTCATACTGTACACTACAGTGACTACACACTGATCAGCATGGACATGTTTTTCTTACACAGGATATTACTAATAGTATATGACTATCAATTTAAAAAATAATTGATATCACTGCCGCTTTTAACAAAGTTAGGAGCACCACATAAAATTTGAAGAGCACAGAAAATAATGTACATGACAAAGTATGTGGACACCAGCTTGTCGAACATCTCATTCCAAAATCATGAGCATTAATATGGAGTTTGTCCCCCCTTTGCTGCTATAACAGACACTTTTCTGGGAAGGTTTTCCACTAGATGTAGGAACATTGCGGCGGGAACTTGCTTCCATTCAGCCACAGGAGCATTAGGAAGGTCAGGCCCCGATGTTGGTCGATCAGTTAGCGTTCCAATTCATCCCAAAGGTGGGGTTGAGGTCTGGGCTCTGTGCAGAACAGTCAAGCCCATCCAAACCAATCTCGACAAACCATTTCTGTATGGACCTCGCTTTGTGCATGGGGGTATTGTCATGCTGAAGCAGGAAAGGGCCATCCCAAAACTGTTGCCACAAAGTTGGAAGCACAATTGTCTAGAATATCATTGTATGCTGTAATGTTAAGATTTCCCTTCACTGGAACTAAGGGACCTAGCCCAAAACATTGGAAAAACAGCCCCAGACCATTGTTCCTCCTCCACCAAACTTTACATTTGGCACTATCCATTACTCCAGGTTGTGTTTTTCTGGCATCCTCCAAACCCTGATTCGTTCTTCGGACTGCCAGATGGTGAAGCGTGATATATCACTCCAGGGAACACGTTTCCGCTGCTCCAGAGTCCAATGGCGGCGAGCTTTACACTACTCCAGCCGAGGCTTGTCATTGCGCATGGTGATCTTGTGTGGCTGCTCGGCCATAAATCTATTTCATGAAGCTTCCATCACAGTTCTTGTGCTGATGTTTCTTCCAGAGGCCGTTTAGAACTTCGTAGTGAGTGTTGCAATCGACGACAGACAATTTGTATTAATTTTAGCAATCTGCGGTCCTGTTCCATGAGCTTGTGTGGCCTACCCCTTCCCGGCTGAGCCTTTGTTGCTCTTAGATGTTTCAACTTCATAATAACAGTACTTTAAGTTGATCGGGGCAGCTCTAGCAGGCAAGAAATTTGACAAACTGACTTGTTGGAAAGGTGGCATCCTATGACTGTGCCACCATTGAAATTCACGAAGCTCTTCAGTAAGGCCATTCTACTGACAATGTTTGTCTATGGACATTGCATTGCTGTGTGCTCAATTTTCTACACCTGTCATTAACGGGTGTAGCTTAAATAGCCGAATCCACTAATTTGAAGGGGTGTCCAAACCCTTTATGTAGACAAAAGTATAAGTCGGAAGTTTACATGCACCTTTAGCCAAATACATTTAAACCCAGTTTTTCACAATTCCTGGCATTTTAATCCTAGTAAAAAATCCCCTGTCTCAGGTCAGTTAGGATCACCACTTTATTTTAAGAATGTGAAATGGCGGAATAATAGTAGATAATTATTTATTTCAGCTTTCATTTCTTTCATCACATTCCCGGTTGGTCAGAAGTTTACGTACACTCAATTAGTATTTGGTAGCATTACCTTTAAATTGGGTCAAACGTTTCGGGTAGCCTTCAACAAGCTTCCCACAATAAGTTGGGTGAATTTTGTACCATTCCTCCTGACAGAGCTGATGTAACGGAGTCAGGTTTGTAGGCCTCCTTGCTCACACTCTTTTTCAGTTCTGCCTACACATTTTCTATAGGATTGAGGTCAGGGCTTTGTGATGGCCACTCCAATACCTTGACTTTGTTGTCCTTAAGCCATTTTGCCACAATTTTGGAAGTATGCTTGGGGTCATTGTCCTTTTGGAAGACCCATTTGCAACCAAGCATTAACTGATGTCTTGAGATGTTGCTTCAATATATTCACCAAATTTGCCTCCCTCATGGTGCCATCTATTTTGTATAGTGCACCAGTCCCTCCTGCAGCAAAGCACCCTCAACTTGATGCTGCCACCCTCGTGCTTCACGGTTGGGATTGTGTTCTTCGGCTTGCAAGCCTCCCCTTTTTCCTCCAAACATAAAGATGGTCATTATGGCCAAACAGTTCTATTTTTTCTTTCATCAGACCAGAAAAAGTACGAACTTTGTCCCCATGTGCAGTTGCAAATCGTAGTTTGGCCTTTTTATGGTGGTTTTGGAGCAGTGGCTTCTTCCTTGCTGAGCGGCCTTTCAGTTTATGTCAATATATGACTCGTTTTACTGTGGATATAGATACTTTTGTACCTGTTTTCTCCAGCATCTTCACAAGATCCTTTGCTGCTGTTCTGGGATTGATTTGCTCTTTTCGCACCAAAGTACGTTCATCTCTAGGAGACTGAACGCATATCCTTCCTGAGCGGTATGACGGCTGCGTGGTCCCGTGGTGTTTATACTTGCGTACTATGGTACCTTCAGGCGTTTGGAAATTTCTCCCAAGGATAGCGACTTGTGGAAGTCTGAATTTTTTTTTTCTGAGGTCTTGGCTGATTTCTTTAGATTTTGTCATGATATCAAGCAAAGGGGCACTGAGTTTGAAGGTAGGTCTTGAAATACATCCACGGGTACACCTCCTATTCACTCTTATGTCAGTTGGCCTATTAGAAGCTTCTAAAGCCGTGACATCATTTTCTGGATTTTTCCAAGCTGTTTAAAGGCCCAGTCAACTTAGTGTATGTAAACTTCTGACCCAGTGGAATTGTGATACAGTGAAATAATTTGTCAACAGTTGTTGGGAAAATGACTTGTGTCCTGCACAAAGTAGATGTCCTAACCGACTTGCCAACACTTTAGTTTGTTAACAAGAAATATGTGGAGTGGTTGAAAAACTAATTTGAATGACCCCAACTTAAGTGTGTGTCAACTTCCGACTTCAACTGTGAATATAGCTTACATTGGGTCTATATGAATCCTACTTACTTTTGAAGAACAGCTCCTAAGAAGATATCACTGTTCCTTTTTTTCTGTGGCACCAAATGTTTGCGTATACTGGTAAAGTTACCACATTGTTAGGACTGCACGATAGGAGCAAAAAGTATTGTGATTTTACTTGCTCTATAGATCAAAACACGGGTGAAACATTGGAATCAAAGAGATAATGATTATTCAACGGTTGGTGGTGGTCATGAAAACAAATTAAAAAGACTGGTTAATACCCGGTCATAACTCATACCAAAGTGCTGGTCAGTGTTTCCCAAGGGATCCGTAATCACATTGGAATATGTTTTTTTATTATATTTTTTATTTTTTAATGCTTGCATACAGTGCCTTGCAAAAGTATTTACCCCCTTGGTGTTTTTCCTATTTTGTTGCATTACAACCTGTAATTTAAATCAATTTTTATTTGGATATTATGTAATGGACATAAACAAAATAGTTGAAATTTGTGAAGTGAAATGAAAAAAAGAACTTCTTTAAATAAATTCTTAAAAATAAAAAACAGAAAGTGGTGCGTGCATATGAGTTCACCCTCTTTGCTATGAAGCCCCTAAATAAGATCAGGTGCAACCAATTACCTTCAGAAGTTACATAATTAATCAAATAGATTGCACACAGGTGGACTTTAAGTGTCACGAGCTGTCACATGATCACAGTGTATATATATATATATCTGTTCTGAAAGGCCCCAGAGTCTGCAACACCACTAAGCAAGGGGCACCAACAAGCAAGTGGCACCATAAAGACCAAGGAGCTCTCCAAACAGGTCCGGGACAAGGTTGTGGAAAAGAACACAAACTCGTGGACCAGGCAAGGACGCCATTAATCAGAGGCAGCAAAGAGACAAAAGATAATCCTGAAGGAGCTGCAAAGGTCCACAGCGGAGATTGGACAGACTCCATAGGACCACATTAAGCCGTACACTCCACAGAGCTGGGCTTTACAGAAGAGTGGCTATAAAAAAGTCATTGCTTAAAGATTTTTAAAAAGCCACGTGGTCAGATGAGACTAAAATCTAGCCTTTTTGCCATCAAGGAAAGCGCTATGTCTGGCGCTAACCCCAACACCTCTCATCACCCCAAGAACACATCCCCACAGTGAAGCCTGGTGGTGGCAGCATCATGCTGTGGGGATGTTTTTCATCGACAGGGACTGGGAAACTGGTCAGAATTGAAGGAATGATGGATGGCGCTAAATACAGGGAAGTTCTTGAGGAAAACCTGTTTGTCTTCCAGAGATTTGATACTGAGATGAGGTTCACCTTCCAGCAGGACAATGACCATAAGCATAATGCTAAAGCAACACTCGAGTGGTTTAAGGAGAAACATTTTAAATGTCTTGGAATGGCCTAGACAGAGCCCAGATCTCAATCCAATTGAGAATTTGTGGTATGACTTAGATTGCTGTACACCAGCAGGAACCCATCCAACTTGAAGGAGCTGGAGCAGTTTTGCCTTGAAGAATGGACAAAAATCCCAGTGGCTAGATGTGCCAAGTTTATAGAGACATATCCCAAAATACTTGTAGTTGCAATTTCTGCAAAAGGTGGCTCTACAAAGTATTGCCTTTGGGGGGGTGAATAGTTATGCACATAAGTTTTCAGTTTTTTTTCTTTTTTAAAAAAAACATTTTGCATCTTCAAAGTGGAAGGCATGTTGTGTAAATAAAATGATACTAACCCCCCCCAAAAAATCTAATTTAATTCCAGGTTGTAAGGCAACAAAATAAGAAAAATGCCAATAGGGTGAATACTTTCGCAAGGCACTGTACATACAGTACCAGTCAAACGTTTGGATGCACCTACTTATTCAAGGGGTTTTTCTTTATTTTTTTACTTTTTCCTACATTGTGGAATAATAGTGAAGACATAAACTATGAAATAAAACAAATGGAATCATGTGTATAATCAAAAGTGTTAAACAAATCAAAATATATTTGAGATTCCTCAAGGTAGCCACCCTTTGCCTTGATGACAGCTTTGAACACTACGTTTCTGTAGATTGTTCTAAAACCATTATTTTGTCAACAGTAATAGCCACTGCAGTATGTTGATTCCTGCTATGAAAGTGTCTGCCTGTTTCACTGTCGGCTGCTGTGTGAGCGAGCCACTCTCTCCCTCTCCCCAATGTGTGCATGGACGAGGGAGAGATGTGTTCCGAGAAGCACAAGCATATGACCTTTGCTCAAAATGAAATTGCAGGAAAAATACAGTTTTCAGCGAGACTACAGTTCCACTTAGAGGGGAAAATCGCAACTTTTCCCCTCTAGTATCTATTTCTATGGTTTTGATGCGCCGCGTAGTCGAGCGCCCCATTTTGCAGTGAATAGGCCTACATCAAGTAGCCGATGCCAAGAACTGGACATTTTTGTTTCAAGTACCATCAGGTGTCTTTATAGGCCAATATGTACAAAGATGTCGGCAAATTCTCCGAAGAGCCAAAAATAAATCTGATCATTCTGGATCCTATTTTGACAGGTTGCACATCCAAATATGAATCATGTGTTCTCTGGATATGTAATCTTAAATAGCTTACTTTTTGAATCATGGGCTACCGTTTCAGTTGTCTTACATGGCAGTGGGTAAAAATTGCCTAGGTCACTGCCGCTAATGTAAACAAATAGCAATGTTTTTATTTGATGTGTTTCTAATCCAGCGAAATAGACAAGTCATATTGTGATAAATCTGACTATCGCCCAGCTCTACTAAATCAGAGAGCCATATACAAAAACTAATAGTATAATTAGAGAACATGTTTTCATATTTAGAAGGAATGTGGAAAGCAGCAATGTTCATGTTTCGGAAAAATCTGTTCGAGCAGTGTTGCGGCAAAATAATGTTACTCGTGTATTTTTTTTTAATTTATTGGATTTTAGTCACACTGGTGCTCTAAATAAAACTTAGGGTCGCACAGCCAAATATTTAGTCGTGTATGGGACCAACTTGGTCGCGCTTTAGAGCCCTGATGACTTATCTGGACTAGGGTTGGGCGATATTGCGGTTCTATAGTCGATGATTGATTAACAGCAATCGTCAATGATGACGACATCGTGATGTGACAGACAATGGTTTAGCCTATTTGAACTTGTCTGGCACCGCTCAGGAAAAAACAGTCTCACAGCGCAGCACACAAGTGACATTCTGGGTAATTTGTTATAGCCTATTTCAATTAATGTTCTCGCCTACAGAACACGAGAGGAATGTAGGCCAGACAGAGTGGAGAATTTCATCAAAGCAGCACAGTCTCCAGTCAGACAATATTGTTTCTCTGTCGGATGCATTGGCGTTAGGCTATAGCCTAAACCATTTTTGTATTTACATTTTTTTATAACCGATACTTAATTTTTTCCCCTCTATATTCCTTTTGCTCCATTTCATAGGCTATAAATATGACTGAAGGCGACTCTTTTTGTTTTATGCGTGACTTTCTCCCGATCAAACAATGAATGTAACGGAGTTCCATCTTAAAACCTCTTGGAACTACCCATCCCGGATCCGGGAGAATTGTCATCAACTACACTAATTAGCATAGCGCAACGGTCAAAAAATATTCATGAAATCACAAGTGAAATCTAATGAAACAGTTTAGCCTTTTGTTAATCACCCTGTAATCTCAGATTTTGAAATGATGCTTTACAGCCAAAGCAAGACAAGCGTTATGTATAGCATTATGTCCAGCTAGCAGCAGGAAGCTTGGTCACGAATATCAGAAAAGCAATCAAATTAACCGTTTACCTTTGATCTTCGGATGTTTTCACTGACGAGACTCCCAGTTAGACAGCAAATGTTCCTTTTGTTCCATAAAGATTATTTTTAGACCCAAAATTCCTCCGTTTGTTTGTCACGTTATGTTCAGAAATCCACCGGAAATAGCGGTCACGACAACGCGGGGGGGAAAAAAAATCTAATTATATCCATAATATCGATAGAAACATGGAAAACGTTTTTTATAATCAATCCTCAAGGTGTTTTTCAAATATCTGTTCGATAATATATCAACCGGGACAATTAGCTTTTCAGTAGTAGCGAGAGGAAAAATGACTACCTCTGTCTTTTACGCAAGAATCACTCGGAGCCCTTCGCTGGCCACTTACGCAATGTAGTCGTTTACGCTCATTCTTCAACATAAAGGCGTGAAACTACGTCACAATGATGTAGACACCTTAGGGAATATGTAGAAAAAGGAATCTGGTTGCTATCCCTTTCAATGGCCAATAGGGATGCATAGGAACACAACGGTTTAAAAACATGAGTCACTTCCTGATTGGATTTTTCTTAGGCTTTCGCCTGCAATATCAGGTCTGTTATACCCAGACAATATTTTGACAGTTTTGGAAACTTTAGAGTTTTCTATCCTAAGCTGTCAATTATATGCATATTCTAGCATCAGGTCCTGAGAAATAGGCGGTTTACTTTGGGAATGTTATTTTTCCAAAAATAAAAATAGTGCCCCCTAGTTTCAAGAGGTTAAAGTTATTTGAATAGCCTAAACACAAGCTTAAACTTGTCATTAAAATGTTCTATAGGCTGTTGAGATTTTGTTTTCTCATTATTAGACAGAGGACTATCTTAAATAACCTATCCATGCGGACCAGGAAAATCTCTTAATGCGCGGTTGAAAAAAGAAATAACCTATCTTCCTACTAGGCCTATCCTAAAAACTTTACGACAAGTTAGTTATGAACAGTAGCTTATTTCCCAAATATTCTATCATACGAAGGCGTCGTCCCAAAGTTGTTGTGGCTTTCAAAAATAACAAATGAAACACTATAGCATAGGCTCTTCTCAATCACAGCGGACAACATTATTTATTTTGCGGCAAATAAAGCATTTTTATCCGTCCCATGATGTAGGCCTATAACCTAGCTCACTACGGTAAGACAACCCGTTCCTCATCAGACACTTCCATCATGTGCACGCCAGACAGACACACACAAACCTGCTCTGCCCCTCCACCAGAAAGGAATATCAGAAAACATTTGCCATTGCCTCCACTTAGCATCTGTCCAGGCTTTCAACAATATTCTCTTTCATTATGATTCGTTCAGTTGCATTGTGTTGTATTCTTGTCATTAAGAAAAATATATATGGGGCTGGCCAATAGGGGTGATTAGCATCGTATGTCACAATGTTTTACGGGTACATAATCACGATAGTACAAAGGTTGACATCGCCCAACCCTAAGCATAGATTAGCCCAAAGAGCCTACATGCGCAGTGCGTTTGGTTGAAGATTGGCATACTGAATCCGTTTTTTATTTTTTTTATTTTAAGACACAGCAATTGATTTTAAGTCTTCATATTATCTCTCATCTCTCTCCCTCCCTCCAGGGTTATGGCGAAGGGGGTCATTACAACGAGCACGAAGGCCTCGCTTCCACCCCCTTGTTCGGCTCGGGGATCGTTGGTAAGGAAATCTGAATATATTTCCTCCAACCTGGTCTGTGGTTTAGACCTTGGAACAGGAGCGGGTTCTCTCCCCAACCCTCAGCCCTTTAATTAAGCTCAGCTGATTTGACGGCCCCATCAAGACCAAGTAAACCCACTAACAGGTCCCTGTGGTCTTGTGTGGCTTTCGGAGCTGCAGTAAGCCACCCTGTATTTACAATAAATGACCAGGAGAAGTGACTGCATAATGATGCGTCTTTAGGGGAGCAAATTGAAATGCATACAAGTGAATGGAGATGCAGTTGTATGTGTGTCTCAGAGGAGACAGAGACTGTGTGCGAGAGAACCTCACTGTCACTGTATATGAGAGACCTCCTTCAGGGGCATTCCATGTGTGTGTGTGTGTGTGTGTGGAGGTGACTAGGCGCATACACGGGGACAGGGTGTTTAGGCTGTGTGCTGGAAGGGGGTTAGGGGTTTAGGTGCACCCAAGCACAAACAACTGGAGAAAGGGGAACACCCCGGATTGAGTGTTAATGTGCTGGAGATGCGTAAAGGGTGGCTTAAAAGGTCTTTACAATGGCCTGCCCTGATTGTCCCTCTTGTTTTTATAGGGAAAGCTGAGCGTGGACCCTACTCTTCTTTTGGAGCGCAGGTAAAATCAGACTCCTCTCTTGACCTCGCTTCTCTTCCAACGTGTCAAATGTTTTTTCTGTGTCCCCTCTGAAGCTACCATCTCTTCCTCTGACTGATGTTCTTGTGAATCTGCCCACCTTGTCCCATCTTCTCCTTCATCCCTGAGTTTTCTCCCTTCTCCTCCCGTCAACCTTCTCATCCTCTTTCCTCTCTCCACATTGGGATAATCTCCCATGCAGTATTTGTGTGTCTGACCTTGTCTTCTCTCATTCCTCTCCTGCGTAGCCGGGCTTTATGCCCAGTGAGATGCCCATGCCCAGTCCTGATGCCCTGTCACCCTCGGGCCTGAAGTCTGGCTCCCAGTTCTACCCCTCCCAATTCAACCCTCGCAGGAGACCCACCCAGGAGAGCATGGGTAAGGACAGAAACCACTGAAAATTACCCCATAATACACTCATGCTATCCCCATTTCCTAGCATGGATACATGCAAGGAAGATGATGCACAGAATTAGAACGGGTAGAATAGACATACTAATGTAAAGCAGTGGCAATTTTCCTGGTGGCCACATTGGAGGGTCTTTAAAAAAAATGTTGTTGAATTTAAGCTTACTTCCATGGAATGGCATTTCTATTTAAATGCTTACTGCAATGCATTTGTTGTAAATCTCGGACGTTCTACATAGGGCTGGGCGATATATCAAATTAATTCTAATTTGTTTTTGTGTGATTCCAAATGCCAGTATTGCAGAATTTTTTTCCCTCGTTTTTGTGAGCGTTTGTCCTCTTGTTCTCATGTTGTCTTTTTGGTCTTGTTTGCTCCGTCTGTCCTGTGCACCTTCCCATTTACACCAGAGATCTGTATGTAATTACGAGATGCTCATGCCTTAACAATGGGAGTCGTTGTCCCAAAGGCGGGGAAGGCATGCGACAAGCTTAAGTTCAAAATAAGCGCGTAGAAACCCACTAGACTTATTTTGGACAGATTTTGGCCAGAGTGAAACCTCTCGCTTTGTCTCGTTCTCCCAAGCCCTTCCCCCTACCACTCACAACAACAAAGATGAGGGATCACTTCTTCCTCTCTGACAAATGGTTTCATTTAAGGTTTGGTCCAACATAATTGGTCATATGGACACCACAACACATGGAGACAATATTTTACTGTTATAGGGGAGACATTAACCTCTCCAACCATCCCGTTTTGTTTCAACTCCTCAAATTTCGAGCAAATCAAACACTACTAAAACGGATGTACCAATGAACACATTCTGGAAAATGAATGCTCAGTTTTTGTACCACGTATCGCTAGCAGCATTTTAGTCAAATAAAGATTGTTATACTAGCTGTTTAGTCTGTGTATTATACATGTGCAATAATCATAACACAATTATATAAGGAATTGGCAACTCATTCTCATTCTGAGAAATAAGGTAGGCCATTTGATTTCAACATCTGAACAAAGTGGAAAGGCTAGAATGCTGTTTTTCAACAGTTGGATACGGGCATAAGGTTGTGTTCATAACAACTGTAGCTGAATTCAGAGCTTGTGAAATTATACCTAGATCCAAGTTGACTAAACTTTTAAATTATGAATATTAGCTGGCTTATTGCTAGCATGTGGGCTTGGCTTGAGAGATTGAGACTGGTGGTAATTTTCTACATTATTAGTGGGGTTGCATTATGCATGGTTCTGGTTAAATGTGTTACAAACAGGTCATTTTTATAGACCGACCTGAAAGCTAGATCAGTGAGAATTGCAACAACAAAAAAAGCAGGTACTACTATTTTGATAAAATAATGAAATGATGTGTTAGTCTTATGGTTGTGGAAGGCATATGTTCAGCCTAGGTATAATTGACCAACTTCTGAATTGATTTTATTTTTTGCTGTTTTAAATGCAGTACATTTTTACCTTGTACCACAAAGCTTATTTAGAGAGAACATTTTTATGAATCTAGATGTATATTGGGGGAAAGTTAGATGTGTTTTAGGCCAAATCGCCCAGCCCTAGTTCTACATGTATACTGTTGAATAATTGCTACCTCTTTGTACAAAATCACATGGAATTCATGACCGTATCCGCTCCACTTTTACTATGTCAAAGGAGAGGAGTTGCTCTTTATTCTGGTTCATATTTCCGACTGTGATTACCTTCACTTCTCCTACTGAGGTTTAATATAAGAACCTGAGAAATCGCACTTCTGCTAAACCTGCAGGGGATTCAATGGAAGGAGAGGTGGTGTGAGGCCACTGCATAAACATATTGGTTGTATAAGATTAGATTACATTTGATGAAGTTATGGGCCATAAAGGCAAATATTCCTACCAGCACAAATGGACAATTATTTGGAATGCCCTTAACTGCTTTCATAACTTTGTTTCATCTCGTGTGTGTGTGTGTGTGTGTGTGTGTGTGTGTGTGTGTGTGTGTCAGATGCCCAGCCAAAAAAGATCAGGAAAGTTCCCCCTGGCCTGCCCTCTTCGGTAAGTACTGTTACATTCCCCAGCATGAAATCCAAAAGTCGCTCAAACAGAAGGGAGAACTAACAGAGTTACTGACAACGACCATTAAAACAAAACAGGTGGTTTTTTTAGGAGGGGCTCTAAATGACAGTCACGGGGGTGTCCACTGAAAGTTGCATAGCAACAACAACTGGGACCTAAAAGACACTAACCATGAGCGCCTACTAAATTTAACCACTAAGAGGCAAACGAAAGAAGAAAAAAAAAACAACTTAGACAGGAAGCAAACCAAAAAAACGGTGGAGCAAAACTAAATCAGGGAAATCGGACAACGGAATGTTTTTCTGGAAATCAAATAGAGAGAGCCCGCTAAAGGTGTTAACCTTTCGCGTCTATCAAGACAACTGGAGCACTGGGCCAGCCGTTCTTAAATATCACCTGTGCCAGCACAGTTGAAACATCTTCTGACTAACAAGATGACAAGCCAGCGCAGGTGTAACATACTGACTAACCAGGTGACACCAATTGGTGCCCCCATTGTGCTAATGTCCAAACTTGAAATATAAATGGAACACCAAAGCTTGTAAAACTGTCCCCCTCTCCAGCCCCACCGTTACCCCCCCTCTTACCAGACTGCCACACCCTAGTCTGCCTATTTGCCCCTTAAGAACACACACCCACACCCAAGAACACTCAGACCTTTTGCCCTCTCCAAACCCAAAATGCCCACCTACCCAACCATATCCACACCTTTTCCCCACCCATTATCAGGAATGCTCCCATTTTTTTTTTTTGCATCCCCCATCCTTAAAATGCCTCCCAGCACTCATCGTCACTGAGTGTGCACTCCAATAGCCAGACTAAGCCCCCCCCCCCCCCCCCCCCACACACACACACACACACATGACAGGCTTCTCCCTGGTGTTCAGAGCAGCAGCCTAACTGGCAGAGAGAGAGCCTCCAGACCCACAGCTGTGTGCCTTTACACAGCCGACGAGGTGAAAAAATAAACAGAGCCCTACTCATTCACCCATTCATTTATTTAGACATGTTTTTATAGAGGGTCATATTTATAGGCCATTTTTTTCTAGATGTGCTTGCATTCCTTCCAGCCTAGCACCCTCGTCCACAGATTACTTAAGGGGAAAAATTATGCTTGATGACATGCAGACCTGGCCGTTACCTGACTTCACTATACCGTTTCTGCTCTTCCCCTGTTCTCCTTCCGATTCTCCCTCTGTCGCTCTCCTTTCAACTCCCTATCTTTTTTCTCTCCCTCTCTCTTGTGCTCTACTTCCTCTCCCACCCTCCTTTCTGTTTCTCTCTCGCCCCCCCCTCCATCCCCCTCGTTCTCTCCCTCCCCCATCCCTCTATCCCAGCTGCCCGTAGAGTTGGCTGCAGTCCAGGAATGGGCAGATGGCACAGTAATTAGTAGTGCATCTCTCCATTCCCTTTTGTACCTCTCCTCCTCTCTTCCTCTCCTCCTCTCTTCCTCTCTCTGTTCAATCAAATAACAGAAAAAACTTCACTGTAAGATCTGAGTTGTCAGGCGCATAGTTTGATTCTCTAACCCCTGCCAGAGTAGAGCTGATTCTGAGGGCTCTGCTAGTTCACAACCTCAGGACCTTCACCTCTTTAGTGACATGCCAGAGACTACTATAAATCCTATGGGTGATGCTCTGTAAGCCACAGAGGAGACTGGATCATGTGTGTTAACCAGACCTAACTTGATCATGTGTGTAACACACACACCACATATCGCAAACCTAGCCGTAAGGCCCTGCGATCACAGAGAAGAAGCAGTAAGTTGAGGGCAAAATCCCCCCCTTTTCAACCATTAAAGAAACCATTTGTTGTCTTGGTAACAGAGCATTAAGATCATAAGGAGTTCAGACATTGTGCTGAGTTAATGGAAACCTCCATGTCATTAGTTCAAGGCAGCGCCTTCGGAAAGTATTCAGACCCCTTGACTTTTTCCATATTTTGTTACGTTGTTACGCATCCTGTTTCCATTGCCTTAAACTAAAATGGATTAAATAAATCTTTAACAATCTACACACACTACCCCATAATGACAAAGCGAAACAGGTTTAGAAGTTTTTGCACATTTACTACAAATAAAAACGGATACCTTATTTAAATAAATATTCAGGCTCTTTGCTATGAGACTCTGAATTGAGCTCAATGCATCCTGTTTCCATCGATCATCCTTGATGTTTCTACAACTTAATTGATCTACCTGTGTTAAATTCAATTGATTGGACATGATTTGGAAAGGCTATATAAGGTCCCACAGTGCATGTCAGAGCAAAAACCAAGCCATGAGGTCGAAGCAATTGTCCGTAGAACTCCAAGACAGGATTGTGTCAAGGCACAGATCTAGGGAAGGGTACCAAAAACTTTTGCAGCATTGAAGGTCCCAAAGAACACAGTGGCCTCCATCATTCTTAAATGGAAGAAGTTTGAAACTACCAAGACTCTTCCTAGAGCTGGCAGCCCGGCCAAACTGAGCAATCGGGGGAGAAGGGATTTGGTCAGGGAGGTGACCAAGAACCCGATGGTCACTGACAGAGCTCCAGAGTTCCTCTGTGGAGTTGGGAGAACCTTTCAGAAGGACAACCATCTCTACAGCACTCCACCAATTAGGCCTTTATGGTAGAGTGGCCAGACGGAAGCCACTCCTCAGTAAAAGGTATGTGACGGGCCACTTGGAGTTGCCAAAAGGCACCTAAAGATTCTCAGACCATGAGAATGTAGATTCAAGATTGAACTCGTTGGCCTGAATGCCAAGCGTCACGTCTGGAGGAAACCTGGCACTATGCCTACCGTGAAACGTGGTGGTGGTGGTGGCAGCATCATGCTGTGGGGAAGTTTTTCAGGGACTGGGAGACTAGTCAGTCAGGATTGAGGGAAAGATGAACAGAGCAATGTATAGAGATCCTTGTTGAAAACCTGCTCCAGAGTGCTCAGGACCTCGGACTGGGGCGAAGGTTCACCTTCCAATAGGACAATGACCCTAGGCATACAGCCAAGACAATGCAGGAGTAGCTTCGGGACACGTCCTTGAGTGGCCCAGACAGAGCCCGGACTTGAACCCGACCGAATATCTCTGGAGTCCTGAAAATAGCTGTGCAGCAACGCTCCCCATCCAACTTGACAGAGCTTGAGAGGATCTGCAGAGAAGAATGGGAGACACTCCCCAAATACAGGCTTGTAGCGTCAAATCCAAGAACTTGTCTGTGTAATCGCTTCCAAATGTGCTTCAACAGAGTAAAGTGTCTGAATACTTATGTGAATGTGATATTTTAGTGTTTTTTTTATTTTTATGTATTGTCAACGTACTAACATTTCTAAAACTGTTTTTTTTGGGGGGGGGGGGTATTGTGTGTGGATTGTGGAGAAATAACAACTTTAACATTTTTTGAAAAAGGATGTAACCTAACAAAATGTGGGAAAAGTCGAGGGGTGTGAATACTTTCCAGCAGATTATACAGGTGTACAGAGTTTGGGCTGTACTGTGTATAGGCCAAATAATTACATAAAACAAAAGGAGACAATTTAGTTCAGAGGCAGCCAGAGTTTTCTTGTAGTAGTCTTTTAATGTGGCCCAAAGGTTGCCGTATTAAGACTGGGAGTGTGTCTGGACTTGTTATTTTCAGTCTTAAAAAACCTTCCACACTGCTTAGTTCTAGAGATATGTCAATGACCCAGTGTCCTCAAATGTCAGAGGCTGTTGATTTGAATTAATAAATAAAAATACATACTCCTCAATAGAAGAAAAAAAAACAATTGATAAACGCTATATTGTACAAGGGTATGAAGGGAGGGATGGGTATCCTAATCAAGATATCGATACATGTTTTTTTGGCTACACCTTCTCTACTATCTCCAATCAATTGGGAATTATTACTAGAAAATAGTCCGTTTGACGTACTCCTCTCCCTACTGTGTGTGTGTTCTCTAGGTGTATGCATCGGCCTCAGGAGAGGAATATAACAGAGACGGTGCAGGGTATCCTGCCTCCAAGCCTGGAAATGTTGGCTACCCTGGCTCCTTCTACATGCAAGGTCATTACTTTTATACCAGATTGTGTCTGGGGGCCAAAACTACACAGTGTACCTATCAGAGTGGGTTAGCCCATAGTGATAACTCTGCTATATGGAGAATGTGGAACAAAACATCATTTTAGGTGAGGTCAATCAATTGAATAATGCATTAGCTGACCAGTGACGTCTATGGCGATGACCCATTCCTGTCTTTTATTTTCTCAATTTCTGCCTGTGGAAACGCCTACTGATAGTGAGTCAAAGCCCCGAGCTAATGTGATACTCCGCCTGCCCTGTGTGTCTATCTGTACACTAGGATGAAGTCATCAGGCGTACGTGACATGCTTCATATGTTGTGGCCCCTTATTGTCTTATCTCTGGATGCTGCTCGTCCCTCTGGTGCTCACCCTTTCTCTCTCTTTTGTCCACACCCCTACCCTCCACACACAAACACCCATCCCTACCCTCCCCTGGTTTCCCCCTGACAGAAGGCCTGCACCCCTCCCCTGACCCGTGGAGTTCTGGCGGGTCGATGGGGCAGCCGGGTTACTCTACAGCCATGCTGGGTAACTCCCCCCACCTGGGCCAGCCTACACCCTTCACAGCCATCAACCCCCAGGACAGACTGGTGAGACTTCTGTCACAATCACATACACCAAAAGGTTCTCTGTTTAAATAAAGGTTACATAAGATGGTAGTATACACCACTGTCATCTCGCTCTCTCCCAAAACACAGAGAATGACTTTTACGCCTGTTTTTGTGCAGAAACGCCAGCCGCTGCCTCTCTCGCCCCAGAACTACCCCCTGCACGGCAGCGAGGTGAACGGGAGCTTCCACTCAGGATCCACTGGCTACGGAGTCTCCAACCACACGTCCCCCATCAACGGAACAGACACCATCATGGGTATGACTGTCTACCACTGACTCTATGTATACTGTCTTTTTCTATATAGCTTCCTGTTTCGGTCTATTTTTCTCTTACTTTCTGGCCCTTCCTTTGTTTGTTTGTTTCTCCCTTTACTTCTATAAAATGGAAATATCAGTTCTAATAGTTTGCTGTCTACTTTGTTTCATCACAGCCAACCGGGGGACAGGAAGCTCAGGAGATGAGATCGGCAAAGCCCTAGCATCGGTGAGTAGAATCGCACAGACCACATCAACCATAGTCTTCAGTCATTTTGCCGAAAAAACTAGGGCTGAACCCAATTAGTCGACTGGTCGATTTGTTTATTTTTTATTGAATTTTTTTGTTAGGCTGTTGGTTGACCTAAATTTGTTTTAGTCGAGCAGTAACGTGTGTGTGATATATAGATGCGCCCGTCTCCGTGAACTAATCCATTGTTGAGGCCTAGACTAAGAGCCAATTTATGCTTGATACGAAAATGTGGTTGGAGGCTCCATATGGACACAAGTGTGACACAATTGCAGAGGCCAAATCCAGCTCTGTACCGCATCGCCTCCCAAATTTTGCAACAATGCAGAGGGCTCTGTATAGCTCCTCATTGACATGACTGGTTGACGGTAGGTGGGGGTGGTACATCCTGTATAAACACAAACTTACTTCCTTGAAAACTGCTCTGCTCTGCTCCATGAAGCTCTAGAAGTATGAATGCCCTAACTTCTTCTGAGGCCGTATCACCTTAAATGCTGCATGGCCAATGCAGATGTCAGATTGACCATGCACCCAAATGCACAATGCACTTCTCTCCAGAATATGTCTCTCCCGCCAATTTGTGCACATTCATTGTTTCATAACTTCATTGTGTGAATTGTTTGCATTTTGATTGTTAGTGTACATAAATTCCCCATTACATACAGTACCAGTCAAAAGTTTGGACGACACCTACTCTATTGTAGAATAAAAGTGAAGACATTAGAACTATGAAATAACACATGAAATAATGTAGTAATCAAAGAAGTGTTAAACAAATCAAGACAAATTTGAGGTGTCGGGTACTCTGCTACAGTGAGCTCCTGCCCAAGTCAAGCACTGCTTTTTATCCCTTGCTCAAATGGCCTACAACTGTGTCTGTCCGGAGCTCTTGAGGGCCCAGAATATTTTATACAATGTTGCACGTTCCCTAGCGCATGCTTCGGGCAGAACCCAAGTTAGTAGTTGATACAATGTTTCAAGTTTGGCTACACATGGTCTGTCTGTAACAATGTGATTCATCAGATATTTATTTTTACCAGGATATTTATTACCTGCAGGCTGCAATGTTTTTATTTGGCTTTGTGTAGACTATTTTTACATAGATGACAATATAAGTTACTTTTTAGGTTTGTATCCTTTTCATTTAGAGTTGGATAGAATTTTGATTAATCCCATGACAATGATTTTGAGATATGAAGATGTAATTATACATTTAACTTAAACTGTTTCAAGAAAATGTGCTAACGAAAATCGTAACGGGCACGCAGATCGGTAGAAATAGTTTGATAAATTAGCAATCCACATGAAAAAGGCCTACTCCTCGTGTAGCGTTTTACTGGCACCTTCAGGAGAGTAATGGAAGAATCTGCGAAAACCAGCTGGAGTGGGAGGAGAATAGTTGGGCCAGATTAAGTTTTTTTTTTCTTCTGGTTATCTAGATCTCTGGCGCCCTCTTGAGGCACTTGTCTTCATCAAACCGTAAGCTTAAAGCATCAGACAAGATCAATGCATATAGTTGATTTTATTAAAACACATTGGGTGTGTCTATATATGGGAAAAATACACGTTTAAAAATGTCGACCAATCGATTTGGTCAAAAGAACAGCCGACTTTCGGTTGACCATGATTATTTTTTCTCGTTTGGGACAGCCCTAGAAAAAAAAACTATCTGCAAATAAGAGAATGCTGAGTCTTATGTAGTTCTCTGTGTCACAGATCTTACTATTGAATAATGTTTCTCAAATTGCATACTACCGTGCTCTTAACATGCAAATTGGAGCATGAGTCCAAATCAAAGTATTCGAAACGGAGTACTGAGGGCACTTCTTGAATGCGTACTTTGACGGATTCAATGGTTAGTATGCAAAGAAATATGAATCGACCACATAAAAAAATTACGCACATTTTCTTGAAATCAATTATTTGAGCTGACGTGAGTAAATACACTCCGACTTTAGAATGAAGTGTTGCCTATTCACATCTCATATGTTGCCGGACTACAATATTTTATCTTGATACGTTAATAAATAATTAATAAATACATGCTGTATACATTTTGGCATGGTTACTTGCCTACAATACCCACTGTTGGTTGTAAAAGCCCATAGTAAGTCTGTAGTGCTAACTGGCTAGCTACTACTGTTAGTTGGCCAGATATCCACAAAGAATTTACATCTACCTTGGATGACATTGATTTTAGGTCATTTTTGCTTGTAGTGCTAACTGGCAAGCCACGAAGAAGAGTTAAAATCTACTGTACCTTGCATAACATTCATTTTAGGTCATTTTTGCATGTTTACCTAGCTGGCTAGATAACAACAATTTACATATCTAGCTGATAACTATCAAATAAAATGTTTGCTTTGTGTACATATTGTTTCGTCTTTATTGTTGCCATTGTCCTGGCTGGAAGAAGGTTCAGTGATTGGGAGGTGCAGCGTGAGGTAATACAGTAGGGGGAGTGCGAGTGCTTCTCAATGTAATGTTTTTTGCGTTCTCCATGTTTATGCGTTCTCATCCTCACAAGAACGTCCTCTAAGAAGGCGCTTGGAACATGAGTGTGGAGCACGGTAGTATGCATATTGAGAAACACCCACCATTTCATGTTGTCTTTTGTTTCTGTGTAGATTTATCCCTCAGACCACAACAGCAACACCTTCCCATCATCTCCGTCTACTCCAGTGGGCTCTCCCCAGGCCATAGCAGGTGAGTGGGCAGGGAGAATACACCTGTAGCTAGGAGGAACGCACCTGGGTTAGTTAGCCTGTAGTCTAATTTAGCATAGTGTTTCCCAAATGGGGGGTTGGAGCCTACTGCTAGTTCCTAGCCCAGTCTTCATTCATGACTGATTAAGGTGTTATTTCGCTAAGTCTTTGGGTGAGTGAAAGGGCAAAAATATTAGTGAATCACTGACCTATGAGATCACACCTGTTTTAGGCCTTAGGGGGCACTATCCTGGGGTGTAAGGTTACAGCCACATGGAAAATGACAAGAAAATATATTTTGCAGAGGAAGCTTAAATGACACAATTACAATGATAATGTGGCTCCATCTATTGGTTTAGAGTGGAACTGAGTAATAGGATTAGGTTCTTGCTTGACAACAGTGCTTTGAGTGTGACGTCTGAAATGGGGTTTAGGGTTGACTGCTTTTTTGCCGTCAAGAATGGACCGTTTACCTGGTAGCTGGACAGACCCACTCTTGCCGTTAGCGCCGACTATTTTCACAGACCCTGTTGTCCAGATGCTCAATGTCTCTACCTCTGTAGGTTCTGCCTCTCAGTGGCCCCGGGGCTCGGGACAGGCCACACCCTCTCCAAACTTCGAGGGTGGACTGCAGGCTCTGGTGAGTAACTTATCATGTTCAACTCCATGTATGTGTGCAGTGGCACTAGTTACAATGATCAAAAACATCGGATCAAAAATACCACCTTGATCCTAAGCAAGTTGGATGAATTGAAGTCGATAAATTAAGTGTTTACTCATTGGTTTTACTTAACCCCGCCCTTTCCCCTCCCCCCTAAAGCAAAACAAGATGGAGGACCGTTTGGAGGAGGCCATCCACGTGCTCCAGCGTCACGCCGGGGGACAAGGGGGTCCAGGGGGGCTGGCTGACATGCACAGCCTCCTCAGCGCCGGGATAGGAGGGCTCGCCCAGGCCTTCAACAACGCTGGCCTGGGACTGGCCAACAGACTGCCCAGCCTGGTAAGAACAGGAGGGATAAATACGTAGTGGCCATATCTAGCCACATGGGTGGTATGTCCATTGATTAGTGTCACACTATTATGTACATCCTCCTTCATGTGATACCAATGTAACACCTACTTGTCCGTAGTACTGTCTACTTGCCTAATACCATGTTTCTCATCTGTTCTATAGATGTCGAACCACCACGAGGACTCGACTAGTGGGGGTGTGCATGGTCATCATGGCCCTCCCTCTGGCAGCCAGCCCGAAGGCTTCACCAGTGAGTTTTTTTTTTTCTCTCTCTCGCGCTCTTTTCATCATTTCAGGAAAGGACACGCAATGTTTGTCGATCTCTCTCTCTCTCTCTCTCTCTCTCTCTCTCTCTCTCAAATTATCTGCTGTGTTTTTCATTGACTTATCTCCCCCTCCCTCAGGCCTCTCTCGCTCCACACACTCATCCAGTGGCTCTGACATCAAAAGGGAGGACAAGGAGGATGACGAGAATTCCTCTGTGGCTGACAAGTCAGAGGATGAGAAGAAAGACTCGAAGGCCCGCACTCGAACAAGGTGACTAACCCTTCTGATAGCGATAAAACATATCAGAAACACACACGTCCATATGATTTGAAGTCCGTCTCTCTTGGCCAAATCCTAACTTGAGACGTGCGTATGTGGGGTCTGTGCCATTGTCATAAAGGGGGTGAACTCTCACTCACTGAACATTATCATGATTTATTTAATGATTTAAATTCTGCTGCTTGAAAATGATTAAATGTATTCAGAGAGTGCAGGTTTGCCATCATTATTTCAACTTAACACCGCCCCAGCACCCAAAAAGAGGTGATTCTCCGTAGCACTGTTGTCATTTTTGCCCTCGTGTCTACCGTTGTTTTCAGAGAGATGTTCTCCTTCCAGACCTTCTCCTCCTCCCTATCAGACACGGGAGCAGAGTAAGTCTGCATCCAATCACGTGAGCCTCACACTTAAGGGGGTGTGGCCATAAATATAGATAGCTATTTAATTATTTTGAGAATAAATTTTAAAAAACTGATTATATCAGAACCATTTTAGACTGTGGGCAGAATTTCAGCATAAAAAAAAAGCCGTGCTGTTAGTGCCTTGAGAATGGTTTGTACAATCTTGAAATTATAACACATTCTTATAGCATACAATCTCTGAAGCAGATACGCCATCAGTTATTAAACTCGGGTTAAGTATTATGAATGTTCAATTTGATGCCTTGCATTTCAGTTAAATAAGATGGTATCATGTCAGAGCTATTTCATGAATATAAACCTGGCTTTAAGAAAATGTTATACATTTATAAAGAAAAGCTGTTTATGTTCTGTCAGTTTGCAGAAATATGTAACTGATTTATATAAAGTCCTGTTTTGTTGTAAAATTTCTAGCAACAAGTTTGCCCCTAAGTACTTTTTGTAATCATAGTCCACAAACTAGTACAGCACTCTCCCGAATGATAAAATTGAGTAATTATCTAGCGTGGACAAAAGAATACTTGTTTGGACAGTCTTGTCCATGTTAGTAAATATGTCAGTCATACCCATGTAATGTCTTCTATCCCCCCCTTCCAACCAATCCTTCCCCCCTTGGTCCACATTGACTTTTCATCAGTCGTGATGAGGAGGACGATGACGAAGAGGATCTGCCGCCGGAGGTGAAGGTGGAGCGGGAGAAAGAGCGGCGGGTGGCGAATAATGCCCGCGAGCGGCTGCGCGTACGGGACATCAACGAGGGCTTTAAGGAGCTGGGCCGCATGTGTCAGCTCCACCTGACTAATGAGAAACCCCAGACCAAACTTCTCATTCTGCACCAGGCCGTTAATGTTATACTCAACCTGGAGCAGCAAGTCCGAGGTCAGTGTGCTGTCACTGGGGGATCCAGGTTTAGACAGGAGAAAAGACCAGGGTAGGGCCGCGTCCCAATTCTGAGTTTCTAGTCTCCTGTTCTTCAGGTTGAAGGCCCTGGGATGTGTCTCGATTGTCTTGAATGGTTTGGTCTCTGTGGCTCTCTTCCTTCATTGTTGTGATGTAATTGGAAAGGTGTCAGTCCATATTGCTTTCACCTGTTCTGTGTTTTTAGATCATTGCAGATGAAGGAGGGGAGGCCACTTTCAAGTATTGACATGCTGCCTTTAGGCTAGTTTCCAACCATCAAGTTGTGTTTGTTGATCAGTGATGATGGGAGGAAAGGAGATGAGGAAGCAGGCTATTTAAACTGTTTTGGGATTAGCCCTTCTCCAGTCCTACAAGGCTTTGCTGCTGTGGACACATACAGGCCAGCACTGGACTCATGTCTGGTGAAGTATGTGTTGCCTGATCTAAATGGCATGGGGCTGTCTGTCTGGGCTGTCTCCACTGTAAAATATGCTTCATGTGACTCTGCCTCACCCTCCACTATATTAACATTACTGATTTCCTTTATTTGCTTCTATCGCTGTCTGTGTCCAATCACTGTGCTTCTTGTCTGAGGCCTTAGCAACACACATTTTCTTTTTAACAACATTGTTATCTTACACTTCACGTTCAAATTATTTCAGGGCCAGATGATGGCTTCTGTATTTGTTTCATCAGCTTTGGCGAATGGCCCAATTTTGAAGTGTGAAGATGTGATCTATTGCTTTATGAGTGTTTTACATTTGGAAAAAATGTAAAACCTCCTCAGATAAAAAAAAATACAAGTCCCAAGGTACGTTCTAGTCTTGTTTTATTTCTCTTGGGTTAACTTATATGGGCTTGTCTCCTCTATTATCCACAAGAAAGGAAAGTAATTCAGGCAGCTATCATTTGACATTTACCCCTCGCGTTGTTTTAAAAACAAGACCTTACCACTTCTGTTTCTACAAATGTGTTACTGTGTCTGGCTCTATGCATACTCTGTATTCTGCTTGCTGATTGGCTATACAAATGCAGACACAGGTTGTGATTGGATGGAGGGGCTCACTGTTCTGCTCCTATCCCATTCCTCAATGTATTAACTTAACCCTTCACTTCCTTATTGCAATGTCTTTGTTGCATGCCCTTATTTGTCAAATGTTAACCTTTTTAATGTACTGATTTCATTGGTCATCTCCACGCCTCTCCCTCTCTTCAATCCCCTCTTTCTCTTTTCGTCGTTTACTTTTGCAGATGGCAGCAGTGACTTCAGCTTCCTTTCATTCAGATAAATACATCTATGGCAGCTGATGTATTTAACATGAGGCACCAGTGGCATTCAGCTTACTGTTGTCCTGTTTCCCAATCTCTCCCCCCCTGGCTTCCTCTCTGGCCTTGTGTATGATCTAGACCTGCCAGAGGGTGTGTCGCTCTCTTTCTCCCTCTCTTCCTTGGTCTTCTTACCTCCTAACTGACAGCCCCCCAGCCCACCCCCCCCTCCCAAAAGGCCTCATATTATCCTCTGACTCCCACCTTGGACCCTGATCAGCAGAAGACAGACTTGTCTTGGCTTTGTCAGATTCCATTTGGAACATTAGGTCTGATAGTTGTCAGCCCATAATGGCTCAACATTCAAAACGCCCAATTTGACAAAAGAACCCTAAAATGATCTATTTTGGCCAAGTGAAAGTCTGCCGAGAAGTAATCAAGTTGCTTTGCGAATACGGTTTTGTTACATGCCAATTTTCTTTCTTCGGAAGTGAGTGTCATTTGCAAGGTCCTACGCGATGCCTTCGTTGACAGTAACAGTAGTGCTCTGGCCTTAAGATTCCTCCATGTAAAAAAAATAAAAATAAAACATATATTAAAGAAAAGGATTCTAGTACCATGTCCTTGGCGGTCCATCCCTCCGCTCGATCTCTCGCTCTCCTGCACCTTGGCGCCACTCCACTGGGATCATCCATCCGTGACCCCCATCCTCCTCGCTGGAATACATTGTCCATCCGGACTTCCACAGCTTTCTGCTGCTGGCCTCCTGGCCAAATATGGCACTTAAATAATGACTGCTGTCACCTTCAGCCAACCAGGCCGTCTGCTCTAGGATGTGAATTGAGTAGTGTGCAGGGAATGCTGTAGCCCGTCTGAGGTCACACTCCAGGGAGAGGCTGCTCCTAAATGCTCGTCTAGGATCAGATCTAACAATGACTGACCCTGGAACAGCAATTTGCTATCCAAGGAAACCTTCTGCAGAAATTGTCCTTCGGGCTATAGTTAGGGGCAACTTAAACCTGTAAGGGCAACTTGGAGGGTAAAAGCAGCAGGTGTTGGGGTGTACCATAACGACCCTCCTCCCTCCTCAGCAGCAGCAACTGCAGCACGGCCTCGCTGAACGATGAGAACCTGACGGCCGAGGAGAAGGAGAAGCGCGATCGGGAGCGGCGCTCGGCCAACAACGTCCGGGAGAGGGTGCGCGTGCGTGACATTAACGAGGCGTTCAGGGAGCTGGGCAAGATGGTGCAGGTGCACCTGCGCAGCGACAAGGCCCAAACCAAACTCATCATCCTGCAGCAGGCCGCGCAGGTCATAATGGGTCTGGAGAAGCAGGTCCGAGGTAGGCCTCTCTTTACGAATAGATCCAGTACCGCCAACCACCTTCACTCAGCCAATTACCTTCAACCACCTTCACTCAGCCAATTACCTTCACTGAGCCAATTAGTTCTTAATACTGGACATGGAGAATCAGGTACAAAGTAGGGATTCCTTTACCAACCAACCCAGTAATGTCTGCTTCCAACCAGTCAACTGATGCTTGACTAGTATGACGGCTAAAGAGATCATACTGTGCCTGGAGATGCAGGTGCGACTAGGGCTTCCTTTTAGCTGTGGAAGGCTTCCTTACCAAAAATTCCAGATCCAGTATGATTCACCTATAGGCCCTCTACCTCCACTCAACCACCCAACCAGCAGTCTCACCTCTATATGCACTCACCTGCCTCTGACTGTCCTTCTATCCTCTTGGATAATGGAAAAGGTGCGAGCAAAAAGAGATGTCGATGGAGGCGGGGAAAATGGGGGCTGCACCTCTGTCAAATACTTAATGATCTCACCACTGCTGCCGTCTGGTCGTTCCTCTGTCCTGTCCAGCTGTGTCTTCCGTTCACCATTTTGGTCTACTGTCCTCCATGCTTGACGATTATATACTTTTAAATATTTCTTTCATAACTAGAATCTCTCAGCATTTATACCTTAATCATACTTTCTTTGTCCGTCTAATCCTAACCTTTTTGTTTTTAACAACTCTCGTTCTTCTATACGCCTAACCTTCTCCGTTTACTAGAATATACTGTGAAACCTGATGGTTTTGCCTCTTGCTTCCATCTCTTTGACGATCTTCTTGATTGACCTCCCCATCGGTTTACCTGAATTTTCAGCCAAAACCTGTAGATCCACTCCACCCCTCTGATTCTAACCTGTGTGGCCTCTTCCTAAAGAGCGTAACCTGAACCCCAAGGCAGCGTGTCTGAAGCGGAGGGAGGAAGAGAAGGTTTCGGGTGTGGACCCCCAGATGCAGATGGGAGGTGGGCACCCCGGGTTAGGGGGCGATGGACACAACTCTGTCAGCCATATGTAACACCCGGGTAAGTTGTCATTCTGCTGTCATGTGACTGTCCATATCGCATGTATTGTGGCACGTGTGTGTTACCATAATATAACAATCCCTGTTTCTCTCTTCCAGCTCCTGATCCTGTTGATTTGTACAGCTCTTAGAAGACGTGGCCTTATTCTCTTATCATGCATCTCAGTGTGCGTCAATCCACAAAGGTGCTCTCTATATATGCTCGCACATATAGTGGAGAAGCACATTCTCTCACACACACACACACACACACACACACACAAAACTGACAAACGCCAGTGGCCACATTCCTGACCATGAACACACAATACATACACCAATACACAGAGTTTTGAAGAATACTTACAGTAAACACCCTGAACTCCAAGGAGAGACTGGATCACAGGCAGAGAATTTAAACGCAATGATTTTCTTTGCGTAATGGTCATGTTTTTGTAAGACATTTTGAAGAAGTTGCTTTACGTGTTGGGAGCAAAAATTGTTTGGATCAAATAGTATTTTTGGATCAATTGCTCATGTGAGCAACCTAGGATTGTGTGTCCTTTTGATAGTCATTTGCCATTCCCACCTGAAAAGTAGGTCTTACTTTCATCACAAGAAAAGGTGATATCAGAATCTAACCTGTATGAGTAACTATGTGCCTGATGTACATGCATAACGCCAAGGCTTGGGCAAGTTACAATCGTCGTTGTCATCCCCACCATAATTTTTTTTTTTTCCTCAATGTCAAACACAGAAGTAGAGTTTGAGGTATCCAGCCACCAGAATTGAAAAGACTGGACTGTCATAGTGACGAATGGACACTTACTGAATTGGCAGGCAGAGTGCTGTTATATAGCACAATGATAAAAAAAGAAACCCTAGCCAACTTTGGCCATATTTCTTTGTTTATGCCTTCTCGTAAGGGCTGCCCAGACACAGGCCCGTCTGAAGATTTATTATGGTGTGTATTTTTTTGATCCAGGGATCCTACAATCCTTCCATTTTGTCTTCATCTGTTTGTCGTCACTGCCATGAGTGGAGTTGAAGGACTGCCAGTGAGGAAGGTGAGCTCATCAATACATACCGAGACCCAGGACAGGTCATGACTCGCTACTAGCTGAAAACCACTCCCCGTTCACCTACTATTCCACAGGATCACACTGGCATGGTCATCTCAAGACTTCCTCACTCTGTCTTGGGGAGATTGGACTGAAACATGCAGGAAGTGTGTGTGCTCTGAACCAGAGAAAGCCTCTCCCCCTCCACCATACCCATCTTTGCCCCTCTGATTCTGTTTCCATTTCAGCCAGGCCATGTGGACACGTGGTCAGTATACTCTGCCCCAAACTCAGTCAACCACCTGCCTTCATTGCCTTCTCTTCACGTTTGTGGCGCAAGTGTCGTCAGTTGGCAAGGCAAACCTAGATGTCCAGGTCATGCGTACTTAAAAGACTATGTAAGTTTTCAGTAGACTACAGTTAGTTTGAAGAGGAGAGGCTATAGGGACACACTTGGTGCCCAAATTGATGGCGTATGTCGCGCAGAGTCAAGTGGAGCTGAACAGATTCCGCTCAGTCAGTCGCGCTGAAGAGACCTTCCCAGCTAGCTAGTTTATGCTCGTGGCTAGAAAATTCAGCAAGAATTTAAAACTTGTCTGCCGAAGTTGGGACTTGGAAGAGTGTTCAGAATCGTTCAGTTTTAATCAGAGTAATTGTTCATCCAGATGGTTACTACCAGTAGTACAAGTTATTTATCTTGTAGGCTGCTATCCTACTCAAAATAAAATCAAGTGGGATGGAACGAATTGGCCCCTTTTAACTACCTCCGGGGATATGTTCTACTGCTGCCCATTCGCACCGTTTTGTCGTTGCTCGCCCATAGAAATAAACATTACTTTCTTTTACAAGTTTTTATTTTTTTAACTAGCGCCATGCTGCTGTTTTAGCCAGCATAAACTAGCTAGCTGTGAAGGGCTCATCTGGACGACAGACTGCGCCGAAGCCATTCGTCTCCACTCGACCCTCGGCTGCATCATTCATTTTGGCACCATGCGTATCCATATAGCCTCTCCCATACAGAAGGAATGGCTGTTGGACTTCAAGAGGGTTTATTTTGTGGTGTGCATTCTGAAATGTCATGGATATCTTCCCTTGAATGCATTCAACTGCCATCGATGGACAATTTGTGTTCCTTAAATTACAGGAAGCATTGGGTGTTTTGAACAATTTACGAAGCCTGTTTGTAAGGATCCTCCTTTTTGTAGAAGTGATTTGTTTTTCGTTTGTTTTTTACTTTGTAAGATAGCTGTATGGGTTTTCTTTTGGATTGCTTACTTTCTTTTCATTTACATTGTTGAAATGTAAGGACGACTCATTTTAAAGATACCAGGAACGAACTTTAAGTGTCTCTTCCCTCCCAAACAAAGTGATCTCTTTTTTTCTTTTTTCTTTTTTTTTTCTAATTCTTTTTTTTTTTCTTTGGGAAAAGCATGACGTGCCAGTTGCTTTGGTGTAAAAGTAGTTCATGCCAACTCCTAATCTGGCTAGCACATCCCCAAACTTTTGGAAGTACCTGTAATTTGGAGAAGGTCTGTTTAAAAAAAAAAACTGCAAAAAGTCTGTATATGTAATTTAAACCAGTTATTACTACTTACTCACTATCAAAGGAAAATGGAAATGTCTGAGTATAGAGTACCATAGTGTGAGTCATAATACCCATAAAACCGAGCGGTCAAAGAGATGTTTCCAATTGTTTTTCCACCATTCATTTTTCCCGTCAGGGATCTTAGACACACTTAAAATAAGGGCTGTGATGTAGGTTTACCCTGGTGTGATGTTTTGATAACCGAGTATCTTTTTAGGACAAGGTGATTTTTTTAAAACAATATATTCGCTTGAATTACATTTTTTTATTGGGGGGTGGGATCATAAACAAATACAAATGCCATGAGGATCTGGACAAGACTGCCGAATCAAGGCAGTAATCTTTGGATTAACAATCTGTTAGCTAATTGTTGTAATTAATAAATTGGCTAAATTTCTTTCAATTTACAATTCCGGGAACTGTCTTGTGCAAGTTGTAAATTGACACATTTTCTCAAGGTGTTCGCTTGAGATGGTGTGCAGGAGCTTGCAGGGATTTGTAGTTTTGCATGGTCTAATTTGATGGTAATTTGCATTTTTGAATCAGAGTAAATGGAGCCGAATATATTGATAAAAGTCCCCTTGTCTGAGAGAGATTTACATGGTTGTCAAAACGTCAGGCCAGGGTAAGCCTACATGAAACACAGCAGCCCTTGTTTAAGTGTTTCCAAAAATCCCCAGTGTGAAAAATTAATGGTGGAAAAACAATTGGAACCATTTCCCTGTTTGATTGCTAGGTTTTATGCGTATTATGACTCCTACTGTGGGGCTCTATTGGCAAGCTTTGTCACGCAAACATTTAGTACAAACGATTGAAAAAGGAACAAAGTTGTATGTGTGTTTCATACAAGTTAGATTTTATATCAATACCTTTCGGCTTGCTAAATCTACAGTTGCTGTATTGTCAATGTCTGTTGGTCCTAGTTAAACATTTCAAAACAAACAGAAAAAGATGTATGAGGAATTAATGAATAGGGCAACCTTAGTCATTCTCCTGACTTTGGGATCATTGTTAGTGGTTACTCACCAGTGCCTGAACACTGTTGAATTTTGATTGTCTCTGCATGAATGGCTTTCCAAGAGAACCTTTTACAGATAAACATGGGAGGGACATGTTGACATGGGAGGGAAGAGTGGGGCAATGCTTCAGTAAATCTCTATGAATATTGTTCTTATTAGCGCCCAAAGTAAAATAAACTATAAAGTAAACTTCTTTTTTTTTTTACATCTTTTCTCTGTCAGTTAGTGATGGCATCTCAGATTTTGGCAAACAACTGAGTCCGCTTTGATTTACTGAGCCCTATTATAAGTTTCTATAATAGAAGTGTCCCCAGACCTTTTATCTTCTGTACAAACCATTGGCGATTTGGAAACAATACTCATGTGGAATAGAGTATGGTGTCCATATTTTTTTATTTGCAACAATCGTCTGAACTTTATTTTCTACTGAATTAGGGCAGAGATTCATTTTTTGTTACCATATCAAACATCTGAAATTGACATGTCCGGTATGTACCGATACAGGACTTGACCAGTTTTTTGTTTTATCAACTAAACAGTATTTTCCCGTGCGGAGTGATACTGAATTGTAACAGTATTTTTCTTGATTTTGTCAGTTTCTTTCATAATAACCATCCTCCAGATGAAACCCTAAGCATTAGTATCAGTAATGTATTGTTTCCACCTCAACTGCCATTGGTTTGTCTGTTTCACAGAGGACATGTATTGTCTTTTGATTTATTACTCGAATGAGATTTGAAAACTCAACATCGCTGACGTGTGTTCCTTTTTCGTTAATATTAACTGAATGTTGAGTACAGTATCCTTAGAACTTCCCTTGTCAAAATGCACAACTAGTATTTTGCCAAGGGGCCTCTCATGGTCTGCCAATCTCTGCCCTGTTCAACAGATGGACACACTGCTACAAAACTCACTGTCTCTCTTACATTGGGGACAGAATCCATTTGTCCTCAAAGTGCCTCCAGTTTCCTATTTTTTATATATAAAGTAGATATTGAGAACTGTCGTGTATATAACAGTAATGTAGCAATAAATGTGCCATTTTTAATAAGAGAAATATACATTTTTTCAATGTCTGTCTTTTTGAGCTTGTATACCTAAATGAGAAAAAAAACATTGTAATAAAGGGTTGAAAACATACTTAGATTATTTGCTTTTATGTTTGTAGGCTACTGTGTATTGAAAACATGATTATCTCTCTGCGAAGGTCTACTACAGTGCGATTCCACCCTTCTCCCTGATGCGCATGCTCACGCCCTCTTCATGGGTTTAGAAGGAATAGGTAGAATTAAGAAATATAGTTGAATTGCCGCCTGGCCTAGCATCAATACAACCATTTGTTCCTTTCAGTCCTCAGGCCTCGTAATATTTTGTGACGGTGTGTGCTGCAGGTAGCCTGAAAGAAGCGGCTGAGAATGCCCCAAGCGTTTTATGTTTTTGAATAATTACAAAGTGCTGGATGGGAATATGGCTATAAGTGTATACCTGTATGTACTCCATTGCAACTAAAGACAGATCTGAAAGAAGGCTACTGGAAGTATACTCCCATTTACAGGCTAATTATGATATTCTCCAGTCCTTTGCATTTTTTTGAGTAATGACCCCATACAATGTCAGTTTGATTATTCCATTTCCAATGATTCTAGAGCTATGAAAGGAGAGACTCAATGAGAAGGAAAAATGTGGCTAAATACTTACTTACAGTCAACAGCGGCAGTTTAGACTGGAAACAGACACATGCTCGCTGCACACTACCTTCAGACTGTTTGCTAACGTTTTAGCAAATGGTTGCGGCTAACACAAACAAAGCAAATGGAGTGTTAGCCAACATTTGCAAACTATTTCCGTGTTAAACACACCTATTAGGTGTTATTAATAATTATAAACTGGGTGGTTCGAGCCCTGAATGCTGATTGGCTGACAGCCGCGGTATATCAGACCGTATGCCATGGGTATGACAACATTTGTTTTTACTGTTCTAATTACGTTGGTAACCAGTTTATAATAGCAATAATGCACCTCTGGATTTTGTAATATATGGCCAATATACCACGGCTAAGGGCTGGGTATATAGCACTCCGGGTTGCATTGTGCCTAAAGAACAGCTCTTAGCGGTGGTATATTGGCCATATACCACACCCCCTTGGGCCTTATTGCTTAATTATTAAGTCATCAGGCATATTAAGAACAAATTATAGAAATAGGTGGGGTTTATAACTTCCTAACTTGACCAGATAGTGACGACCATACTGTTAGGAATTAGAATAATAGAATGGACATGAACCTTCTTATGATGGGATAAAGGTCAGGGAGTTGGTCGACCATGGTGTGCAGCTCCTATGATAAGATGTTATGTACAATAATACATTTGAATTTATCATTCCATTATCATCATTCCATTCAAACAATGCAGTCAATCCACAGCCAATACGCTGGTTTAGGGAGTTTTCCCTTTCAGCCAATCTTTGTGAACTCCGTGAGGTTCGCTCCAAAGGAAATCAGACTATTCAAAAGAGGCCCTGAAGCGAACTGAGACCATCTGGAGAGGTGGTCGAAGTTTGGTTTGCTTGTTATTATTCACTCACTACACATAAGACTACTGCAACACTGTTTCCCCTGCCAGTAACATAAGTACTCACATTGGTGCCACAAAAGAGAGACGATGTGCAGGTTCGGGGGGGAAAAAAACGTGTGTACTGTTTTGGGATATTGATTTGCTATTGTGAAAGATGCACAGAAATCCAAAATGTGTGGTTCAGATTATTTGTTTGCCATATGTGATCTGTAGGCTAAAATAGCTTCATAGCGTTTCAATAACATTATTGAATCTGCGGTTATTCTGATATTTTTTGGATACCAATATTTACATATAAATAGTAAATTAGACAATTGTAATAAGATAACTAAATGCAATCTATTAGCTTCTTTTTCATCTCCACAGAGCAACTCTAGAGTTCTGTCAGAGGGACCATTGGGTTCATGGTCACCTCCCTGACCAAGGCCCTTCTCCCCCGATTGCTCAGTTTGGCCGGGCTGCCAGCTCTAGGAAGAGCCTTGGGGATTCCAAACCGCTTACATTTTAGAATGATGGAGGCCACTGTGTTCTTGGGGACCTTCAATGTTTCAGACATTTTTTAGTACCCTTCCCCAGATCTATGCTTCGACAAAATCCTGTCTCAAGTTTCCCTGTAGAGCTCTAAATCAGATTTACCTCATTTCTATCAGCATGTTAAATGTGCAACAAGAGGGGGAAAAATTCTAGACCACCTTTACTTCACACCCAGAGACGTGCGCAAAGCTCTCCCTTGCCCTCCATATAGCAAATCTGACCATAACTCTATCCTCCTGATTCCTGCTTACAAGCGAAAATTAAAGCAGGAAGCACCAGTGACTCTGTCTATTAAAAAGTGACCAGATGAAGCAGATGCTAAACTTACAGGACTGTTTTGCTATCACAGACTGGAATATGTTCCGGGATTCTTCCGATGGCATTGAGGAGTACACCCCATCAGATACTGGCATTATCAATAAGTGCATCGAGGACGTCGTCCCCACAGTACATACAGTTGAAGTCGTAAGTTTACATACACCTTAGCCAAATACATTTAACCTCAGATTTTCACAATTTCTGACATTTAATCGTAGTAAACATTACCTGTCTTAGTTCAGTTAGGATCACCACATTATTTTAATAATGTAAAATGTAGGAATAAAAGTAGAGTGACTTATTTCAGCTTACATACACTCAATTAGTATTTTCTAGCGTTGCTTTAAACTTGGGTCAAAAGTTTCGGGTAGCCTTCCACAAGCTTCCCACAATAAGTTGGGTGAATTTTGGCCCATTCCTCCTGACAGAGCTGGTGTAACTGAGTCGGGTTTGTTGGCCTCCTTGCTCGCACACACTTTTTCAGATCCTCCCACAAATTTTCTATGGGATTGATGTCAGGGCTTTGTGATGGCCACTCCAATACCTTGACTTTGTTGTCCTTAAGCCAATTTGCCACAACTTTGGAAGTATGTTTGGGGTCATTGTCCATTTGGAAGACCCATTTGCGACCAAGCTTTAACTTCCTGACTGATGTCTTGAGATGTTGCTTCAATATATCCACCAAATTTGAAGCCATCTATTTTGTGAGGTGTACCAGTCCCTCCTGCAGCAAAGCACCCCCACAACATGATGCTGTCACCCCCGTGCTTCATGGTTGGGATGGTGTTCTTTGGCTTGCAAGTCTCCAACCCTTTCCCTCCAAACATAACAATGGTCATTATGGCCAAACAGTGTTATTTTTATTTCATCAGACCAGAGTACATTTCTCCAAAAAGTATGATCTTTGTCCCCATGTGCAGTTGCAAACCGTAGTCTGGCTTTTTATGGCCGTTTTGGAGCAGAGGCTTCTTCCTTCCTGAGCGGCCTTTTAGGTTATGTCGATATAGGACTCGTTTTACTGTGGATATAGATACTTTTGTACCTGTTTCCTCCAGCATCTTCACATGGTCTTTTGCTGTTGTTCTGGGATTCATATGCACTTTTCGCACCAAAGTACGTTCATCTCTAGGAGACAGAACGCGTCTCCTTCCTGAGCGGTATGACGGCTGTGTAGTCCCATGGTGTTTATACTTGCGTGCTATTGTTTGTAAAGATAAAAATGGTACCTTCAGGCGTTTGGAAATTGCTCCCAAGGGTGAACCAGACTTATTGAGGTCTACATTTTTTTTCTGGTGTCTTGGCTGATTTCTTTTGATTTTCCCATGATGTCAAGCAAAGAGGCACTGACTTTGAATGTAGGCCTTGAAATACACCCACAGGTAAACCTCCAATTGACTCAAATGATGTCAATTACCCTATCAGAAGCTTCTAAAGCAGTAACATAATTTTCCAAGCTGTTTAAAGGCACAGTCAACTTAGTGCATGTAAACTTCTGGCCCACTGGAATTGTGATACAGTGAATTATAAGTGAAATAATCTGTCAACAATTGTTGGAAAAATTGGAAAAAATGAACAAAGTAGATGAACTAACTGACTTGCCAAAACTATAGTTTGTCAACAAGAAATTTGTGGAGTGGTTGAAAAACAAGTTTTAATGACTTCAACTGTACATACCCCAACCAGAAGCCATGGATTACAGGCAACATTCGCATTGAGATAAAGGGTAGAGCTGCCGCTTACAAGGAGCGGGACTCTAACCCAGAAGCTTATAAGAAATCTTGCTATGCCCTCCGATGAACCATCAAACAGGCAAAGCATCAATACAGGACTAAGATCGAATCGTACTACACCGGCTCCGAAGCTCGTCGGATGTGGTAGGGCTTGCAAACTATTACAGACCACTATGGGAAGCACAGCCGCGAGCTGCCCAGTGACACGAGCCTAACAGACGAGCTAAATAACTTCTATGCTCGCTTCGAAGCAAGTAACACTGAAACATGCATGAGAGCATCAGCTGTTCCAGACGACTGCAGCCAATGTGAGTAAGACCTTTAAACAGGTCAACATTCACAAGGCCGCTGGGCCAGACGGATTACCAGGACGTGTACTCCGAGCACGTGCTGACCAACTGGCAAGAGTCGTCACTGACATTTTCAACTTCTCCCTGACTGAGTATGTAATACCAACATGTTTCAAGCAGACTACCATAGTCCCTGTGTCCAAGAACACTAAGGTAACCTGCCTAAATTATTACCGACCCGTAGCACTCAAGTCTGTAGCTATGAAATGCTTTGAAAGGCTGGTCATGGCTCACATCGATACCATTATCCCAGAAACCCTAGACCTACTCCAATTTGCATACCGCACCAACAGATCCACAGATGATGCAATCTCTATTGCACTCCACACTGCCCTTTCCCACCTGGACAAAAGGAACACCGATGTGAGAATGCTATTCATTGACTACAGCTCAGCGTTCAACACCATACTGCCCTCAAAGCTAATCACTAAGCTAAGGACCCTGGGACTAAACACCTCCCTCTTCAACTGGATCCTGGGCTTCCTGACGGGCCACCCCCAGGTGGTAAGGGTAGGTAGCGACACATCCGCCACGCTGATCCTCAACAGGAGGGCCCCTCAGGGGTGCGTGCTCAGTCCCCTCCTGTACTCCCTGTTCACTCATGACTGTATGGCCAGGCACGACTCCAACACCATTAAATTTGCCGATCATTGACGAGACTGCCTATAAGGAGGATGTCAGAGACCTGGCTGTGTGGTGCCAGGACAACAACCTCTCCCTCAACGTGATCAAGACAAAGGAGATGATTGTGGACTACAGGAAAAGGAGGGCCGAGCACACCCTCATTCTCATTGACAGGGCTGTAGTGGAGCAGGTTGAGAGATTCAAGTTCCTTGGTGTCCACATCACCAACATACTAACATGGTGGAAGCACACCAAGACGGTCATGAAGAGGGCATGACGAAGCCTATTCCCCCTCGGGAGACTGAAAATTTGGCATGGGTCCTCAGATCCTCAAAAGGTTCTACAGCTGCACCATCGAGAGCATTGGTACACTGACTGGTTGCATCACTGCCTTGTATGGTACATGCAACTGAAAAAAAGGCCTGTCTGGAAATATTTTTTGCAGGTCTCTTTTAAACCCAGATTCTGGTTAAGATTGTAAATTGACTTCAATCTTCCGCCCAAATGCAGGGTTCCAACGTTGGCGGTGTGAGGTTCAGTTGGAGGGGTGGCATTGGTACACTGATCTTGGATTATGTACCATATGTCAGCAGCAAATTCAAGGACTAGAGGTATTAGAGGTATTATACTAGAGGTATTTTTTGTGTAGTTGAAGGTGAGTATCATTGTGCATGCTGCCAGTAAGTGAATATGCTCTCTGCCAAGAGGCCTGCTTGTCCTGTTTTGCAGGATGTCTGTGTAGGCAGGGCAAACCCGATTTTTAGGATTTCTGGTATATCATCAAAATCAATGGCAGCACGTTTTTGGACTCATTCAGCAGTCTTTTTTTAACCTGATTAAGTACAATAACATTGGAAATAAATGTTGAAAGTTATTTATATTCCCAAAACATAAATTGAATCTGGTTGTACATGCTGTCGAATTTAACATAACAAAAAAAACATATGGGAAAAGGGAGATATTTTTTACCTCACCTGGTTAGAGGACAACTTGCAGAAGACAGTCAACTACATTTCAGTGTTGGATTTTGATACGGGGGTCGTCACTCTGTCATGCTGATTGAGTTCGAATAACAGACTGGAAGCTTCAAAAGGAGGGTGGTGCTTGGAATCATTGTTCTTCCTCTGTCAATCATGGTTACCTGCAAGGAAACATGTGCTATCATCATTGCTTTGCACAACAAGGGCTTCACAGGCAAGGATATTGCTGCCAGTAAGATTGCACCTAAATCAATCATTTATCGGATCGTCAAGAACTTCAAGGAGAGTGGTTCAATCGTTGTGAAGAAGGCTTCAGGGTGCCCAAGAAAGTCCAGCAAGCGCCAGAACCGTCTCCTAAAGTTGATTCATCTGCGGGATCGGGGCACCACCAGTACAGCGCTTGCTCATGAATGGCATCTGCATGCACAGTGAGGCAAAGACTTTTGGAGGATGGCCTGGTGTCAAGAAGGGCAGCAAAGAATCCATGTCTCTCCAGGAAAAACATCAGGGACAAACTGATATTCTGAAAAAGGTAAGGGATTAGACTGCTGGGGACTGGGGTAAAGTCCTTTTCTCTGATGAATCCCTTTTCTGATTATTTGGGGCCTCCGGAAAAAAGCTTGTCCGGAGAAGACAAGGTGAGCGCTAACATCAGTCCTGTCATGCCAACAGTAAAGCATCCTGAGACCATTCATGTGTGGGATTGCTTCTCAGCCAAGGGAGTGGGCTCACTCACAATTTTGCCTATGAACACCAGCCATGAATAAAAAATGGTACCAACACATCCTCCGGGAGCAACTTCTCCCAACCATTCAGGAACAGTTTGATGACTAACAATGCCTTTTCCAGCATGATGGAGCACCTTGCCATAAGGCAAAAGTGATAACTAAGTGGCTCGGGGAACAAAACATCGATATTTTGGGTCCATGGCCAGGAAACCTCCAAGACCTTAATCCCATTGAGGATTTGTGGTCAATCCTCAAGAGGCGGGTGGAAAAAAATAATAATAATAATTCTGAGAAACTCCAAGCATTGATTATACAAGAATGGGCTGCCATCAGTAAGGATGTGGCCCAGAAGTTATTTGACCGCATGCCAGGACGGATTGCAGAGGTCTTGAAAAAGAAGGGTCAACACTGCAAATATTGACTCTTTGCATCAACTTCATGTAATTGTCAATAAAAGCCTTTGACACTTATGAAATGCTTGTAATTATACTCCAGTATTCCATAGTAACATCTGACAAAAATATCTAAAGACACTGAAGCAGCAAACTTTGTGGAAATTAATATTTGTGTCATTCTCAAAACTTTTGGCCACGACTGTATGTGCTGTTGAAGCTAACAACTCAAAAAACACATGGAAACCATAAATATTGTTTACATCACTCGTTCGAGGACAGCCTGGTATCCTAGGAATCAACTTTGAGGAGTTGGTGAGGTAACTTTGGTCAACTCTGAGTTCAGTCATGTGAATGTGGCTCACCTTTTTAAGTCAGGTAAATTTTTATGGCAACGAATCCTTCAGAACTAACCTGTTGCGGGGAAGGCTAACTCCATTTATCCTGAATGACGTGTCTAATAGTGATGGGTCGTTCGCGAACGAGTCGGCTTGTAGGTGAACGTTGGGAGCCGGCTCGCATATCAGAAGAGCCAAATCTATTTATCATTTTAAAAAAAAATTAAGATATGAATAATCAAAAGATTGAAATGAATAGAATGAACTAATTCAAAGAACGTAAAAAAAAAAATTATAATAATATAGGCCTAAATGCTCAAGCACACACATTCGTTCTGACTGTCTGCTCAGACTAACAGCCTCACCTGTTCCTATCAATCAGACACCCAGTGTCAACCAATGAACCAAAGATGCGTGAGGGAGGGCCGAGCCAACTCACTCACAGTCACGCACTTAGCAGCCGAGGAAGGACAGCTGTGAAAACAACAGCTGGAAAATGAGTCAGAAGCACAGTAGCATTTGGATGCATTTTAATAATGTAGACTGTTAGTGAACATTGTAGAATTTGCCAAAAATCTCATAAAGCCGGTTCTACACACAACCTACACCGGCATATGTGAACTGTGAGTTCAGCGACAGACACACCTCCGAGAACTTGGCAGAGGAACTGTTGAGAGTGGCCAGAGAATGGCAAGTAGATGGAAAAGTGGTATGTTGTGTTAGCGATAATGCAGCTAACATAACAAAAGCCCCCAAAAAATTCAAATGGACCCATCATCCATATCTTGCCCACACAATCAACCTGACTGTAAGAGATGCTCTGAAAGTGATGAAGCTCACTGTGGACAAAGTGAAAGCAGCTGTGGAATACTTCCACAGGAGCACAGTAGGTGCTAAAAAACTCAAGTCTACACAACACCAGAAGGGGATGCCTGAGCTGAGGCCTAAAACAAGACTGCACTATAAGGTGGAATTAAACATTTTATATGTTGAAGCGGTTTCTTGAGTCAAAGGATGCCATCATCTCTACCCTGGCCATTGTCAATGCACATGCTGATGTTCTGACCCAAGAGGAATGGGAGGTGGTGGAGGAGGTGTGCAGAGTCCTGGAACCCTTTGAGCAGGTCAGTGGAGAGAGGTACAGTAAGCAGTTATTACTACATCATTATTTAATCTAGTATTAGATATGTAGATGAGAATGTAGTATCAGTAGACAAAACATGAACCTGAACTAATAAGTTGCGTTTCTTTCTTTTCAGCTCTGTGACAGCCTCAAAAATGCTACTCCTGTGTAAGGGTCTGCAGCGTATCACAGCCAGCCGCCAGAGAGAAGCAAATGTAAATGTTTTAAGTGGGATGCTGCAGTTTTGCACATTGTTATTTATTTTTCTTTGAAAATGGTGCAATATTCTATTATGTTCAGATTGTATTCATTTTGAATTGTTACATTTATATGCATTTTGTTTATATACATTAAAAAAGTTATACTTTAAATGCACATGTGTAATAGCATCCTCATTTTTTTTACATTTATTTCAATTTGTAGGATGCTGCAGTTTTGCAAATTGTTATTTATTTTTCTTTGATATGGTGCAATATTCTATTATGCTGTTCAGATTGTATTCGTTTTGAATGGTTAGATTTATATGCACTTTGTTTTATATACAATAAAAAGTTATACTTTAAATCCACATGTTTAATAGCATTTTTCATTACAAACCAATGCATTTTTAAATACATTGTGGTTAAGGTAGAGTATGATTTCATTTAATAGTTTGTTTTGAATTGTTGTAACATCAATCATAGTCAAACTATCGCTAACTGTTTGACTTGAAAAATTACAAAACATATTTTTGCCGTTTGGGAGCCAAAAGAGACTGCTCTTTTTGGTGAGCTGAACTGAACTCACTGAAAAGAGCGCGACCGGGAGGTCCGTGGGGCGACGCACAATTGGCCTAGCGCCTAGCGGGTTAGGGAGGGCTTGGTCGGTAGGGGTGTCCTTGTCTCATCGCGCACCAGCGACTCCTGTGGCGGGCTGGTCGCAGTGTACGCTAACCAAGGTGGCCAGGTGCACGGTGTTTCCTCCGGCGCATTGGTGCGGCTGGCTTCCGGGTTGGATGTGCGCTGTGTTAAGAAGCAGTGCGGCTTGGTTGGGTTGTGTATCGGAGGACGCATGACTTTCAACCTTCGTCTCTCCCGAGCCCGTACGGGAGTTGTAGCGATGAGACAAGATAGTAGCTACAATTGGATACCACGAAATTGGGGAGAAAAAGGGGTAAAGTTAAAAAAAAATTTAAAAAAAGAAGAAAAAAAAAGAGCCGGAATGCCCATCACTTATTAGTGTCTGAGCTGCCAGTTGAGGACCAATAAAATCAGATTAATTCCATTCATTTGAGGAAGACTGATAAATATTTTATTAATCAATGTTTTTTTTGTGTAAAAAAAAAGTTCAATTTTAAAGTACCTATCACATTATCATGTAATGACAGAATGCAGTTCAAACTTCACACACAGTAGAATGTTTGTATGACAAATACAATTATTATTCTGATAATCATGTTATCGATAGAAGTGGGGGGGAAAGGTGCGCATGCATTGATAAGCACACCAAAGACGGCATTAACGATAAGTAATAAAATAAAGGTGGCACTTGTAGTAAAAGCATATTTCGCGCCGTAAACTTTTTTTCAAGTTTTGATTTCGGTAAAAATTAATATGTGGCACAGATTTGCAAATGGATTAATGTTTCGGCATTGTCACAATGCAGAGTTCGACTAGCCATGTGCACAGGTCCGGCCCTCCCTTTCGGCAAGAATAGGTCTTCACCTATGGCGGCACTTGAATTTGAGGCTGCATTTTGACAATTGGCTGCCGCCCTCTAGCGCTCCTGATCCGCTACTGGTGGCACCCCAGCCATAGCTTTGCTACAGTTCCCGCCCCCACCCCATTCCCGCTTCTCCCGAAGTTCACTCCCACTGTCCTTGGTAGCTATGGTGATGTGTGTGTTTATATGGGGTTATCCAATTGTGAAACATTAATCAAAATGAATCTGCCAAATAAATGATTGTCTTTTTTTTATTTTTACGTTTGTGAGTTACGACGATGATTAGTGATTAAGGCAGTAACGTAAAACAGCAACATTCAAACGAGGCTACAAATAAAACGTTATTTTTATTTTATTTTTTATTAACAACAAATCAATACATAAAGCACATGAGGGAACACAAGCATACATAGACTACAAACAATAGACAATCGAGCTAGGGGGTACAATATCACATTACAATTACACAAGGACCTTAAGGGACATGCATATACTTACAATTCTAACAGCTTTTTTGTTAGTAGAGCATTTAACCGTCTTAAAATACAGTTTAATTTATTTTTGTAGGGTACGAAAATGTGGTTTTCTGTTTGTAAATTGACATTTGTGTATATGAAATTTGGCCAAAAGAATAATGAAATTAATTACATAAAAATGTTTCTGCTTATTTCTATTGTATGTAAAGAATCCAAACAGTACATCTCTCCACAATAGTGTAAAATCTTCATAAATGTGTTCATTTTGTGTTCCGTTTTTGGGGCACTAAAATGAGGGCAATTGTACGGACCATGGCGATGTACGAGTTTGCGTTAGCCTAACCTAGCCTGTTAACGTTAGTTAGCTACTACTAGTGGATATAATTTTAGCTAAAAGTCATCTATAGAGATTTGAAACAATTTGCTACCATGTCTAAGAGACTAAAACTATCAGGAACTATCAGGAAGCGAATATTAAAAAAAAAAAAAAAAAAACAATGAGAAAGTAGTCACAATCTTTAAACCAAAGAAATTCGGGGTGAAATGTATAAGTGTGCAGCAATGTCCATCAGCCGGTGTGGAGAATGACAAGCCTACGTTGGCAGGCCATTCATTCGCCGAGAACGACGAGCCCCTGTTCGCTGATTCTAGCAGCGAAGAGGGCAAACCGGAGGAGTCAGAGCCATGCACTTCCACCGATGATGACAGCTCTCTGGCCTGACAAGAACAGGTGGTCACACCAGGCCTAGCAACACCTCCAAACAATGCCAGCGAAGACCCTACTATCTTGAACCCAGACTCAGATTCGTCGTTGCCCGTCCCGGATGACAGTCGTGGTGCTGCTGCTAAATCCGACTCCCAGACAAAAAACATAAAAGATCCCGGTGAGTGGCCAAAATATATGAATGGATCTTCACGGGATATGTTAGTGCAGGCTGGGCCACATCAGGATAAGGAGGGGAATTTCACAAGAGATGAGGGGCAACGAAAGTTTTCGGTGGCCCACTACAATAGGAGGATGGCGAACGGGGAGAGAGTGGAGAGACCAAGGCTTGTCTATTCCAAGCAAAAACGATGCAGCCTTCTGTTTCTGCTGCAAACTTTTTTCACAGTGTAAATCTGCGCTGGTCAGGGATGGAACCAGGGACTGGAAGAATCAGTGTCACCTCCTCAGCTCGCATGAGAAGTCACATGACCACCTAGATAGTTTCCAGAGGTGGAAGGAGCTGGAGATCTGTCTGGTGTTTTAGCAAACTCAGATGATTTGATTTCAGGACCATGGACAGCTACCGAGAGAAAACATCGCTGACGCAGCACCACAGCAGGGTTGGGTGCTACGTTCTGACGTCCCTTGGAAAACATTGTTGTGTTCATTTGTATTGACGAAACCACATACGTTCCCTGCCTGTCTCAAATGGCGTGTTCCGTATACCTCTGGGAATTAGAGACAAAATATCCAAAGGAATGTGTTATTAAAACGGACTTTAAAAACGTGGGTCTGCTGCAGGTATCACTTGTTCTCTGCTTTACCTTATGTCAAAATAAGTCCTGCACATGTGGCATATGTACAGAAGCAAGTGATAACTTTTATTTTGACGAATTTGGAAAGTCTGTTTAATAATATGTTCCTTTTGATATTTTGTTACAAATTCCGAGCGGTATAAGAAACAAACTCCCTAACAATCGGCAGAGTAATATCTCCGACACTGAATAGTGTCGGCAGTCAGTCTCTTTTGTTTTCACACAACAGTTTAATAATGGAACATTAGTCACTTTAATAATGTTTACATACTGCTTTAATCATCTCATATGTATATACTGTATTCTATTCCACTGTACTTAGTCAATGCCACTCCGACATTGCACGTTGCACGTTATAAACATTCCTAATGTTTATACATTAATTCCATTATTTTACTTTTAGATTTGTGTATTGTTGTGAATTGTTAGATGGTACTGCACCCTTGGAGCTAGGAACACAAACATTTCGCTACACCCGTAAAAACATCTGCAAAATATGTGTAATGTGTAACCAATACAATTTGATTTGAACAGACCTTGAGGTCGTCAGACACATAGCCATGTTAAAATACTCCAAACCAGAAGGTGGCAGTAGCGTTGTACGGCAATGCATGTCTGTGTGTTGTTTAGTTCATGGTCTAGATTCCAATGTTAGCTAGCTCCGCTGTTGTTGTTATTTTGTAGAAAGCCGTTGTTGATACTATCCAGATGGCCACAGCTAGATAACTACATAGCAAGATGACGAATAAGCACTTTAATTCGATCTCCATAATTTCACTACCAGCCCATCGCTAGCTAGCTAACATTAGCATATTCGCTAGCTAGCACAACATAGCTAGTTGGCTAAGGACAATGCTCCCGAGTGGCGCAGGCACTCGTCTCAGTGCTAGAGGCGTCACTACGGACACCCTGGTTCGAATCCAGGCTGTATCACAACTAGCCGTGATTGGAAGTTCCATAAGGGCGGCGCACAATTGGCCTAGCGTCGCCCGGTTTTGGCCGGTGTAGGGCGTCATTGTAAATAAGAATTTGTTGTTAACCTGACTTGCCTAATTAAATAAAGGTACAATTTAAAAGATGCACCAACTCGGCAGCTGTTTCTTGGAAAGCAATCCAATGTGATTTAATTATGTCATTACTAGCTACAGTGGTTAGCTTCCTTGGAAGTATTTAGTGTGCATTGCGTCTGTGCACTTAGCTACTTAATATCCCATATTGCATATGAAGTGTGACTGGCTCATGACATTTAACCGTGTATGTATGGAGAATGTCATTTTTTCAATTTTGTTGTCACTCATGTTGGCTCCCCACGTGGGGGTTCATGCTCTCTGGTTGGCTCAAAGTCAAGTCATTGTCCACTGACGAGCATTGAGATTCTGACAAGTAGATAAGACAGGATCGTCGCTATGGTGTCTACACGTAGCAGGTACAGCATTTGTTCTAGCAATGACAAAACGGCCTCACACTGTGATAAGTATCAAGCAGCAGTCTATCGTTAGTGAGATTATCAGTGTATTTCATGCTGAAATTCAAATGTAATTTTATTCAACATTCGTGAAACACAATATTTTATACCTTCCTGATTTCATACCCGGATATGCGGTATTATCTCGGTATACTTTATACAATGTGAAATCGCCACAGTAAGTTCTCAGATCTTCACAATATATTGGGTTTAGGGGTCGATTTGGGGACCAGTGTTTCCGCTGCAGTCATTTAGCCTTGCAAAAATTATTGCCGCCAGGCCCTAAAAACATGGACCCTGGAATAATATTTCTGCCGAAGCGCACTTTGAAGATGCTATAACAGTTCACATTTACTAATGAATAGAATAATCCGACAACCCCATAGTAGAGTAGTTTATCTATTTACCTATCCGGCTTGTGTGTTGGATATGAGACATATTCATGTTGCAGAAACATCCAAGCAGTCAATGCACAACAATTCTTAATGCAATCTCGAGAAAACAGCAGTTTTTTATTAGCCTTTGTTAAAAAGATGAGGATCTGCAGCGTTTTAAAGTGTTTAACAGTGTCATGGTTAAGGAGACTGGGGCTAAATGTAACACAGTACCTTGGGGTAAAACGCCACCCTACCTACAAAATATTTCTGGGGGACTTAAAAAATGGTGAGACTGATCACATTTTTATTTGAGCAAGAGTAGTGGCAACCAGGAAAAGTGTTTGGAAGAATTGTGGTTTCTGTGAGAGGTACAGGCAAGGGACATGTTACCCTGGCTGGTGGCATACTACCAAGTTACCCTAACAGGTAGGCCGAATTTATATTCACTGTGTTTATGCAAGTTTTTTGGGACATAAAATATATCAATAGGATGCTAACAAGTTAAAATATCACTTTTAGCTAATGATTGGCCCAATAGGGTAAATGCAGATGAGCAACCCCATGCACTATTCTGCTGCATCATCAGTTGGGCTACAGGTGATAATGCATCTTGCTAATAGCATACCTGATAATATGGACCATGCATAGGCTATATGCATTGTCCAAAATGTTAAAATATGTATGTTATTGGGCTCATTTCCTGGTGGAAATTACATTTTAGAATTTTATTTCCATTCATTTTGGAGTAGAATATCCGTTTTAAAATGTCAGCAGAACTGAGCTTCTCAAATATAAATTCTCACCTTGGACTCCCCTTCACCCCCTGAAATCAATTATGTTTGCCTGTAGGTCAGTCTGTGCTGTCAGAGACAGGCCAAGATAAATGGGGACAGTGTGACCAGAGCTGCAGATGTCATCAGACAACTCCACACCAGGGCAATGACAAGAGAAACAACATGCTTTCACCTTTTTCAATAAACTTAACTGGACTTTTCATCCTGATCTTTGACATATTTTTTTGAATAACTGTTGTGCATTTTATGTATTTTGGGGGGGGAATTGCTCAGCCAAGGAATCAGGTGGAGGAATGGGAAATGCAGGCATGAGAAATTAACATTTCTCTTATATACCATTGTTATTCCTTTGTTAGTTTGAAGTCTGATTTATGTTATTTTTAAAGTAAAAAATGTCGGCTTTTCATGGTCCGTTTTCAATAATGGCTGCTGTGACTACTGCTAGTTAACATGAGGACGAAAACGTCAGTTTTCTGGGGAAGTTAGTAGGGATGCACCGATTTGACATTTTTGGCCGATATCTGATATTTTCCTTTCCAGAAGGAATCCGATACCGAAATTTTACATTTTAGCTATCTTTTAAGCTTTCTAGTATAGTTAACACACACACATGGACGCAGCATTCTAAGGCACTGCATCTCAATGCAAGAGGTGTCACTACAGTCCCTGGTTCGAATCCAGGCTGTATCACATCCTGCTGTGATTGGGAGTCCCATAGGGCGTCATTGTAAATAATAATTTGTTCTTAACTGACTTGCCTAGTTTAAAGAAAGGCCACACACCACACTGACCAAAAAGTTATTTTGTTGGCATTTACGTATGTCCCCATTACCAGTAAAACATAATCGAAACATATTTATTTCACTTGCTGTGCTGTTTCGTTGTTCAGTTGTTTCATTCTCAACCAGGATTTCATCATGCATGTCAAGCAGTGAAGTTTCAGCTCTGTCTGTCTGTGGTCTCTTCCTCGGTGCGCACTGTCACTGTTGGGCCGATGCAGGTGTTTTTTTTATAGCTAATATCGTCCGTTTCGATATGCATCCCTAGAAACAAGCAATATTTCAATCTTCTTGACGGAGCAGTGTGGATAAAGGTACAATTTGGAGGACAGTGGCATATCGCATCCCTGCATTGAGGTATGTTTTCCGACCCATGTGTCGCACCGGCTCCACAGTGTCTTATTGTAACCATGATTGCGTTCAGACGAAAGTGTCAACAATCGCAAAGGTAGGGTCGGTATCTTCTGGCAAACCTGACATGATGGATAGTTGTTTTCTGGAAAAAGTTGGTATTGGGTTATTTCATCCAGCTTGGTTGATTTTTATATTTTGTTATTGTTTTAATTGTAACGTAAAGTGTTCTTCCTGTTGTGAGACAATGTTTGTACTAAGGGCACCATTGGGAATGCGACCCTGGTCTCAATTGGGCTATTCTGAATAAATGCAAGTTTTAAAGTGTTTAGTGTGAAATCTAAATAATTTTGTACAAACATACAGCTAAACTGATGAGAAAAAGACTAGCAAATGTAGCTAGATTAAACAACATTAAAACACTCAACTGATCCCAACAAAGACAGGACTTCAGTTGGGACTAGTTTGTGGACCAGCGGATGACTTGCTGTCCACTTTATGTAACAGTGGTCTAGCGTTGCGGAGTGATCTTCTGAGTGTCTTGACAAGAGAAAGCAGGGAGGACAGCTGACATCGAAAAGGAAAGCAGATCCACATCAAAAAAAATATAGCCAAATATTTAAAACCCCATGCAGATTCCCGAATCAACATAAATCGAGCAATCATAACCTGCAAGAAGCATGGAGAGGAAAAGGTGGGGTTGTACGACTTGCTCGAATGAGTTGTAAGAAGGATAAGTAGCTAAGTAAAAGACGGTAGCTAGCTAATGTTAGCTGGTCTGCAGTAGGGAAAGCATGTCTCTAGCTAGCTAACATTGTTTCTCGATGGAGTAGCCGAGACGTTAGCTAGCCACTAAAGTAAAACATCACCCACTTAGGTAACTGTGTACCAAAATTGCAAATGATCAGTGTCTACAGATTACGTCAAATTTGATAAGTAACCATTAGATAGCGAACGATAAGTCATTGATTGCTAACGTTAGCTTGCTAGCAAACGTCAGCTCCCCGCACATTTGACAACAAATTAGCAAGTAACGTTAGCATCAATAGCTTTCTGTTACAAGTCTTTGTTTAGATTTGTGTAAATTGATTCCGATTATGTGGACGTTGTACTACATTATTGTGGGTGCAGTGCTGCGGGTTACCCACGGCAGTAGCTAGCTAACTTTCATTGTTTACTACTACGCAGGGGTGAAAGTAAGGCGGTCAGGTGCGGCGTCCCAGCAAAAACAATAGTGGGGGTACGCCGTACCGGTAAAACGTGAGCCTATCATAAGTAATATATGCCCAAACAACTATAGGCTATTACACAATTATTTAACAATTCTGCATGTCAGCCCCATGAGCATTTTCGAATTGACTGGAAACTGGGTGTTATACTGTCCATATTGCGTTGTGGTTTGAGGAGAACGCTTATATTCAGTCAAGGCCGTGATGAGTGGCGGACAAGGCTGAGATTAGTGGCGGAGACCGAGGCGTGCGAGGACAACAGTGAATGCGGCAATTCAGACTACAAGTGTAAGCCTAATGACAATCGCAGAATGGCATTACAATACACGTAGGTGTTTTGTAACAGATGTCTCTTCCGCTGGTGCACAGTTGGTTTGGATGCTGAAATTATTTTGTGAGCGGACTAACGTGCGCGGGTAGCCTACAGGAGCGCATTTGTTAAGTGATTGTTTGGCAATCAGATTAAATCATCTGGCTGGTTGTGTTTATGCCACATTAAAAGGCATAGGTGGCGTGACCATAATGTTAGTTGAAGCTAAGCCTTCCCTAAAGCGAATTGAATTAAATTGGCAAAATTATATAGCCTAATTAGCTTATATCTACACCGAAATAAATCAAATCATTCAAAATAGGCTACTACACCAGAAAGCATGATTTGGCCACAGATGATCATTAGCGTCTTTGACAAAACGCTGTGGATTGTTTTAAATTGCATAGCCTACAGTCGGATAGATTGTTGAGTTGCTACTGTCAGTGAAAAGCGGAGACCTAGCCAGGCATATCGCAATATTAAAAATCACAATCGCGGAAAAAACGGTTAGAAAGCAAATGGATATTGCTGTAAAGAGATGCCAATGAAAGACCCCAATCTGTCTTTTAGGTGTCGAAATTCTTAAAACTTAATTGAGCGAACAGTAGCCTATTTTATTGGCACCAGGAGAGAACATCGGCCATATCCCTGGTGAGTGCGTATTCACTGTCTTTGTCATTGGGTTTCTTTTAGATAGTAATTTCCCCCTCCAGGTTAGATGGATGTTGAATTGTATTTCGTAGGCCAATTATATGAGTCAGACATAGATTTTATTGATATTTTTGGCAGAGTAGGCTACCCTGTAAATTTTTGTAACATTAAAGAAAAATGTGCAGGCACTTCGTGTCCCATACCAGTAAGAAATTAAATCTACTTTCACCCCTGCTACTATGGTTGTTTTGCAGGCTGAGGTTTGTGAATTAGGCCCATTTGTCGTCTTGTCAGTGCAACACCACTGACCTCCAGAATAGGTTTGTGTCTCTTGTACCTGCAGGTTTGTGCCTCAATTCATTGCCTATGTTTTTTTTCTCCTGATGGCCTGTTTTCCTGCCCCTTTAGTGACCCTGGAAAGAGATTCCTCAGCAAGCCCCAGCTAGCTCGTTACCTGGGCAACACCATGGAGGTGCACGCCATTGACCCCCGTGCAGGAAGGATGCTAACGAACAAACTGCACAGGAACAGGCACAAGCATCGCTATGACAACAACAACCATCAGATCAAGGTGAGGGAGTTTGAGTCCAGGATCATGTGTAATCTGTTTGAACATTGAACTATGATCCCTGACCTGTTTCTGTCTGTGTTGAAGGTTAAGCCGGACCTGAACACGACCCTACCAGTCCGACAGACAGCATCCATCTTTAAACAGCCGGTCACCAAGGTGACCAATCACCCTAGCAACAAAGTGAAGACTGACCCCCACAAGGCTGTCGACCAACCAAGACAGGTGAGTCCAACGAAGCTCTGCGCTTATTGTTTGTCTTTTATTGATACCGTAATGTTATTTATTTCATTGCTGCCATATGGTTGGTAGATGAGGTCATCTGCTCTGGCCTAGTCTTTGAAAACGTATTATTGCAAATTGGGATGAGTCACTCGATTTATCAAGCTGACTTAAATGTCCAATGCAGCTGTTTTTATCTCAATATCAAATCATTTCTGGGTAACAATTAACTACCTTACTGTGATTGTTTTCAATTCAAATAGTCAAAAGAAACAGAGTAATTTCTCAAGAAAGAATTTTGCTAGGAGTGGTCTGAGTGAGAGGCCTCATTGGATGAGCATAATGGGAGGGCTATGTAACCTGAACTAGCTGTTAGAGGTTTTCCATAAATTATGAAGCACATCATTATGTGATGTGTTTTAAAGTGAAATGGCGAGCTGTTTACCCACTGTTTGTCCTCAGCTGTTTTGGGAGAGGAAGCTGAGTGGTCTGAGTGCGTTTGACATTGCAGAGGAGCTGGTCAAGACCATGGACCTTCCCAAGGGCCTACAGGGTAAGTACACACAGCAGAGAGTACTTGAGACTCATATACACATAAAACCAATGTTTTGGGATATCTGACTCTGTGAATCTCCACCCAGGTGTTGGGCCTGTGTGTTCAGACAAGACCCTGCTCTCTGCCATTGCCAGCGCCCTGCACACCAGCCCCACACCCGTCACTGGTCAGCTGACCGCAGCCGTGGAGAAGAACCCTGGGGTGTGGCTCAACACCACCCAGCCACTCTGCAAGGCCTTCATGGTTACCGATGACGACATCAGGTAAAGTACACACACAACTCAGTGGTCTGGCTCAACAACACCCAGCTACTGTTGGGCCTTGTTGTTAAAGGGATAGTTCACCCAAATCACAAAATGACACATTGGTTTCCTTACCCGGTAAGTAATCAATGGACAAGGTATGACAGCAATTCATGCTTTGGTTTAGTTTGCTGACACTGTTTCCACATGCTAACGTTTTAGCATTAGTGACACAAATCCCAATCACGGGACCGATATTAGCATTTTTTGAGCACTATGTCCAAATCATCCGAAATAATCTCAAATTGATTGTGAAGCTCAACATTGTCACTTATAGATGATTTTAAAATGTGTGAAAAATGTGCCACATATCATGTTCAAATCATCAATAAGTGAACATGTTGAGCTTCACAATACATTTTAGATTTCGGATGATTTGGACATAGTGCTCAAAAAATGCTAATATCGGTCCCGTGATTGGGATTTGTGCCACTACTGCTAAAACGTTAACATGTGGAAACCGTTCCAGGCAAACTAAACCAAAGCATTGGATTGCTGTCATACCTTCTCCATAGACTGCTTACAGGGTTAGGAAACCAATATGCCATTTTGTAATTTGGATAAGTATCCCTTTAAGCCTGCCACGAGGACTGTCATCATCCATTGCTCCCTAACCCCTCTCCTCTCTCTCCCTCTGGTGTATGTAGGAAGCAAGAGGACCTGGTCCACAGTGTGAGGAGGAGGCTGGAGGAAGCTCTGATGGCGGACATGTTGGCTCACATAGAGGCCTCCACCAACGAGGCAGACACAGACGCTCTGAAGGAGGAGCAAGCCGAGCAGGATGACAAGGAGGACGTATAGCAGAGGTAGAAATTAAATAGCTAGTTACTTTGCCTTTAAGAAATGGCCTAGGTGTGTGTTTGTTAGTAATACTTTGTAACGAGATAACCAGGGTAGCTAAAGTCCAAAATTGAAACATTTACATAATTCTGTGATTACCGGTAGTACCACAGACAAAAAAAACTATTGATTTACTTGCGATCATTTTTCTCTCTCCTACAGGGTTGGTGATTGCGACAGAGAGCTGCCTGGAGCACAGTATTCTACCCATACACACACCAATACACATACAGGACATTCACCAGGTTCTGACTAGCATCTGTCAACATGAAGGACCCTCTCTCGTCTACGTCTCTCTGAATTGTTGTTGACCGTCTTCAAGACAATCTAAATATATTTTTGACCAATTTAAATGTAATTTTGAATAATTTTTTTAAGCTCTTAGACGAGGCTTTGACGTTCAGAGTTCAATTCACTCATTTTTACCCTCACTAATTGTATGGAATGTGGAGAAGTATGTATGGTGCTTTAGGCAATATAGTCTTGCCCTCTTGTGAAGACAAGTTTAAGGTTAAAACACAGTGTGTGTGTGTGTGCGCGAGAGAGAGAAGTGTGTTTTTGGGAGGGGGAGAGAGTGTGATTGTGGGGCACCACTCGGCCCATTCCAACTTTCCATCTGGTACCACTCAGTATCCTTTGCCCAAGTGGAGAATTAGTGAGTGGTTAGAGGGGTGCATATTGGGCAAGGGACCACATGCTGTAAGATGACAGTTGGAGGCTCAAAATGGACTTTGCAAAAGACTACCTGTTTCAGAAGTCAGTCATAGATAAGCATGCATCATGATCTATTATGGCTCTTGTTATCTCTAACTAATAATTGGATTCTGTGTTCTCCAAACTGTCTTCTGGACGATCATGAAGAGTGGTGCTCTGCACAGAGGTTGAACAGGCTCTCATGTCTCAAACTCTCCCATAAGTTCAAAATGGTGCTAATTTAGTCTGTTCTCATCTTTCTAGATGTATTTGCTTTCATGTTACATTGATGATCTGTCAATCGGTGCGACGGCTGACGTAGACGGCTACTCTGAAATAGTTGCCTATTTGGGATTTTGTATTTTTTGTTGTTGAAATTGCTGTGTGGCAAGTCACAATTATGCCATAGTTATTTAACATTGGTTGTTTTTAGTAGGTTTTAAATGCTGACATTTTTCCCTAAATTTGTTCTTGATTTGAGTTCTGAATGGGAAGCTCATTCACTGTCAGAATGATCCCTCCATGAAATGTTATTGTTCAGATTATGCTTTATAGTTTAAAAAAACCCTTTGTTTCCATAGAGGGATTTGTTACCATTTTCTCTTGAAATTTGAGGTCAAACATCAAGCAATTAATTCTGGAGGGTTCTTTTTTTTTCATATAACTAAAATAAATGCTAACTCTTTTGTAATTTGTGTATTGTGTTCTTTTAGACCAGGGGTATTCAACTCTTATCTTATGAGGTCCAGAGCCTGCTGGATTGCTGTTCTACCTGATTATTAATTGCACCCACCTAATGTCCCAGGTCTAAATCAGTCTGTTATTAGGGGGGGAACAATGAAAAATGCAGTGGGACTGGCTTTGAGGTCCAGAATTGAGTTTGAAGGTTTTAGACACTTGGCTTGTGAGAGCAGTGGACGACCTGGAGAAGATTCATCACTAGACTTGTTTGGTTTTGTAGGCCACCTAGCCAGTCTCGAAGTCAGGGATGGGCAACTGGCGGTCCCCCTTTTTTAGGCCTGTGGATCAATTTCCACAAACAAAACAAAAACATTTTATTTAGGAACTCTGTAGGGGTCTCCAATTTACTGTTGAAAGTTAGAATAGTAGAATACACAAGGTGACATTTGGTTGTGGATCAGCAGTTTTTCCTCTTAAGTTGGTCACTGACAGTCAATCAGATAACATTTTTTAGATTGGTAAATTAGTCTAGCCAGCTATGTGAACTTGCATCAATCATGGTTAGTCACTCATTAAAAACTTCAAACATTTATCTCTGCCCCATGGCAAAATTAGTAGAATTAAATGATACTGAACAAAAATATAAATGCAATAATTCTGTAGATTTTACTGAGTTATAGTTCATATAAGGAAATCGGTCAATGGAAATGCATGTATTAGGCCCCTAACCTATGGATTTCACTTGACTGGACAGGGGAGCAGCCTTGGAGGGCATAGGCCCACCCACTTGGCAGCCAGGTCCGGCAATTGGGGAGTCAGGCCCAGGCAATCCGAATGAGTTTTTCCCCACAATAGGGCTACTCCTCAGCCCCCCCTCCCCGGAAGGAATATCTTAGTAACTTGTAATGACGTTGGAATCAAAATTAGGGTTTCCTCAAAATAATAACAATTGCAAGCTATGACATTGAATTATTAAGGAATATGTGGCAAGAGAAAATATAATTTACCCTTATTAAACACGCCAGATCATTGTCCATCAATGGATGGCGATTTAACTCGTTTGACTGCAATAAGACACAAGGGGGATGACACAAGGGCCAATATACCACAGCTAAGGGCTGCTCTTAAGCATGACGCAACGCAGAGTGCCTGGTTACAGCCGTGGTATATTGGCCATATTCCACGAACCCCCAGGGGTGCCTTATTGCTATGATAAACTGGTTACCAACGTAATTAAAACAGTAAAAAGTAATGTTTTGTCATACCCGTGGTATATGATCTGATATACCATGGCTTTCAGCCAATCAGCATTCAGGGCTCAAACCAGGTTTATAATTGTAAATATATTACATTTGCGTATGTGCATAACTATAGATAAATCCGACAGGAGAGTTTGAGAGGATCTCGAAATCTCTGAGCAAGAAACACTTGGATGAAAATAAAAAAACTAATGTTAGGCTATTTTCTGGCAATTGTGCTGTTATTATGTGCCAGATGTTAAGACTACAAACCATTATAAATGGCCCATTTGTGAGATTGACTTTCCATTTCAATAGGCATAGGCTACAGACTCAAATCTGGGTTTATGATTGTAATTACATTTTGCCATAATTTGCTTAGCTAAAGGCAGGAGCTTATAGCCCCTGATAGGCCTACATCTAATTTCAGTGTACAGTAGCCTAGACAAGATGTAGGCAAGATGTGAACGATTTAGCAGCTTGCTTAGTTCAAATTAACAGACTAATTTATTCAACATGAATAACGAGGCGATTTTGAAATAAGAAAGTGCTTGTGTTTCCCAATAGCCTGCTGGAATAGGCTACTGAGGATGGGGTTATAATTTCAATCACTGAATTAAATATATATAATATGTCTATGAACTGAATATGCTTGTCAACGACAGCTAGTGAAGCTGGTTGAGAGAATGCACTAATCCATCACATTTTCTCACAGTAAAGTGTAACCTGTGTGTTTGCTTGTTTACGTCTGTCTCCTACCCTATTCCCTTTAACTCTGCTCCTGTTCTCCAGGACCTAGGGGTTCTGTCCAACACCCAGACGTGGATCCACCTCATGTCCTCCATTACCAACCACCCTCCAACTTTTCATTACATCATCTACAGCTACTGTTATTGTCATGTCATTATCTGATAAAAAAGTGTTCTTGCTCTATCATACTGGGCACTTAAATATGTGAGATACAGAGATTAACGCAAAACTCTAGCACTGCAAACACTCAGAAGAAAAAGGGCAAGTCCTCCTTCTGAGATTGGCTGCCTGTTGAGAACAAGTGACAAACAGAACCTCCCACCCACACAGCAACCACCTCCATATTACACACCAGAATTCAGTATTTAAGTATGATTGCCATGTGAGTGTACAAAAAAAACGGTGAAAATAAATGGATGACACAGCTCTATCAAAACAATATCAACATTTATATATTAAAATCTTAAATATTGCCAGGTTGGTTTTCACAGCTGTTTCACAAGGTGTTAATTATTCTAAATTGTAAGGTATCCTTTGATGGTATATATTAATTCCACATTATTCATTGTTCATTGTTGTATCCTAGGACCTTTTTTCTTTTTGAAAAAAAAAAAATGTGCATCTATTTTAGAATAAGGCTGTTAAGTAACAAAATGTGGGAAAAAATCAAGGGGTCTGAATACTTTCCGAATGCACTGTATATGCATGTTTACAGTGAGCAAAAATACTATGTCCAAAGATAGACTGAAAGAGCTGCAAAATCTGGACCCCTACAAATCAGCCGGGCTAGACAATCTGGACCCTCTCTTTCTAAAATGATCTGCCGAAATTGTTGCAACCCCTATTACTAGCCTGTTCAACCTCTTTTTCGTATCGTCTGAGATTCCCAAAGACTGGAAAGCTGCCGCGGTCATCCCCCTCTTCAAAGGGGGTGACACTAGACCCAATCACTACTCTGGACGGCTCTGACTTAGAATATGTGGACAACTACAAATACCTGGGTGTCTGGTTAGACTGTAAACTCTCCTTCCAGACTCACATTAAGCATCTCCAATCCAAAATTAAATCTAGAATCGGCTTCCTATATCGCAACAAAGCATCCTTCACTCATGCTGCCAAACATACCCTCGTAAAACATGACAGCCAGACAAGCCACTGTATGTATTATTGACCGCTCCTCGACTTCGGTGATGTCATCTATAAAATAGCCTCCAACACTCTACTCAACAAACTGGATGCAGTCTATCACAGTGCCATCCGTTTTGTCACCAAAGCCCCATACACTACCCACTATTGTGACCTGTACGCTCTCGTTGGTTGGCCCTCGCTTCATACTCGTCGCCAAACCCACTGGTTACAGGTTATCTACAAGTCTCTGCTAGGTAAAGCCCCACCTTATCTCAGCTCACTGGTCACCATAGCAGCACCCACTCGTAGCACACCCTCCAGTAGGTATATCTCACTGGTCACCCCCAAAGCCAATTCCTCCTTTGGTCGTCTTTCCTTCCAGTTCTCTGCTGCCCATGACTGGAACGAATTGCAACATCTCTGAAGCTGGAGACTTACATCTCCCTCACTAGCTTTAAGCACCTGCTGTCAGAGCAGCTTACAGATCACTGCACATGTACATAGCCCATCTGTAAACAGCCCATCTATCTATCTACCTCATCCCCATATTGGTATTTATTTATTTATTTGGCTCTTTTGCACCCCAGTATGTCTACCTGCACACTTCATCTTCTCCCGATCTACCATTCCAGTGTTTAATTGCTACATTGTAATTACTTTGCCACCATGGCCTATTTATTGCCTTAACTTACCTCATTTGCACTCACTGTATATAGACTTTTTGTTTTATTTTGTTCTACTGTATTATTGACTGTATGTTTTGTTTATTCCATGTGTAACTCTGTGTTGTTATATGTGTCGAATTGCTACGCTTTATCTTGGCCAGGTCGCAGTTGCAAATGAGAACTTGTTCTCAACTAGCCTACCTGGTTAAATAAAGGTGAAAAAAAAACAACAACAAAAAACAATAGATAATGATATATATTCAACCACAAGGGTGCACTAATGAGCTATGTGAGATAGAAAAAAGTTAATCATAATAGAGGATTACTGAAATGATATTATTTCAGTGTAGATAAGGGAAGGGCAGATTAAAATAAAAACATGACAGCCAGACAAGCCACTGCATGAATCAAACGGACTTGCATATGAATGGAGGGGAAATGAGTTGATTTTGATGTGTAGGCTAAGTAACATTAATGTGTCATGCAGATTACAGTTTTTTTTGTGCTATTCATGTTTTAATGTTAACAAGGTACCCAAAAATGGTTTGAAGTAAGGTTTTCATTTTATTAGCTAAATGAAACTTGTTTAAACAGCGAAATTGTAGTGGAAATCAGCCTTGTTTGAATAGCAGGGATGAAAAGAATGTAATTGTAATGATCTCCAAAATTCTAATCATTAGGTCATCACACCGCTGACATTACCATGGACGCTAATAGTATATTGAATCCCATTGAGACGAAGGGGGGGACACTTTTTGGCTGGGGGACATTATTTGGCATGACAGGCCCCCAAACGGCTAGGGCCGGCTCTGACTGCATGTGTGGGCATGAAAGTGGGTAGGCTGTGGTCCCTCATGGTGAGCTATGATTTTTCGTGGCTCCACCCCTATCAAAGTTGCCCATCCCTGCTCTAGGTCAATGTGAGAATCAGAAATGGATAGCAATCAATAATGGATAATAATTTCTTATTCCAGATTACATGTCTGGCATCTATTATTCAGTTACTGTCCCATTTGGTCAATGCCAAGGGGGATGACAGGCACCCACACAATAAGTAACAGGGACATTGTTCCGTTCTAGACGTTTAGGCATAGTTGGTGATATTTAACTGTTTGCTACCCTTGAATTTTTTTTTTGAGTTCTAGGTTTTGATAGGTCATTTAGAATGTCCCCAATCTCCCAATAATCCAACCAACCGTGTGATACCACACCACCATAGCATCCAAAACTGCCAATTTCCCACCACTTTTCAAAAGATTTGACATGGAACCATCAAATTACTAATTTGCTTGATCAATTTCCGATTATAAAAATTTACCACAGTAACAATAATATCGATCGTGAGTGTGAGGATAGCACGCTTGCGGTTGAAGCGCTTCTGTGTTGCGTGGCCTTTGAACCCATTGTTGTGTCGCGACTGACGTCAGTTCTATGTGCGAGACAGGCAGAGCGGCGTGCGCCTGGCGAGACAAAGGCGGCGGACCAGGGAACAGCCGGGATAAATATCCAGATACAGTTGTCGGGAGGTATCTGCATGGGAGTAAAATGATAGACTACAAATCGATGCAAAGATCGACGGGCCGCTAAATGACCTCGATATTCGTCTGGAATATAATTGTTTCAACAGCCTGTCCCTTCTCTTTCGTTTTAAACATTTTCTCCAACGCCCCCAATTTAGCGAGCTAGCTACTAGCTAGCATTAGAGCATTGGTAGCCACTCATCATTCCTTCAAGAATCAAACGAGAGGAACTCCATACAATTGGGAGGTAGCCAAAAGGTAAAGTAACTTTGTGATATTTTATTCAAATATAAAATACACGTATTTGGATTAGACGTATTATTTGAACTTAAGTATTTTTGCTCGGCTATCCATCTAGCCAGCTAGCTGTGGTACTCCCAAACAAAGGGGACGACAACGTGACAGACTCAACTGTGTGGAGCTAGTTTGCTAGCAGATTACCGGTTTTCCAAATGTGATGCTCCCATTTCGGGACGAGACGGTCAGAATAGACAAAATAAAATGCTCTAGTGTTGGTCAGTGTTAGTGAATATTGTATGATGCATATTTCAACAAGAACCAAGCTTTATTTTCGCCACACAGTGAGACAGAATGCAACAACAAACAGACAAAGCAAGATAGGAGAAGGGTTGAAGGAGACGTCGCCCAAGTGGAGCAACACACTAACCTATTTATGAAACTAGCGAACTATGACATCGGATATGTTTAATAACTTTTAGTGCCTTTAATTTGTGTGTTTTCTAAAACGTATCTTGGCGCAACACGTTTTGTGCTGAAACTCCCTTTGTTGTGTCAATTTCCTAGAAAAGAGCGCTTTGCACACAGACGCCCCAAGATCTGATGTTCATCCTCTTGGACTATGCCTAGCCCCTTATTCCACCCCGAGATTATGGACCACGACATGGTAGTGAGCAGCCAGCACAACGGGGTCAGCCTGCCGCGAGAGACTGACCAGGAGTCCCGGGACGAGGACCATCAGGATGCGCTCCGCTTCGCCCTGGACCAGCTGTCATTTATGGCCCTGGAGAAGGTGGACTGTGGGGGCGGTGGTGGGGGGCTCGTTGACACGCTCGACGGGAACCAGGGACCGTGCTCCGGGAATTCCAATGGCGGTTATGTCGACCTGCAGATGCTGGAGCACCAAGGGGGTTCCCGGGACTCCCCGACATCCTGCTCCCCGTCTCCAGAGTACTATGGATCGGGCGGGTACCACATGACTGGCCCGCACTCTCACCCCATGCTCGGTGAACAAAGCTCAGTTCTCTGCAATCGCAAGAGGAGTGTCAACATGACCGAATGCGTACCTGTGCCCAGCTCAGAACACGTTGCTGAAATAGTGGGAAGACAGGGTAAGAATTCTGTATGTTTTCCACTTTTGTTTATCAATGTGGTTAGGCCGTAGCTAGCTAATTCATAAGGTATTCTAGTTATAGATGATCAGAGTCTAGCCATTACCAACTACCTCTTTCATAACCACATGAATGCATAGGACTGCCTTCCTTTGTTTGGATGGTGAGATATCTCATAAATTTATCAGCGCCGGCTGGTGTTATTGAGACTTGGCCTTGATGTGTACAGTGGATGTTGTTTATGCGCTTCATGTAGATCAAGAATGACTTACTAGCCTAATCTGCATGTCCTGACAAGTGTTGAGACAACTAAAGATGTTGTGTGTATGGGATAGGGGGAGGGGTGGGTCAGACAAAGCAGCAGATTGTCGGGAGTCCGGACATGTCTAGCAGCCGGCAGGCACCAAACAAAAGAAACCTGTCGAATAATATTGATTTAGCTATATGTAGACCTCAAGTCACATATTTAAACAAAAGGCCTGGCGTTTACATTGAGGTCAACGTTAAAAGTCGATTTTTAGTCATTTGTATATAGTTTTGCTCAACCCCAATGCGAGTCTTTTGGGAGGTCCGATGCACAGAACACGGGATTGGGCGGTGTTTTCGCCCCGCATCCAGCCCTGTCGACCGCTCTCGACTGGTTTCAAAATCCACCCATATTTTTTTTTATCTCCGCACACTTAGCTCAATATTCACTACTAGTTTGCATACACACAGTGTCTATGCTTGGCGCAGTTGTGGCAACGTTATTGCATTGTTCTCTTTGTTTGAAAATGCCATGCTTTCTGCCTCCCAGAATGACATCACACACTCAGCACCCCATTGGTGGGTGAGAGTAAACCGTCCATATTTAAAGGAACAGTGCAGCGGTTCTTGAGTTAGCATCATTAATGCTACTTGGCTAACAAGCTATAGGCTTTATATTCTGGAAATATATTTTAATCTGTTTGTTAACCAGTGAGTGGCCAGAATTTCTTGCCGGTTTTGTATATTGTTTTGTCTCCCCAACAAATTCCTCGTCTTTCAATAAATTAAAGCAGCAAGCAGGGGTTGTAACAATGTTCTGTCCCTGTTTTGGTAACAACTTCAGGAGGGGTTGGAGAAATGTATCCACTCTCCAATTCATAGACAAGGGCTATAGATGCAAGGACAGGCCATCCATGATATCAACATTTTACTTTTAACTATGTTTGTTTTCATGTAATTTGTTTAAACATTGGAGTAAAATAAGCTTATATTTTGGGTTCTCCTTGAGTGTGACCGTTTAACTAAGCTCATGGGGCATTTATAAGTTCTATTCATCAGGATTCAATGGGTATATACATAAATTCAAATATGGAAGTTGCATGCCGCTTAAAGTTAGTCACTGTATATACTGTTTAAATTATATAATTAATTTTCACATAGTTTATGCACAACCAATACTTTCCACTTAAATTCCCATTATGAGAATAATGAATACCTTAGAGACCGCTGCCCTATATAGACTTGAAATCACTTTAATAATGTTGACATATTTTTCATTACTCAATCTGGTGTATATACTGTATTCTGTTATACTGTAGTCTATGCCGCTCCGACATTGCTCGTCCAGATATTTATATATTCTTAATTCCATTCCTTTAGTTTAAATTTGTCTGTTAGATATTACTGTTGGAGATAGAAACACACACATTTCATTACACCCGCAATAACATCTGCTAAACGTGTATGTGACCAATAAATACTCCCCCAAACAAAACTGGCAACAAAAAAAAGTATATATGCAATCTTCCACCCCTCTCTGTCCCAGGCTGTAAGATCAAGGCACTGCGTGCGAAGACCAACACCTACATAAAGACCCCGGTGAGAGGCGAGGAGCCCGTGTTCATAGTTACAGGGCGCAGGGAGGACGTGGAGATGGCCAAGCGGGAGATCGTCTCTGCGGCCGAGCACTTCTCCATGATCCGGGCATCCCGCTGCAAGGCTGGGGCCACGGGCACAGGAGCACCCGGGACAGGGGGAGTGCTCCCTGGACCCCCCCACCTGCCTGGACAGACCACTATACAGGTATGACAATCACAGTAGGAGATACAGCAGCTTAAAATGTTTTTTTGTTTTATCATTTATTCAACCAGTTCCGTTGAGATGGTCATCTTTATTTTACGACAAGGGAGCCTTGGCCAGTAGTCAACATTACACGCACCTGTGGAGATATACAAATATCTGTTGGCTAAAATGTCCCTTCTTTGAATAGATAAAGTAGAGGTCATGATAATGTCTAACGTCTACTTTCATACACTTACTGCACGACCGTTCAATTCCATTTAAATGCCAGTTCTTGCCAGTTGCTTTACTGCTCTGCCAGTAAATGGCATGGTTCATCACCAGTTTTTATAGTTATGTAATTCCTCCTTGACAGTTTTTCATGGCCAGGTCAGGTGGTCTGTAAAACTCTCACTGTTAAGTATTTCCTTCCCTGGTGCAGGTGCGGGTACCGTATCGTGTGGTGGGGTTAGTGGTGGGGCCCAAGGGGGCGACCATCAAGCGCATCCAGCAGCAGACGCACACCTACATCGTGACGCCCAGCAGGGAGAAGGACCCCGTGTTTGAGGTGACTGGCATGCCTGAGAATGTGGACCGAGCCCGGGAGGAGATTGAGACGCACATCACCCTGCGGACCGGGGCCTTTGTGGACCTCCAGGGAGACAACGACTTCCACACTAACGGGACTGACGTCAGCCTAGAGGGCCTGGGCTCGCTGGCTGGGGGGCTGGGCGCTGCTCTCTGGGCTCGGGCCAACAACGCCCACCCTGCCCCTCCACCCCCACCGCCTCCTCCACCACCCCCGCTCCCCATGGCCATGCACCAATCGTCTGGGAGGAAGCTGTCCTCCTCGGCCTCCTACCACCAACACAACGGAGGAATGGGCTCTGAGAGCTACAGCGCCCCCAGGAGGGCCACCGAGGGAGGTAGCCCCACCAGCCCATTCAGCACCAGCTCCAGCAATGCCGGCGGAGGAGGGGGGTTCACCTTCGGGGGTGACTCCACCCCAGGCCTCCCCTCTGAGGAGCTGGGCTTTGAGTTCAGCGCCTCCAACATCTGGGCCCCTTTCGTCAACGGAGGAGGAGGGAAGATCCCAGGTACCTCTCAGAAGCAGCCTCTCCGCAGAAACAGCAGCGGCCTGAGCGGCGGTGCCATCACCCCCCGCCTGTCCCCCACCCTGCCCCCTGACGCAGTGGTGGGACCCCTGGATCATCCACTGGCCCGTCGTGCCCAAAGCGACCCACTCAGCACCCTCTCCTGGCTGCAGTCGGGCGGTGCCGGTGCAGGGTCCTTCTCTGGAGCATCTAGCTCCAGCTCCGGAGGGTCATCCACCGGTTACTCCTCCTGCTCAGCCTCCTCCCTGCCCGGAGGCTCTCCCACCGATTCAGAGGGCGGGGGCAGCGGCATTGGCCTGGGCTCTGGCATGCTGGGCCGGCTGAAGGCCGCAGCAGGCGCTGGTTCTGGAGGTCTGGTTGGCATGGGGCCAGGGGGTGTGAGCAGGGACTGCTTTGTGTGCTTTGAGAGCGAGGTGACAGCGGCTCTGGTGCCATGCGGCCACAATCTGTTCTGCATGGACTGCGCCGGACAGATCTGCCAGTCCGCTGAGCCCGAGTGCCCTGTCTGCCATACCACTGCCACACAGTGCATCCGTATCTTTTCCTAATAGTCCACCCCCTCACCCACCCGAAGACAAGGGATGGTATGGGAACTGAGGAGGGGGCGAGAGGGGTAGGGGTGTCATCTTTAAAAAAAAACTGAACTTTACGGTCTTACTATCCGAGAGAACTGCAGTGGACCATCAACTGTGGCGGGATGGACGGACAGCAACAACCTTCTCCGCACATATGATGGACCACAATGATTACAATATTAGAAATGACACTATACGGATGTTGATTTAATGATAACTATAACAATAATAATAATAATAATGAAAATATTTCCAGACTGACTGATTTTGATTGGTTCTGCGGACTGCAGAAACAGTATGGTGGGATCAAGAGGTTTCACGATGGACTTGTGTGGAAGGAAACCAGTGTCTTATCTTTCTTCTGGATTTTGTTCTGACCTGGACCAGCCTTCAGGCCTGAATTAGCTCAGCCTCTAGGTTGCCAGGCTGTCTGTATAGTTTCATCCTTCTCGCTTCTTTTTCTTCTTCAGATATCTCTGCCTGCTTCTCTCACAAGCCTTTTCCTTTTGACACTTTTGTACTTAATAGCAGATATTTTTCGACGGAGCTGCCTAGGCCTGCACTTTTCTACTCAGTTTCCTTTTCAATGTTCTTTGACAGGATGCAAAACGCTGTTTTTTTGGTCTTCTGAGTTCTCTCCTGTTCTTTATTTTCAGCTCTCTCTCGCCATCTCTCCTCTCTCTGATTCAGAGGGGTTGGGTTAAATGTGGAAGACACATTTCAATACAACTGACTAGGTCTCTCTTGCTAGCTAGTATAGTGACATAAAGGAAATGCTTTATGAGCCTGGAACTGACTTTAAAACAGGCACAGAGACACCTATCAGACAAAAACAAGCTAGAAGGCCCTCCTAGATCTTATGAAGACTGAAACACTTAAGGTATTTATACTGTTCAAAAACTGATATCCAATGTTGTGGTTTTAATGACTAGTATAGGAATAATACAATGGTGTTAAGTTATTTAAGGAATATCAGAACTAATGCCAGAGGTCAGTTACTCAGTCCCCCTTGGTCCTTCTTTCTCTCAACCCCTCTCTCGCTCTCTCCCTCTCCACCCAATTGCTCTCCTTCAATAGTTCCAGTTTTGTTTTTGGCCCCATTATTCCACTCTCTCTTCCCCCTGTGGAGCTCAGTGTAGACACCAAGCCATCCATAACCCAGTCCACTCAGATCTTCTGTTACAGTTTGCTTTGGCGAGCTAATGTCTTTTTTTTAACGGGTCTTTGGCTTTTGACTGTAAAGTATGTGGACCATGTTGCCCCTGACTCCCTACTCTCTGAACTGCATTGACGTTGAGTAGGATAAGATGGGTCTTGATGTCACACACAGGAATGTCTCGTCCAATAGGGGTCTTGGTTAAGGGGAGGTGGCCCACCCCCAGTATTAGGGGCATCCGAATGAGCTGTCTGTGCCCTGAGCGACACATTGTAATGTTATTAGACCCCCCCCCCCCTCCGCCACCTCGGGTTCCTCGATTTGAGGGATTTTTGGTCTTCCGCGCCCCTCGCTCAACTCCCCCAGCAAAGCTCTTTATCTCCTAGTCCAACCTGGATCACCCCTCCCAAGTGACATTGTCACCCTAGGAGATCTATTTTGTTTCTATTTTTGTGTTTGTATTTTCACATCAACTGCCTCTCTTACTGTGCTTTTAAGTATGACATGGTTGGTTTTGGTGTGACGGTACATGGTTGTTATATGCAGCCCTCTGAACGTACATGCGGATCTACTCCCAGAGTCAGACAAGCCATGGCAAACAAAATCAAAACAATGAATGGGAGAAGAAAAAGGGCTTCCTTGCGCGCACACACATATACACACTACATTTTCAGATGTTAACCTTGTTATCAGTGACAACAGCGAGAATAATCAACTTATCCAATATGGCAGCTAGTAGCTAGTTCATCCAGGGCTTCCAGACACTCTGTGTTCAAACCCCAACAGCTGCAGAATCTGTTGCTTGTTCTTTTCTCACTGGTCAACCCTGTCAGCACCAGCCCTTATCAGTCATGTCCATCGCCTGTGAATGAATTAACAGAAGGCTCTTTTCCAATACTTTTCAAATGCAGCATCCCTTTCTACCCTCACACCTTCAGGTACTATCCACTGATCTACCATGTGTGGACAGGTGAAAGCAGGTTCTCTACTGGATTTTTCTCAATAATGTCACTTCAGATGAGTGACTACCTTCAGGGAGGGAGAAGGAAAGGATGCAGGGCAGCAGATAGCCTAGCAGTGAGAGCGTTGGCCAGTAACCGTAAGGTTCCTGGTTCGAATACTCGAGCCAACAAGGTGAAAAAAATCTCTGTGCATGGCACTTAACCCTCATGTGCTCCATGGACAACATACTACTATGGCTGACCCTGTAAAACAACGCATTTCATTGCACCTATCTGGTGTGTGACAATGAAACAGAGAATTTATACGTTTTTTTTTTTAAGAGAATGAACAGGCAATTCACATTGCTACAGAGCTCAAGTATAGTCTCTGTGCTTGAGGGTCAAGCCGGGCTACTTTTTAACAAACAACTTCTATGTCTGTGAGATGCCTGACTAAATGAGCTCGTCAAGTGAAGGGGACAGCGGCTTGACGTCGTAGTCTGTAATCTAATAATCCACCCTCCACATTTAACTACACCGCAATGCTCCCTACTTGAATGGCCCTTCATGTCCACAGATGTGGAGCTAGTAGCTGGCTGACTGAGTCATATTTCACTGAAGACTATAATGGTGCTTTGGTGCAACTCACTACTGACATAGATACCGTTTTCTACCGCAGCACCCGCTCTCTCTCTCCCCTCAACGTGGGAGGGATCTGTGTAAACTGGCAACCCGTCCTTACTGGGTCTGACTTGAAATGTTTTTATTACAGTTTTTCTCTGCTCCTGCAGACTCAAGTTGGGTGCAGGGAAGGATGTGACCACATCTTTTAAAGGAACAGATAAACTATGACTGTTGTGTCACTTTTTTTGTGTTAAAGGGTCAATCTTAAAGGCCCTTTTCCAGAACTGCCCATGACTTCTCAGTCACTAAAATGTCCAGAGTTGAATTTGCCAGGTGGTTCTGGTCTGGTTGTTTCACCAGGTCATGTACAGTAGCATGAACAGTTAAAGGGTACAGAATATTCTCTGAATATATTGACTGCAGATTATTTTTTGCTGAATTTAACCCCTGACCCCCACCCCATTAAGGTTTGAAAACAGGGTTTATAGAGGGTCCTTAAGGAGTAACCTCTGACCTTTTTGTGACAAAGTTGGACCCAGGGGGTCCCACGCCCATCCAGGAAAGCTGCTCCCCCTGGAACTTCGCCTTCGTATTTTGCTTTAATCCTTTAACGCAGAACCAAAATGTTATGTTAGCAAACAAGGTTTCAGGCCTGACTTGTGTATATACCCTGAATACAATCAATGGGATGTCATTTTCAAAAAGTTACCAGACTTAAGTAAGGAAGTTGCAGTTTTTAAAAACATGTAACATTATTTGTAGGTTAACCATGTGCATGTCTTCAAGCCATCAGGCATTAGCAAATAATTTTTCAGAGGAAAATAACTTTTTACACTTTATTTTTACAATTTATTTGCTTACCTAAATATCCCAGACAATAATGTGACCCTTTTTATTACTTCAAAATATTTTATTTTCCATATTTTTTATTTTATTTCCTGTGTACAACATGTAGGCAATTTATAACAAAATTAGAAAAAAATTATTGAAGAAATTTTAAAATTGAAATATATTTTATTTGAAAGTTTATGGACCTTTTAACCGTGAGCCGGAACAATATATGCATATAATTTGAGCTGTCTTGACGGTTGAGAAATGTATCAAGAGTTTTATTTTTTATGCTTCTTTAATAAAATCTTGTTTTTGGTTTCATTTTTTTTACTGTAAAACAATAACCCTATTGTGATTTTGTTTTTTCTCTCCACTTTTTATGGTTGGAATACTGCATGGCTGTGTGGTTACCTTGCATTCCAAACCTCCAACCAAATCAGTGAGCCACTAGTCTTATGGACAGCCTAAGTAAACATATCTGAACAAATTACACACGATTTTAGTTTTGGGTTAACTGAGATTAGTGAGCTACACCGCTCCTTCAAGGACTGGATAGGAATGCTAATTTGGTGTGGTTTGAAAATGATACATTTATCAGTTGACTGGCTTGGTTAACAAAACTGAAGCATGGATGTCCATAGACTGCTTTCAGAGCAAAGTAACTTTAAAAAAAAATATGTGTGAACTATCCCTTGCAGTAGGTCCCTTATTGTTCTCATTCCACCACATGGTGGCAGTAGATACTCATTGGCTAGATGCTATGAACGATGGGTGTGCATATACAGCGGCCTAACAAAGCTCCCATTCAGAGGGGAGGCATTGCAGTTCAGTTGGCAGCTTGTAGATAGGTTTAGGATGTTCAGTGTCTTTTTTACATGTGGTCATTGAGTATAACAGAATAAAGAATAGGCTGTTTGTGACAAATGCCTTTTTAATAGGAAGCAGTTCACAACCAAGCTGCATTCCAACCCACCTTAATCCTTGACAAAGAACAATCATAATGATAAACAAATTAGAAACATCCTCAAAAAATAATTCTCATGCGAATTCTGTGTACAGGCTACATTCATATTGGTTAAATATTTTGTCTTCACAAGCCTTTTGAAAAATAAATGTTCACAATTCATTATCATTAATTAGGTATTCAGATAAGAAAAACAAGATGTCTGGTAACATCAAAGAGATGTGCGCTGGCATGATGAAGTTAATTTTCCTTTCATGCACTGGTGTTTTGTTTTCATTCACGGGGGTCGGCGTCGCTTGGTCTCCATGGAGATGTGTTGGCATGCATGCGTGTTCATCTCACATGTGCCCTTTTGTGCTTGAGCATACGTCAGTGTGTGTAGTAGAAGTCAATAGGTTATTGTAGTTAAGTGATACATTCTCACTATCAGTGGCACACTCGGCTCTCATAATCCTGCGATGTGAAATGACATTCAGAAGCCTCAACAGGTCAAAAGCAAAAGATGAAAACAGAACATTAGTGGATTAGCTCTCCCTCCACAGTGCAACATAACACAGGCCATGTTGCCCTCTAGCAGTGGAAATAGTAGAAGAAGCTCGAGTTGATTTTCATTTACAATAAGCAGAAACATCACAATATAAGCGCTTTGTGCTAACACCCATCATTTTGCATTGTAAATGTAGAACTGTAGAAGAATGGACAGATAGGTCTGTGTAACATGGGGTGTTTTCTGTATAGTAAGATCAGCTGTGACATGGTAAGTGAGTGGTTGATATATATAGAGGGGTTGTGTCGTATTATTGAACTACTACATTGTCATCTACAATAGCTTGGGGGTTAACTCCTGCTAGCCAACATTGGTCTTTGAAAAACATTAGCTGGTCCGTTTGAGTTGGACCATTCACCGCAATCCCCGCAAAGTCATCCAGTGGAAAAGTCTGACCAGGAGCTGACTGAACAGCAGATAGGTCTTAATGTAAGCTGGACTGCTCTCCCGCATTCCTAAAGTATTCCCAGTCTTACAAGAAACACACACTTCCTATGAGGGGATTGAGATGAGTCCATTACAACAGGGAATTCCCCATTCAGTGATCCAATGAAAAGTTGGGATTTGGCATCCCGCTGCTAAAATCTGGGTATTGCAGTTGGAACTCCTGGGCGTGCCACAAGTTTCCAGTGATTATGTTGGGATTATATTGCTTGCAACCACATTAAAACAGATTAACTCTTAGCCCAGAAGTCAGGTAGGATAGGACAGACGCACAAACACACTCCAAAATGCGCTGAAAACTTTTGAGAGGAAAATGCAGGGACAAATTGACCAAAAAGACAACTACTGTAGATATTGTCTTAAAACACATAATCAGATTATCATGAAGGCAGTCAGAGAGACCATGCAGTTGCTATGGGTGGCCTATGGGTTGGTAATTGTCTGGCCCATAGCATAGAAAACATTTCTTACATTTTCACAAATGCAGACATATGGACTGACTAGGCAGTGTCCTTTCTGTGTCTGATGGTCATGTAGCCCTTTGCAGTATTTGTGCACTTTCAGGGGAACATAGAAGAGTGTTTTTGTGAGAAGTTGACACAACCATCTTGGCTATTATTACTCCTTTATAGTGTTGTGAAACGAGCGCCATTGCTAGAGTAGGTGAGTATGTAAAAAGAGCAGACCATCTTCAAAACGTACATGCTTGGATCTATTGCACCATGTCAGTGTCTGTACATTATGGCCATATGGTGTGTTCCAAACAAGCCGACTAACATCCAACAACTGATCCAAACCTCAGGTAGGCCACCCTCTATGGATGTGAAAGTCTGGCATGTCTTACAAGAATTTCACTACACCTGCAATAACATCTGCTAAACATGTGTATGCGACCAATAAAACTTGATTTGATTACAATCATAAAAAATACACAGTCATATCAGACATCGGAACATTCTTATCTCGCTTTGTGTTTCACACTAGTAGTTTGGATAGTGGTTATATGCACTGTGCACACGGGTATAAGGTGTCAAGTGTCCGTATTGGGGGGAGAGGGGGTCTGCACCGCTGTTGCTGTGGTAATATCAACTTAATCACAGTGTTCTGAGAATTGTGTTCAACATGCAGGAAGTACATCACACCAAGTAGGGGGAAGTTGCATCCAGTTTGATATACACTGAACAAAAATATAAATGCAACATGAAAAGTGTTGGTCCCATGTTTCATGAGCTGAAATAAAATATCACTGACATTTTTACATATGCACAAAAATATAATTTCTCTCACATTCCTTTTACTGAGCATTTCTCCTTTACAAAGATAATCCATACACCTGACAGGTGTGGCATATCAAGAAGCCAATTAAATGGCATGATCATTACATAGGTGCACCTTGTGCTGGGGACAATTAAAGGTGACTAAAATGTGCAGTTTTGTCACACAACGCCACAGATATTTTAAGTTGAGGGAGCGTGCAATTGGCACTGCAGGAATGTGTCTGTTGCCAGAGAATTTAATGTTAATTTCTCTACCATAAGCCACCAACATCATTTTAGAGAATTTTGCAGAACGTCCAACTGGCCTCACAACCGCAGACCACGTGTATGGTGTCGTGTGGGCAAGCGGTTTGCTGATGGCAACGTTGAGAATAGAGTGCCCCATGGGGTTATGGTATGGGTAGGCATAAACTACGGACATCAAACACAATTGCATTTTATCGATGGCAATATAAATGCACAGAGATACCGTGACGAGACGCTGAAAATGACCCTGTTTTTCCATGGCCTGCATACTCAGACATGTCACACGTTGCATGTTTGGGATGCTCTGGATCGACGTGTACGACAGCGTGTTCCAGTTACCCCAATATCCAGCAACTTTGCACAGCTAATGAAGAGGAGTGGGACAACATTCCACAGGCCACTATCAACAGACTGTGAAGGATGTGTCACACTGCATGAGGCAAATGGTGGTCACACCAGATATTGACTCGTTTTCTGATCCCCTTTTTTAAAAAGGTATCTGTATTCTCAGTGTGAAATCCATAGATTAGGGTCTAATGAATTTATGTCAATTGACGGATTTCCTTATATTAACTCTAACTCAGTAAAATATTTTAAATTGTTGGATGTTGCGATTATATTTTTGTTCAATGCCTTCGGAAAGTATGAAGACCCCTAGACTTATTTTCATTGTGTTACGTTACAGCCTTATTCTGAAATTGATATATTTTTTAAATCCTCAGCAATCTACATACAATACCCTATAATGATAAAGTTTTTTAAATTTTTATAGCAAATTCAAATAAAAAACAGAAATACCTTATTTACATAAGTATTCAGACCTTTTGCTATGAGACTCGAAATTCAGCTCAGGTGCATCCCGTTTCCATTGATCATCCTTCAGATGTTTCTACAACTTGAATGGAGTCCACCTATGGTCAATTAAATTGACTGGACATTTTTTTTTTTTTTACCTTTATTTAACCAGGCAAGTCAGTTAAGAACAAATTCTTATTTTCAATGACGGCCTGGGAACAGTGGGTTAACTGCCTGTTCAGGGGCAGAATGACAGATTTGTACTTTGTCAGCTCGGGGGTTTGAACTCGCAACCTTCCGGTTACTAGTCCAACGCTCTAACCACTAGGCTACCCTGCCGCCCCTAACATGATATGGAAAGGCACACACCTGTCTATATAAGGTCCCACAGTTGACAGTGCATGTCAGAGAAAAAACCAAGCCATGAGGTCGAAGGAATTGTCCGTAGAACACAGAGACAGGATTGTGTTGAGGCATAGATCTGGGGAAGGGAACCAAAAACATTTCTGCAGCATTGAAAGACAATTTGGAAGAAGTTTGGAACCACCAAGACTCTTCCTAGAGCTGGCCGCGCGGCCAAACTGAGCAATCGGGGGAGAACGGCCTTGGTCAGGGAGGTGACCAAGAACCCAATGGTCACTCTGACAGAACTCCAGATTTCCTCTGTGGAGATGAGAGAGCCTTCCAGAAGAACAACCATCTCTGCAGCACTCCACCAATCAGGCCTTTATGGTAGAGTGGACAGACAGAAGCCACTCAGTAAACGGTACATGACAAGGTACATGAACAAGATTCTCTGTTCTAATGAAACCAAGATTGAACTCTTTGGCCTGAATGCCAAGCGTCACGTCTGGAGGAAACCTGGCACCATCCCTACGGTGAAGCATGGTGGTAGCAGCATCATGCTGTCGGGATGTTTTTCAGCAGTAGGGACTGGGAAACGTGTCAGGATCGAGGCAAAGATGAGCAGAGCAAAGTACAGAGAGATCCTTGATGAAAACCTGCTCCAGAGCGCTCAGGACCTCAGACTAGGTCAAATGTTCACCTTCCAACAGGACAATGACCCTATGGTCAAAACACAACAAGACAGTCTTCCAAGAGAGCATGACAAAGCCCATTCCTCCTCAGGGGACTGAAAAGATTTGGCATGGGTCCTCAGATCCTCCAAAAGTTCCACAGCTAAACCATCGAGAGCGTCCTGCCTGACTGGTTGCATCACTGCCTGGTAATGGCAACTGCTCAGTCTCCGACCGCAAGGCACTATAGAGATTAGTGCGTACGGCCCAGTACATCACTGTGACCAAGCTTCCTGCCATCCAGGACCTCTATACCAGGTTGTGTCAGAGGAAGGCCCTAATAATTGTCAAAGACCAGCCAACCTAGTCATAGACTGTTCTCTCTGCTACCGCATGGCAAGTGGTACCGGAGTGCCAAGTCTAGGTCCAAAAGCCTTCTTAAAGCTTCTACCCCCAAGCCATAAGACTCCTGAACAACTAATCAAATGGCTACCCAGACTATTTGCATTGTCCCTCCCCCTCACCCTCTCCCTTATGCTGCTGCTACTCTCTGTTTATTATCTATGCATAGTAACCTTTACTCTACCTACATGTACATATTACCGCAACTAACCTGTGGCCCAGCACATTGACTCTATACCAGTACCCTCTGTATTTTACTGCTGCTCTTTAATATTTTTGTTATTTTAATTTTATTTTTTACTTATCACATATCTTTCATAAAACTGCAAGTTAAGGGCCTGTAAGTAAGCATTTCACTGTAAGGTCTACACCTGTTGTATTCGGTGCATGTGACAAATCAAATTTGATTTGAAAGCACACAGCCAAGACAACGCAGGAGTGGCTTCGGGACAAGTTTCTGAACGTCCGAGTGGCCCAGCCAGAGCCCGGACTTGAACCCGATCGAACATCTCTGGAGAGACCTGAAAATAGCTGTGCAGCAACGATCCCCATCCAGCCTGACAGAGCTTGAGAAGATTTGCAGAGAAGAATGGGAGAAACTCCCCAAATACAGGTGTGCCAAGCTTGTAGCGTCATACACAGGAAGACTCAAGGCTGTAATCGCTGCCATAGGTGCTTCAACAAAAGTACTGAGTAAAGGGTCTGAATACTTACTTAAATGTGATATTTTTTATAAATTAGAAAAAACAACCCAAAAATATTTTATTTGCATTGTCATTATGGGGTATTGTGTGTGGATTGATGAGTAAAAAATACATTTAATACATTTTAGAACAAGGCTGTAACGTAACAAAATGTGGAAAATGTCTAGGGGTCTGAATACTTTCCGAAGGCGCTGTAAGATCAGAGTTAAATTTCCCCCTCCCTAACAGGCAAAGTGAGGACAAGGGGATTGTACGCTGATCCTAGACCTGTGCCTTATGGCATCTTCTACCCAGAACACATCACACAGCAGGAAGACAGCACAACATAAAAAAAACAGAGAGAGAACACACTGTTATATTGACAAACAGACATACAGAAACAGACAGAGGAGTAAGAGTTGGGGTTAGGGTTAGGGCTGCTCTCCTGAACATGCAGAGGTCAAAGTGCAAAGTCATCCATAACTCCTCAGGTGATATTTTTTTCACAATCTCACATTTCTGCATTAAATGTATAGAAAAATTGGATGTAATATGCAAGAGTGAAAGAGAGCAGCAGAAATTGATAAACTGATTGATAGGTGTACAAAATCTATCTATGGCCGAAGGAACCGTTGGCCAGTGTTTGGACACGTGCTAAATCATTGTGATAGAGATCATTAGTGTGTTTATGACCATGTTTTGTATAACATATGCATATGTTGTGTGGGTTCACGTATGTGTTTGCCTGTATTGTTTGTGTGTATGTACAGTGCACGTTTTTGTGCGGTGTATGAACACATGTGTGAATACACATACCCCTGTGTATGTTCCGTGACTGTGTGTGTCTGCATCAGTATCTCTCGACCTGTTCTCTCTCAGCTCCCCTGTCCCTCTTCAGCAGGGCGCTGGTCTGACTTCAGCTTGACAAACTCTTTGGCCACCTCATCGTTGTTGCGTTGGGATAGGATCCTCAGTACTGTCAGGCCCGTCTCGTCCATGTGGACCCTCTTCCCCAGGGGGAGCCAGCACGTCACGCTGCCCCTAGAGGCCATGTCCTTCAACTGCATCAGGGCCATGCCCACTGTACGGTCCTCCCTGGCAAAGCAGTAGTCCTTCACACACAGCTGCAGCTCATAACCCTCAGGACCCAACTCACTTCCCAGGGAACTGGAGAGGAGACGGAGAAGAGGTGGGTTGGATAGTGCACACATATTGACATTGACACGCGAGCACACACACCCTAACCAGAAATAGGCCTGATATACTCACTACTGAAAGGTCTCGTTAAACTTGGGCGACCAGCTGTTGTTCTTGGACTTGGTGGCGTGTTTCCTCTTCTTGTCACCGAGGTGGGGACCGATGATGTAGACCTCCACAAAGGGACGGAAGATCCCCTGGGTCTGCCACTTAATATCATTGGCAGCCACCACTGGGAGAGAGAAAGGGTCGTGGGTTTTTGCAGTGCATTTCAGAGAAGCTCAAGTCTAGTGCAATTATGTATGTAAAGCCCATTATTGCCCCTCCCTTATGCCCTCCCTTTCCCCATAACCCCCTCCATCTCTTTCTCCTTCCCCCTCACTCCATCTCTCACCTCTCACAGTGATCTTGTGTTCTCCAGTGTTGGGGTGGGTGAAGATCTCCACATGCATGACCACCTCTCCGATTGGCTCCTCCACTCCCGACCCTACCAGAGGTCAAGTGTTAACCGTGACATAAGACACACAGCGTTGAGATCACTTCTGTTGACCAGAACACTCTGTAAACCCCAAAGTGTTTATGTTGGTAGCAAGCAAGGTTAATGCACAATAAAGCAAAGGCAGGCTGATACATCTGTCTACACAATGCATGCTGTGTCGGTGTGCGTGTGTCTGGCTATGTCTAGACGTTGGGATCGTTCCACCACTGGAATCCTCTCCTCCATTATCCATTCCCTGATTACAATCTTTCATCCAAGTTTTATTGTCACGTGCACAAGTACGTGTCTGTGTGGCCTACAAGGGCTGGACAGATATGGGTTCAATCCGGTTAGTGTTGCTTGGCTGGCTGGCCCATAGCTACAGTAGGTTTAGAGCCAGGGTTAAAGCCTGCAGCTGGTTTGCACCAGACTGTAATTCTCCTGAAACATGCTGTTTACATTGAATGTGTATGGAGAG